>NC_138307.1:23932500-24437500 GCF_965601325.2 Salmo salar
CTCTATCCTCCACTCTGTTTCTCTCTCTATCCTCCACTCTGTTTCTCTCTATCCTCCACTCTTTTTCTCTCTATCCTCCACTCTGTTTCCCTCTCTATCCTCCACTCTGTTTCCCTCTCTATCCTCCACTCTGTTTTCTCTCTATCCTCCACTCTGTTTCTCTCTATCCTCCACTCTGTTTCTCTCTCTCTCTCTATCCTCCACTCTGTTTCTCTCTCTATCCTCCACTCTGTTCTCTCTCTATCCTCCACTCTGTTTCTCTCTATCCTCCACTCTGTTTCTCTCTCTCTCTCTATCCTCCACTCTGTTTCTCTCTCTATCCTCCACTCTGTTTCTCTCTATCCTCTACTCTGTTTCTCTCTCTATCCTCCACTCTGTTTCTCACTCTATCCTCCACTCTGTTTCTCTCTCTATCCTCCACTCTTTCTCTCTCTATCCTCCACTCTGTTTCTCTCTCTATCCTCCACTCTGTTTCTCTCTCTATCCTCCTCTCTGTTCTCTCTCTATCCTCCACTCTGTTTCTCTCTATCCTCCACTCTGTTTCTCTCTCTCTCTATCCTCCACTCTGTTTCTCTCTATCCTCCACTCTGTTTCTCTCTCTATCCTCCACTCTGTTTCTCCCTCTATCCTCCACTCTGTTTCTCACTCTATCCTCCACTCTGTTTCTCTCTCTATCCTCCACTCTGTTTCTCTCTCTATCCTCCACTCTGTTTCTCTCTCTATCCTCCACTCTGTTTCTCTCTATCCTCCACTCTGTTTCTCTCTATCCTCCACTCTGTTTCTCTCTATCCTCCACTCTGTTTCCCTCTATCCTCCACTCTGTTTCTCTCTCTATCCTCCACTCTGTTTCTCTCTCTATCCTCCACTCTGTTTCTCTCTCTATCCTCCACTCTGTTTCTCTCTATCCTCCACTCTGTTTCTCTCTATCCTCCACTCTGTTTCTCTCTCTCTCTCTATCCTCCACTCTGTTTCTCTCTCTATCCTCCACTCTGTTCTCTCTCTATCCTCCACTCTGTTTCTCTCTATCCTCCACTCTGTTTCTCTCTCTCTCTCTATCCTCCACTCTGTTTCTCTCTCTATCCTCCACTCTGTTTCTCTCTATCCTCCACTCTGTTTCTCTCTCTATCCTCCACTCTGTTTCTCCCTCTATCCTCCACTCTGTTTCTCACTCTATCCTCCACTCTGTTTCTCTCTCTATCCTCCACTCTGTTTCTCTCTCTATCCTCCACTCTTTTTCTCTCTCTATCCTCCACTCTTTTTCTCTCTCTATCCTCCACTCTGTTCTCTCTTTATCCTCCACTCTGTTTCTCTCTCTATCCTCCACTCTGTTTCTCTCTCTATCCTCCACTCTGTTTCTCTCTCTATCCTCCACTCTGTTTCTCTCTCTATCCTCCACTCTGTTTCACTCTATCCTCCACTCTGTTTTTCTCTCTATCCTCCACTCTGTTTCTCTCTCTATCCTCCACTCTGTTTCCTCTTGTCTCCTCCTGTTCCACAATCTTCAGTGCCAGAGTATAAAACAGTGACATTTAACAACAAAAAATAAACATTTTACAAGCGCAAACAAATGTCACCTGAAGTCGTACAAATATCTTCCCCTGTGCTGAAGTGAGAGAATGTTTGGTGTGGTAGTGATGATTAGCAGCTTTCAGCCAAACTGTCTTGGAGTTGAACAGCCATCAGTCTCCTCCTGGATGATGCACACTGTGGGAGTACAGGCTTGTTATAGCCTAGCTAGCTGACACTGTGGGAGTACAGGCTTGCTATAGCCTAGCTAGCTGACACTGTGGGAGTACAGGCTTGTTATAGCCTAGCTAGCTGACACTGGGAGTACAGGCTTGCTATAGCCTAGCTAGCTGACACTGTGGGAGTACAGGCTTGTTATAGCCTAGCTAGCTGACACTGGGAGTACAGGCTTGCTATAGCCTAGCTAGCTGACACTGTGGGAGTACAGGCTTGCTATAGCCTAGCTAGCTGACACTGTGGGAGTACAGGCTTGCTATAGCCTAGCTAGCTGACACTGTGGGAGTACAGGCTTGCTATAGCCTAGCTAGCTGACATTGTGGGAGTACAGGCTTGCTATAGCCTAGCTAGCTGACACTGTGGGAGTACAGGCTTGCTTTAGTCTAGCTAGCTTAGCCATGCGCCAGAATAGAGTGTGGGCCATGAGGAACAGAGTGAACATGGTACACCTGGGGCCTGAAGTCTGTCTTCAACACTAAACGGCAGGGCCCACAGGTCAAATAGCCAAGAAATACTCCTGTCCCTCGACATTACTATTGGGAGTAATTACTATTCCCCCGACAATCAGAGACAGTAAAGAGGAGAGGGAGACACTACAGTCCTCCAGCCTGACTGTGTGGGACGGGGCGGACCATGAATATATTAAACAGTGTTGGAAACAGGGATCACAGACATAGAAGGGGGACACAGGTACCAGAGAGACACAGGTGTAGGTGTTAAGAGGACACAGAAGTAGGTGTTAGAGGATACAGGTGTTAAGAGGACACAGGTGTTAAGAGGACACAGAAGTAGGTGTTAGAGGACACAGGTATTAGAGGACACAGAAGTAGGTGTTAGAGGATACAGGTGTTAAGAGGACAAAGGTGTAGGTGTTAGAGAACATAGGTATTAGAGGACACAGATGTAGGTGTTAGAGGACACAGATGTAGGTGTTAGATGACACAGGTGTTAGAGGACACAGGTGTTAGAGGACATAGGTGTAGGTGTTAAAGGACACATGTGTTATTGGACACAGGTGTTAGAGGACACAGGTGCTAGAGGACACAGATGAACAACAATGTGGATTGCAAGCTGACAAAGGACATGTAGTGTACATCAGGTGGAAGAGTGAATGTCCAGGATAGAGATGTAGACAAAACAAAGGTCCAGGATAGAGAAGTAGACAATACAAAAGTCCAGGATAGAGATGTAGACAACACGAAGGTCCAGGATAGAGATGTAGACAACATGAATGTCCAGGATAAAGATGTAGACAACACGAAGATCCAGGATAGAGATGTAGACAACATGAAGATCCAGGATAGAGATGTAGACAACATGAAGGTCCAGGATAGAGATGTAGACAACACGAAGATCCAGGATAGAGATGTAGACAGCACGAAGATCCAGGATAGAGATGTAGACAACACGAAGATCCAGGATAGAGATGTAGACAACATGAAGGTCCAGGATAGAGATGTAGACAACATGAAGCTCCAGGATAGAGATGTAGAGAACAGGAAGGTCCAGGATAGAGATGTAGACAACATGAAGGTACAGGATAGAGATGTAGACACCACGAAGGTCCAGGATAAAGATGTAGACCGCAGGAAGGTCCAGGATAGAGATGTAGACAACACAAAGGTCCAGGATAGAGATGTAGACAACATGAAGGTCCAGGATAGAGATGTAAACAACATGAAGGTCCAGGATAGAGATGTAGACAACATGAAGGTACAGGATAGAGATTTAGACAACATGAAAGTCCAGGATAGAGATGTAGACAACAAACACGTGTAAAAGGAAAGACATATGTTCTATAGGAGGAGAGGCGGGGGCGATAGAGACAGAGATATACAGGGGTGTGTATGAGTGAGAGCAGGCTGTCCCAGGTGATTCCTCCAACAGCCAGGCTCCTCTGTGAGGCTGATGAATGGAGCCTAACAGTGCCGGGGACACTTTCATTTAGCACAGCAGAAGTCCACTGCTGCGTTCTTAGCAGACAGCAGACTCACACACCACACATACTCACTCGTAATGACTACCTCACTCAAAAACACACATTACAAATTACAGTAATCTACATAAGGAGAGGGGAGGGGCCAGGAAACTACAGTAATCTACATAAGGAGAGGGGAGGGGCCAGGAAACTACAGTAATCTACATAAGGAGAGGGGAGGGGCCAGGAAACTACAGTAATCTACATAAGGAGAGGGAAGGGGCCAGGAAACTACAGTAATCTACATAAAGAGAGGGGATGGGCCAGGAAACTACAGTAATCTACATAAAGAGAGGAGAGGGGCCAGGAAACTACAGTAAGCTACATAAGGAGAGGGGAGGGGCCAGGAAACTACAGTAATCTACATAAAGAGAGGGGCCAGGAAACTACAGTAAGCTACATAAGGAGAGGGGAGGGGCCAGGAAACTACAGTAATCTACATAAAGAGAGTGGAGGGGCCAGGAAACTATAGTAAGCTACATAAAGAGAGTGGAGGGGCCAGGAAACTACAGTAATCTACATAAAGAGAGTGGAGGGGCCAGGAAACTACAGTAATCTACCTAAAGAGAGTAGAGGGGCCAGGAAATTACAGTAAACTACATTAGGAGAGGGGAGGGGCCAGGAAAGCACAGAGTTTGCCAAATTACAGTACAGCACTATGATCATCCAGGAAATTGTATTTACAAAGGTTGACATTTTAGAGACAGAAGTGATTTTAATTCTGTGGCATCCACATTAACACATAATGGATGCGTCCCAAATGGTAACCAATTTCCTACACAGTGCACTACGTTTGAGCCCTATGTGCCCTGGTCAAAATGTGGGCACTAAGGAATAGGGTGCTATTTGGGTTGCAGACAATGTGTTTTCCTTGATCGACTGGGGGTATAATGATGTTTGTTTAACATGGTATTTGACTGCTTAATTAAAGCTGGTGTGTGATTCAGCTGTGCTGAGAGAGAGAGAGAGAGAGAGAGAGAGAGAGAGAGAGAGAGAGAGAGAGAGAGAGACAGAGAAAGAGAGAGAGAGAAAGACAGAGAGACAGAGAGACAGAGAGAGACAGAGAGAGACAGAGAAAGAGAGAGAGAGAGAGAGACAGAGACAGAGAGAAAGAGACAGAGAGACAGAGAGACAGAGACAGAGAAAGAGACAGACATACAGAGAGAGAGAGAGAGAAAGAGAGAAAGAGACAGACGGAGAGAGAGAGAGAGAGAGAGAGAGAGACAGAGACAGAGAGAGAAAGATGGACACACAGACCCACTTCTTAGCATGTCTGTACATCTTCCTGCAGGCAGCACACATCTAGCCGAGTCCTTTGAGAAGCGCCCTGGCTGCTCGCGGCGCCCTCCATATTGTGGCGTCCCCCCGTATAACGCAGGGGCCCAGTCAACACTGACGTGTTGTAATGCAAATGAACTGGGCTCAACACTGCTTTTAATTGGACCTTTTGATCTCTGGCTAATCCCACTAATTGGCAGATTACTTTGCTGAATAGAATGTGTGTATGTGTGTCTGAAGAGAGTGTATATTTGTTATTGAGTGTTGTGTGTGTGTGTGCACATAATTTGTGTGTGTGTGGAGGAGTGTGTCTCCCTGACTAAGTATCCCCGTGCCTATAGCCGTCTGGCGTTTCACAGGAGTCCATAACAGGAAACTCTCTGGCATTCATCCTCTACGGCAGGATATTGAACAGGTGCGCTGATAGAAATAATAATGTTACATAAAAAGCACAGATGCTCCCAGATTCACACAAAGAGAAACACACCAGATAAATATCTGGATTTACTGGGTTTAATGGTTGAAACTGACTAGGCTAGGGACCAGTGGAGGCTGCTGAGGGGAGGACGGCTCATTATAATAGCTGGAATGGAGTCAGTGGAATGGTATCAGACATATCAATCACGTGGTTTCTATGTAGTTGATACCATTCCACTGACTCCATTCCAGCCATTATTATGAGCCGTTCTCCTCTCAGAAGCCTCCACTGTTAGGGACGATGTGTGTGTGTGTGTGTGTGTGTGTGTGTGTGTGTGTGTGTGTGTGTGTGTGTGTGTGTGTGTGTGTGTGTGTGTGTGTGTGTGTGTGTGTGTGTGTGTGTGTGTGTGTGTGTGTGTGTGTGTGTGTGTGCGTGCGTGCGTGTGTGTTGGTGCCTGCCAGCCGGCCTTCATTCAGACTTCTGTCTTCATACCAGTGTGGGTTGTTAAATTAGGGACCTCCCGCTGCCTCCTTTATGCCAGCCTCCTCTGGATGGCATTACCAAGCTCCTGATTACAGCAGCCCTCCCACTGATAACAGCCTCATTAGCATGAAATACCCCTTTAACTCTCTCTCTCTCTCTTACTATCTCTCTCTGTCTCTCTCCCTCCTGTCGCTCTGTTTCTTAGTATCTACTTCCTCCCCCTCCTGTTGTTTCAGACACAGGGAGAGCAGTGATCACAGTGGTTTCTCTATCTAGGGTGGTACAGTATATAGACCTACTGTACATTTAGTACAGTCAATGGTTCCTAAAGGTCTGACAACAGAGGCAACCTGCAGCCACGTTTCTGAAGTCACTCACCTCAGCTTTCAACTTCTT
This sequence comes from Salmo salar, assembly GCF_965601325.2. Lineage (NCBI taxonomy): Eukaryota > Metazoa > Chordata > Actinopteri > Salmoniformes > Salmonidae > Salmo > Salmo salar. The sequence goes on from NC_138307.1 coordinate 23,938,797, forward strand.
CTCTGCCTGTCCAGTCATTCAAAAGAAAAGGGGAGGGGGAGAAAAGAGAGGGAAGAAACTGACACAGAGGGGTCGATACCCATCAGTAGGCTGGATTTGCATGCCAGGGGAGGAGATGAAGAGAGGGAGAGATGGAGAGGAAGAGAGGGAGAGATGGTCGGAGTGAGTGACAGGTTACAGTCGGCCTAAAGAGGTTTGTTAGAGTGGTCCGCTGCCACGCTTGCCTGGCTGACGAGTGTGTGTGTGTGTGTGTGTGTGTGTGTGTGTGTGTGTGTGTGTGTGTGTGTGTGTGTGTGTGTGTGTGTGTGTGTGTGTGTGTGTGTGTGTGTGCGCGCGCGCATATATATATGTGTGTGAGAACTGCCTCATTAGCAAACAAAAACAGCCAATTTACAGTTTCTGTAAAAAGAATCTCCTTAATAAATACCGTAAGAAGTTCATAAGATAGTTACAGCAAGAAGTTCATAAGATTGTTACTGTAAGACGTTAATAAGATAGTTACTGTAAGAAGTTCATAAGATAGTTACTGTAAGAAGCTCATAAGACAGTTACTGTAAGAAGCTCATAAGATAGTTACAGCAAGAAGTTCATAAGATTGTTACTGTAAGACGTTAATAAGATAGTTACTGTAAGAAGTTCATAAGATAGTTACTGTAAGAAGCTCATAAGACAGTTACTGTAAGAAGCTCATAAGATAGTTACTGTAAGAAGCTCATAAGACAGTTACTGTAAGAAGCTCATAAGATAGTTACTGTAAGAAGTTCATAAGATAGTTACTGTAAGTGCAATTCCTATAACGAGAGCCCAGAGTTTTCCTGACCAAGTCATTTATTTAAGGAAGTACTTGCTTTACCCTTGACTCCCTATCATGACTAAGAACAGTAGTTGTTCTAGCTGGTTGTCACGGTCGTCGTAGTAAATGGACCAAGGCGCAGCGGGTCGAGTGCTCATCTTAATTTTATTAGTGAACACTTAAATAAACAAAACAAGAAACGACCGAACTAACAGTCTTGCAGGCTAAATACAACAGTGCTAAGAACAACCTCCCACAATTCCCAAAACAAACATACTCCTAAATATAGGACCTTCAATCAGAGGCAACGATAACCAGCTGCCTCCAATTGAAGGCCCCAATCCCAATTACCTAAACATAGAATTAAACACCCTAAAACAGACATAGAAAGATACAATATAGAACAATGACCAAAACACCGGAATACATAAATCAAACACCCCTCTACATAAACACACACTCAAAACCATATAAAACAAATACCCCCCTGCCACGTCCTGACCAAACTATAATAACAAATAACACCTTTACTGGTCAGGACATGACACCGGTTGCCTGGTCAAAAATCAAGAGTGATTTGTTCTACTGTAGCCTACTGTATGTCAAACCTGAGCTGACCAGAAGGATGTCCCCTGTATCATTCAGACTGAGCAGTGAGGGAGCAGTGCTTATGAGCTGTGAGTCATTATCCTTACTGAGAAGTACACTTGGTCTACCTGGTGTTCCACAGTCAAAATTAGGGAGGTCATTATTACTGTAGGTATTAGTGGGCTGGTTATACTAACAGGTCAATATGCACCTTCTCATGTAGATGTCCATTCATTACAACCAGTACTTATCACAACCACTATATGACTATTGTTAATGGAATGAAAGGGAATATTCATCGAGACAAAGTTGCTGAATTCGGCCAATAAACTCACTGTTTTGGGGTTTAAATCAAAGTGCACAATCATTTTTCAGAGAGGTCAATCTTAGCCTTAAGTCTTTAAAAGCAGTGTTGGCCTTAAACACCCAGTCTTCGATATGCTATTATTTTCACATCTTCATATGTGTCTGCTTTAATATGGCTCTGTGCCTTGATCTGTTGTGTTTGTTTGTGGGGGAGTAAGAATCGCCTGGGCCTTCCATCCTTTCTGAACATGGTCAGCCTTGGGATACCCCCCCAGTCCCACCAACACACACACACACACACACACACACACACACACACTAATGCCGTACCATGTTGGATGGCGGGCCGGTAGGGTAGTGGTGTTGTTCTCATTAAGTAAATGAGAGAAATAGAGAAGCAGATGGTGTTAGAGAGAAAAGACAGATAAGAAACACTTCCTGTTCCATTCCTCTGAATACCCTGGAGGACCTGCAGCTGTCTCTCTCTATAACCTTCTCTCTCTCTCTCTATAACCTTCTCTCTCTCTCTCTCTCTCTCTCTCTCTCTCTCTCTCTCTCTCTCTCTCTCTCTCTCTCTCTCTCTCCTCTCTCTCTCTCTCTCTCTCTCCTCTCTCTCTCTCTCTCTCTCTCTCTCTCTCTCTCTCTCTCTCTCTCTCTCTCTAAATGAAATGTAAGGGCTTTATTGACATGAGAAACATATGTTTACATTGCCAAGGCAAGTGAAATAGACAATAAACAAAAGAGAAATAAACAACAACAAAAAAGAACAGTAGATATTACACTCACAAAAGTTCCAAAAGAATAAAGACATTTCAAATGTCATATTATGTCTATGTACAGTGTTGTTATGATGTGAAAATAGTTCAAGTACAAAAGGGAAAATAATAAAACATAAATAGGGGTTGTGAGAACAGAGGAGATAGATGGGATGAGAACAGAGGAGAGATGGGATGAGAACAGAGGAGAGAGATGGGATGAGAACAGAGGAGAGAGATGGGATGAGAACAGAGGAGAGAGATGGGATGAGAACAAAGGAGGGAGATGGGATGAGAACAGAGGAGAGAGATGGGATGAGAACAGAGGACAGAGATGGGGTGAGAACAGAGGAGAGAGATGGGATGAGAACAGAGGAGAGAGATGGGATGAGAACAGAGGACAGAGATGGGATGAGAACAGAGGAGAGAGATGGGATGAGAACAAAGGAGAGATGGGATGAGAACAGAGGAGAGATATGGGACGAGAACAGAGGAGAGATGGTTTGAGAACAGAGGACAGAGATGGGATGAGAACAGAGATGAGATGAGATGAGAAATGAGATTAGAACAGAGGTGAGATGGGATGAGAACAGAGGAGAGAGATGGGGTGAGAACAGAGGAGAGAGATGGGATGAGAACAGAGGAGAGAGATGGGGTGAGAACAAAGGAGAGAGATGGGATGAGAACAGAGGAGAGAGATGGGATGAGAACAGAGGACAGAGATGGGATGAGAACAGAGGACAGAGATGGGATGAGAACAGAGGAGAGAGATGGGATGAGAACAGAGGAGAGAGATGGGATGAGAACAAAGGAGAGAGATGGGATGAGAACAGAGGAGAGAGATGGGATGAGAACAAAGGAGAGAGATGGGATGAGAACAGAGGAGAGAGATGGGATGAGAACAGAGGACAGAGATGGGGTGAGAACAGAGGAGAGAGATGGGATGAGAACAGAGGAGAGAGATGGGATGAGAACAGAGGAGAGATATGGGACGAGAACAGAGGAGAGATGGTTTGAGAACAGAGGACAGAGATGGGATGAGAACAGAGGACAGAGATGAGATGAGATGAGAAATGAGATTAGAACAGAGGTGAGATGGGATGAGAACAGAGGAGAGAGATGGGGTGAGAACAGAGGAGAGAGATGGGATGAGAACAGAGGAGAGAGATGGGGTGAGAACAAAGGAGAGAGATGGGATGAGAACAGAGGAGAGTGATGGGATGAGAACAGAGGAGAGAGATGGGATGAGAACAGAGGACAGAGATGGGGTGAGAACAGAGGAGAGAGATGGGATGAGAACAGAGGAGAGAGATGGGACGAGAACAGAGGAGAGAGATGGGATGAGAACAGAGGACAGAGATGGGATGAGAACAGAGGACAGAGATGAGATGAGATGAGAAATGAGATTAGAACAGAGGTGAGATGGGATGAGAACAGAGGAGAGAGATGGGGTGAGAACAGAGGAGAGAGATGGGATGAGAACAGAGGAGAGAGATGGGGTGAGAACAAAGGAGAGAGATGGGATGAGAACAGAGGAGAGAGATGGGATGAGAACAGAGGACAGAGATGGGGTGAGAACAAAGGAGAGAGATTGGATGAGAACAGAGGAGAGAGATGGGGTGAGAACAAAGGAGAGAGATGGGATGAGAACAGAGGAGAGAGATGGGGTGAGAACAGAGGAGAGAGATGGGGTGAGAACAGAGATGGGGTGAGAACAGAGGAGAAAGATGGGATGAGAACAGAGGAGAGAGATGGGATGAGAACAGAGGAGAGAGATGGGATGAGAACAGAGGAGAGAGATGGGATGAGAACAGAGGAGAGAGATGGGATGAGAACAAAGGAGGGAGATGGGATGAGAACAGAGGAGAGAGATGGGATGAGAACAGAGGACAGAGATGGGGTGAGAACAGAGGAGAGAGATGGGATGAGAACAGAGGAGAGAGATGGGATGAGAACAGAGGACAGAGATGGGATGAGAACAGAGGAGAGAGATGGGATGAGAACAAAGGAGAGATGGGATGAGAACAGAGGAGATATATGGGACGAGAACAGAGGAGAGATGGTTTGAGAACAGAGGACAGAGATGGGATGAGAACAGAGATGAGATGAGATGAGAAATGAGATTAGAACAGAGGTGAGATGGGATGAGAACAGAGGAGAGAGATGGGGTGAGAACAGAGGAGAGAGATGGGATGAGAACAGAGGAGAGAGATGGGGTGAGAACAAAGGAGAGAGATGGGATGAGAACAGAGGAGAGAGATGGGATGAGAACAGAGGACAGAGATGGGATGAGAACAGAGGACAGAGATGGGATGAGAACAGAGGAGAGAGATGGGATGAGAACAGAGGAGAGAGATGGGATGAGAACAAAGGAGAGAGATGGGATGAGAACAGAGGAGAGAGATGGGATGAGAACAAAGGAGAGAGATGGGATGAGAACAGAGGAGAGAGATGGGATGAGAACAGAGGACAGAGATGGGGTGAGAACAGAGGAGAGAGATGGGATGAGAACAGAGGAGAGAGATGGGATGAGAACAGAGGAGAGATATGGGACGAGAACAGAGGAGAGATGGTTTGAGAACAGAGGACAGAGATGGGATGAGAACAGAGGACAGAGATGAGATGAGATGAGAAATGAGATTAGAACAGAGGTGAGATGGGATGAGAACAGAGGAGAGAGATGGGGTGAGAACAGAGGAGAGAGATGGGATGAGAACAGAGGAGAGAGATGGGGTGAGAACAAAGGAGAGAGATGGGATGAGAACAGAGGAGAGTGATGGGATGAGAACAGAGGAGAGAGATGGGATGAGAACAGAGGACAGAGATGGGGTGAGAACAGAGGAGAGAGATGGGATGAGAACAGAGGAGAGAGATGGGACGAGAACAGAGGAGAGAGATGGGATGAGAACAGAGGACAGAGATGGGATGAGAACAGAGGACAGAGATGAGATGAGATGAGAAATGAGATTAGAACAGAGGTGAGATGGGATGAGAACAGAGGAGAGAGATGGGGTGAGAACAGAGGAGAGAGATGGGATGAGAACAGAGGAGAGAGATGGGGTGAGAACAAAGGAGAGAGATGGGATGAGAACAGAGGAGAGAGATGGGATGAGAACAGAGGACAGAGATGGGGTGAGAACAAAGGAGAGAGATTGGATGAGAACAGAGGAGAGAGATGGGGTGAGAACAAAGGAGAGAGATGGGATGAGAACAGAGGAGAGAGATGGGGTGAGAACAGAGGAGAGAGATGGGGTGAGAACAGAGATGGGGTGAGAACAGAGGAGAAAGATGGGATGAGAACAGAGGAGAGAGATGGGATGAGAACAAAGGAGAGATGGGATGAGAACAGAGGAGAGAGATGGGATGAGAACAGAAGAGAGAGATGGGATGAGAACAGAGGGGGCGAATCGGGGGTGAGAACAGAGGGGGAGAATCGGGGGTGAAAGTATGGTTAAACACAAGGAGAAGAGGGAGGACATTTCTTTCTTTTTAACTTTTGTATTTTGTGTTTGTTGTTTCCATTGCTAGGTGTCATGACAGTGCTGTAGGGGCTGGAAACATAACTATTCACTGCTTCTGAGAAAACTTCTGCAAATCAGTGTAACGCAACCAATATACTGACTTGACTTTGAAAGGGAAAGAGAGGGGAGAGGATGACACATAGCATTGGTGTTAACGTGGCATGTGAAGAACCATGGACAGGAAATATCTGTAGTGGTAGGGGGTGGTCAAATAGCCAGATCCCCTCTCAGTGTCCAGCTGTAGGAACATGTACTGATCTCAGACCTGTCCAGTAATAACTGGGACCCCCTCTCAGTGTCCAGCTGTAGGAACATGTACTGATCTCAGACCTGTCCAGTAATAACTGGGACCCCCTCTCAGTGTCCAGCTGTAGGAACATGTACTGATCTCAGACCTGTCCAGTAATAACTGTGTGTCTTCTGGATCCGGGGGGCCGAGATTCCTTCCTCAATGATCATCACAACTCCCTGGCATGCAGTGTGTGTGTGTGTGTGTGTGTGTGTGTGTGTGTGTGTGTGTGTGTGTGTGTGTGTGTGTGTGTGTGTGTGTGTGTGTGTGTGTGTGTGTGTGTGTGTGTGTGTGCGTGCGTGCGTGTGTGTGCATTCTTACCTACATATGGGCATTTGTGTTCCTTAATGATCAGGTATGTGTGTGTGTCAGAGTCAGGGGAGACTACGCAGACAGGATCTCTCTGAGGGAAATGACAGGCTGTCTGTACTGCATGTAGCTGTGTGGAGGGGGAACGACTTGTGACGGGGAACAAGATGTGACAGCACACCGTCTGACTGATGTGTCTGTAACTGATATGTTATTCTGTTGTAGCGAGGGGTAGTACGCCATATTCCTGCCAGGACAAGCACTTCCTGTCATTGTCTCTTCCCACGCAGGGACCTGCAGATTGAATGGAATACAGTACATAATAGTGTTTCCTGTCTTTCACTGTACATGATGATGTTTCCTGTCCGTCACTGTACATGATGGTGTTTCCTGTCTTTCACTGTACATGATGGTGTTTCCTGTCTGTCACTGTACATGATGGTGTTTCCTGTCTGTCACTGTACATGATGGTGTTTCCTGTCTGTCACTGTACATGATGGTGTTTCCTGTCTGTCACTGTACATGATGGTGTTTCCTGTCTGTCACTGTACATGATGGTGTTTCCTGTCTTTCACTGTACATTATGGTGTTTCCTGTCTGTTACTGTACATGATGGTGTTTCCTGTCTGTCACTGTAAGTAGAGGACATGTGTAGGTTGATTGGTCTGTCAGACACTGTCCCTCAACTCTCTCTCTCTCTCTGCATTTTGGGAGTGTTTGGTGCATGCTGGGAATTGTATGAGTGAGTGAGTGTTGTCTAGAGTTAGATATCCTGTTTTTTCTTTCACGTTTCCTTTTCTTGGTGGGATCCTTTCTCCCTATGCATGATTAAGGTTATCATTATTTTTATTTAGTTGTTGTGGTAGAATTAAGTATATTGTTTTTCGTGTCGAAATTACCCTGGCTTTGGCAGGGATGGCGACCCACATGGGGACGCCGTCCCTGTCACTTCGGCACGGCTTTAGGTGTGTTACTTAGGCTACTGTCACTGTGGAGGAGTTAGGCTATGAGAATGTTGCATATGCGTCGCAGGTGAATAAAGCGGTGGTGGTTTTTCTTAAAGAAGAGCGCCTTGTTGATCGTATGGTTGAGCATGGTGCACTTCTTAAAGGAATGTTATTGAAGTTACGCCACTTTTTTTCTCCGTCAACAAGGGTAATGATTTTGAATGTACCGCCGTTTATTCCCAATGAGCTTTTGAAGCACGAGCTATTGCGGTTTTGGAAGTTTGCAAGTTCAATTAAGATTGCAACCCAACGGGACAAACACCCAGCTTTGAAACAGGTTATGTCGTTTCGGCGACAGGTGTTTATGTTTTTGGACTCACCGGAGCAGACTTTGGAGTTAGCGTTTAAAGTCAAGTGTGACAACAGACTGTATATGGCTTATACTAGTACGGGTAGTCAACGGTGTTTTGAGTGTGGGGATGTTGGTCATAAGCGACATGCTTGCCCGAAAAGGGAGAAGGCAGAGGGAGGGGCGCAGGTGGTCCTCGTAACGCCTGGGCCCACTGATGTAGGGAGAGGTGGGCCGACAGTGGTTGAGCAGCCACAAGCACCTGCTGCTGAGGAACAAGTTGTCCATGTTGAGGGCACGGAGTTGCAACTTGTACCAGAGGGGAATGCTATGCAGCAGAAAAATATTGTTGTAGAAGGTAAGGATGGATCTGAAGAGCCAGTTCCTCAGACTGGTGAGGAGTTGCCCAGTACGAGTGCTGGGGTACAGGAGGGGGTTCATGTGGAGCTAGTCTCCTAGGTAGTGGAGGAGATGCCTAGTACGAGTGATGGGGTGCAAGTGGGGAGCTACTGAGCTACAGCCTTCCCTGTAGCTCAGTTGGTAGAGCATGGTGTTTGCAATGCCACGGTTGTGGGTTCGATTCCCACGGGGGGCCAGCACAGAAAAAAAATGGATGAAATGTATGCATTCACTACTGTAAGTCGCTCTGGATAAGAGCGTCTACTAAAATGTAAAATGTGGTAGAGGGGAGTCAGTGGTCTGTGGCCTCAGTTGAGGAGGATCAGGATATGGATATCTCTCCTGATTCGATAGCAGCTGATGAAGACTCAATTTACAGTCCAGAGGTAAATGGGTTCCTGGATTAGACTTTTGGGAAATTGGCAGAATATTTTGATGTTGATAAGTTTGTGAGGTCAGCTGTGATGTTACAGAAGACGGTGGGGTTAGACCAGTTAAGTGAGAAGAAGCTTTTTCGCTTGAGGAAATTTGCTGCTGCTGTCACAGCAGCAAAAGGTGGTGGGAAATGTGGTCAGGTTAAGAGAAAAATAAAACAATGATGATGATCATGCCTCATAGGGTGTTTTTTTCTCCATGTCTAGTTTCTCTGTGGTTTCCTCTGATTTTCCTTTCTCTTTTCTATATGGAGGTACTAAGGGTAGGTTCTCTCAATATTAATGGGGGAAGGGACATGAAAAAGAGGGCTTGGGTAATAAAACAGAAAAGGCTTAATGTAGTTTTTCTACAGGAGACACATAGTGATGAGGCTAATGAGGTTGACTGGGGTATGTGGTGGGAGGGGCAGCATATACTCAGTCATGGTACTAATTTCAGTGCTGGGGTGGCAATTTTGTTTTCCTCAGGCTTGGGGGTGACTGTGGTATCTACAACAGAGATTGTCAAGGGTCAGGTTTTATTAGTCAAGGAGGATGTTGTATTATTATTATATTTTTTTTTTTTATGTTTATGCTCCTAATGAGGGTACAGAGCGTATTGTTGGTTTTGATCAAATAAAGGAAACATTAAGACAGTGTGACTAAGAGGGGTGTATGGTTTTAGGGGGGGACTGGAACTGTACAGTGGATTTTACTGTTGATCGCACCGCTGAAGAACCTCACCTGCGGTCAGCCACTTGCCTGTCTGGTCTACTAACTGAGTTTGAGCTTTCTGATGTGTGGAGAGTAAGGAATGCAAAAGTTAGGCAGTACACATGGCTAAAAGTTAATGAAGGTCGTGTCAGTGCAGCAAGGTTAGACAGGTTGTATGTATCTGATCACTACTGTAGTAGGGTTGGAAGGTTAGACAGGTTGTATGTATCTGATCACTACTGTAGTAGGGTTGGAAGGTTAGACAGGTTGTATGTATCTGATCACTACTGTAGTAGGGTTGGAAGGTTAGACAGGTTGTATGTATCTGATCACTACTGTAGTAGGGTTGGAAGGTTAGACAGGTTGTATGTATCTGATCACTACTGTAGTAGGGTTGGAAGGTTAGACAGGTTGTATGTATCCGATCACTACTGTAGTAGGGTTGGAAGGTTAGACAGGTTGTATGTATCTGATCACTACTGTAGTAGGGTTGGAAGGTTAGACAGGTTGTATGTATCCGATCACTACTGTAGTAGGGTTGGAAGGTTAGACAGGTTGTATGTATCTGATCACTACTGTAGTAGGGTTGGAAGGTTAGACAGGTTCTATGTATCTGATCACTACTGTAGTAGGGTTGGAAGGTTAGACAGGTTGTATGTATCTGATCTCTACTGTAGTAGGGTTGGAAGGTTAGACAGGTTGTATGTATCTGATCACTACTGTAGTAGGGTTGGAAGGTGTGATATTACTCCTCTGGGTTCCTCTGATCACCATATTGTTACTGTTGATATTCACTTGACCTGTCCACCAAGGTCATCATCTTACTGGTATTTTAATGTTAAATTGTTACATGATGTCATGTTTTGTGAAAGGGTTTTGTTGTTTTGGGAAAAATTGCGGGTTATAAAAGGGAATTTTGAGTCCTTGAGACAATGGTGGGAGGTTGGGAAGGCCCAAATATGATTGTTTTGTCAACAGTACACTGCTCTGTCTCGAATTGAAGTTAAAGAGACTACTAGGGCCCTTGAACAGGACATCAAATCTATTGAATTGAAGTTGCTCACTCAGAATAACCCCGGACGAGTCAACTTACAGGACAAGAGACATGAACTGAGGTCGTTACTACATAAAAGAGTGAAGGGTGCCTTGATTAGGTCTCACTTTGCTTTCCTCAAGGATATGGATGCTCCTAGCGCTTTCTATTTAAACCTAGGACAATCGACACTGCAACGCAAACAGATGGTCTGCCTTCGTCTCCCTGATGGGAAGGTGACCACGGATGACAGTGAAATGCGCCAACATGCAGTGGATTTCTACTCTGCCCTCTATAAGGCAGAGGATTGTGATTCTCTGTGTACTGAACAATTGTTACAAGGTCTTCCTGATTGGGCCCTGAGCAGAGAGTTGCTTTGGACTCTGTCATTACTCTGCAGGAGCTGTCCACAGCAGTTATACAGCCCTCATCAGGCCCCTGGCATCGATGGTTCACCATCTGACTTCTAGAAGCACTTTTGGGGGTGATTTTAATGAAGTGGTGTGTGAATCTTTTCACAAGGGTTCTCTTCCTGTATCCTGTCAACGTGCTGTGCTTTCATTGTTGCCAAAAAAGTGCGATTTGGCTCTTTAAAAAAAATTGCCGACCTGTTGCGTTGCTGTGTGCGGAATATAAAATTGTATCTAAATGTCCCTCAAACAGGTTGAAAGAATATTTGGGGCTGTTGGTCCACAAGGACCAGTCTTACTGTGTACCTGACCTCTCCGTTGTTGATAACTTATTTCTAATAAGAGATGTTTTAGACATTTATAAACTGTCTGATGTAAATGTGGGTTTACTTTCTTTGGATCAGGAGGCTTTTGGCTTTTGTCCATGTGGACCACCAGTACTTGTTCAAAACAATGAAAGCTTTTGGGTTTGGGGATGTTTTTTTTTCTTGGATGAGTTTACTGTATGCTGGGGCCTCATGTATGGTGAAGGTTGGGGTTGGTTTGAGTTTCCCCAACCCCGTCCAAAGGGGCATCAGGCAGGGATGCCCAACTTCAGGGCAGTTATATTGTCTGGCAATTGAACTATTGCTTTGTTTTTTAAGAGCGAAGCTTACTGGTTTCTCTGTGCCAGGAGTAATGAAGGGTCCCACGATAGCACTGTCTATGTATGCAGATGATGTGACAGTTTTTATTACAGGGGGTGAGGATGTTAAGGTTCTCTCAAATGCTTTAAAGGTGTATGAGGGGGGCTCCTATGCTGGAGTCAATTGGGAAAAGAGTGAATCGCTGTGGGCAGGTCAGCTTCAGATGGGGTCCGCTCCACGGTTACCAGGGGGGCTTCAGTGGGCAGAGATGGGATGAAGACTTTGGGGGGGTTTTCTAGGCTCTGATGTCTTTCAGAAAAAGAACTGTGAGGGTGTAGTGGAGAAAGTGTGTGCCAGACTGTCAAGGTGGAAATGGGTGCTACCCCAGCTGACCTATAGGGGAAGGGTACTGGTAGCCAATAATCTTGCTGCCTCCACCCTGTGGCATAGACTAATGATTTTACAGCCACTGGGGGGTCTGATAAAAGAGCTGCAGAGGATCCTTGTCAATTTCTTTTGGTCTGGACAACATTGGATTAAAGCTGCAGCCCTGTACCTGCCACTGCATGAGGGTGGGCAAGGTCTGGAGGACATTTCTTCCAGGATCATGGCTTTCCGGCTTCAAGCAGCCCAGAGACTGTTGTACAGTGACGGTTCTAGCTGGGTCAACAACAGCCTATACATTGATGAGGAGAGCGGGCTGTTTGGGCTTAGACAAGCACCTTTTCCTCTTAAAGCTAGTGGGGGGTGTTTTGTCTGGACTGACTGCATTTTATGAGTCTGTTATGCAGGCTTGGAGAGTTTTTGTCAAGTCCCGTAAGGCCGGCACGCCACCAGGGATGTGGATTTTTGAAGAGCCTCTTTTTTACAACACTGCCATCCAGTCCCGTGCTATGGATTCAGCCAGCCTACGTTCATGCCTGTTAGGTGTGGGGTGTACTAAGCTGGGTCTGGTGCGGAGCAGGAGCAGATCGTTGGAGGAGCTGGGAGAAAAAGTGGGGATCCGATCATCTCGCCTACTGACGAAGGTCGTAGATGAGGTCTGTAATTCCTTGCCAGTACTTCATCGACAATATGTGATTGACACTTCCAATTCTGATCGGTGGAAGGAGGGTCTGGATTATGTGTTCCCTGCACTGATTGTTAGTGCTGCGGCGGGGGACTTCGAGGAGGACAAGGGGATGCTGCTTTCCTTCAATACCCCGGAGCTGGGGGAGTTCAATGCGGTGTGAAAGAAGACCATGTACAAATGAAAGTACAAGTAAAAGTGTCCTTTGCCTCTTCCCTGGAAGGGGTCAAATCGACGAGGTGGGCGGGTGTGTTTGGTCCAGGTGCCTCCCCAAAAGGATGTTGGCGGTCTTTTTAAAACTGCCTATAGAAAAGAGGACAGCTGACAAAATACATGGAGCCATAGCATCTGGTACTCCTGGATCCGACAGTTGAGGAAGGGTGTCCATTTTGTGCTGAGTCTGAAACTCTGGCACATTTGTTTTTACAATGTCCCAGGTTGGTCGGGATGATTGACCTGATCACTAGCTGGTTCTCAGCTCTGGGAGAGGTTTTCTCTTCCCAACTGTTTATATTTGGGCTAAAGTACAGGTTTAGTCGAAGGGGTGTAGTTACTTTGCTTAATTTTGTGTCAGGGGCAGCCAAATTAGCAATATGGAAGACCCAAAATAACAGTATTCGGGGACAGGGGTCTGTGGATGTGGTGGGAATGCTGGAGAGAATGTTGGCATCGAGACTGAGGGTTGAGTTTGCCTATTACAAACTGGTTAACAATATTGAACTGTTTATGAGTATACGGGGTATTCAGAGGCTGTTATGTTTAGTTACTGTGGAGGAGAATTTGGTGTTGTGTTTTTAATTGATGTGTAACTATGGTATTGTATGAGTGTTTATAGTGTTGTGGGCTCCCAGACCCAATAAAGATGATTCAAATCTCTCTCCCCGTCTGTCAAATGGGACGCTTCTTTCTTTTATCTCGCTCTCACGCTCTCTCTCGCTCTCTCTCATTGATATATATATATATATATACATACAGTTGAAGTCGGAAGTTTACATACACCTTATCCAAATACATTTAAACTATGTTTTTCACAATTCTTGACATTTAATCCTAGTAAAAATTCCCTGTCTTAGGTCAGTTAGGATCACCACTTTATTTTAAGAATGTGAAATGTCAGAATAATAGTAGAGAGAATGATTTATTTCAGCTTTTATTTCTTTCATCACATTCCCAGTGGGTCAGAAGTTTACATACACTCAATTAGTATTTGGTAGCATTGCCTTTAAATTGTTTAACTTGGGTCAAACGTTTCGGGTAGCCTTCCACAAGCTTTCCACAATAAGTTGAGTGAATTTTGGCCCATTCCTCCTGACAGAGCTGGTGTAACTGTGTCAGGTTTGTAGGCCTTCTTGCTCACACACGCTTTTTCAATTCTGCCCACAAATTTTCTATAGGCTTGAGCTCAGGGCTTTGTGATGGCCACTCCAATACCTTGACTTTGTTGTCCTTAAGCCACTTTGCAACAACTTTGGAAGTATGCTTGGGGTCATTGTCATTTGTAAGACCCATTTGTGACCAAGCTTTAACTTCCTGACTGATGTCTTGAGATGTTGCTTCAATATATCCACATCATTTTCCGTCCTCATGATGCCATCTATTTTGTGAAGTGCACCAGTCCCTCCTGTAGCAAAGCACCCCCACAACATGATGCTGCCACCTCTGTGCTTCACGGTTGGGATGGTGTTATTTGGCTTGCAAGCCTCACCCTTTTTCCTCCAAACATGACAATGGTCATTATGGCCAAACAGTTCTATTTTTGTTTCATCAGACGAGAGGACATTTCTCCAAAAAGTACGATCTTTGTCCCCATGTGCAGTTGCAAACCATAGACTGGCTTTTTTATGGCGGTTTTGGAGCAGTAGCTTCTTCCTTGCTGAGCGGACTTTCAGGTTATGTCGATATAGGACTCATTTTACTGTGGATATAGATACTTTTGTACCTGTTTCCTCCAGCATCTTCACAAGGTCCTTTGCTGTTGTTCTGGGATTGATTTGCACTTTTTGCACCAAAGTACGTTCATCTCTAGGAGACAGAACCCATCTCCTTCCTGAGCGGTATGACGGCTGCTTGGTCCCATGGTGTTAATACTTGCGTACTATTGTTTGTACAGAGGAACGTGGTACCTTTCAGGCGTTTGGAAATTGCTCCCAAGGATGAACCAGACTTGTGGAGGTGTACAATGGCTTGGCTGATTTCTTTTGATTTTCCCATGATGTCAAGCAAAGAGGCACTGAGTTTGAAGGTAGGCCTTGAAATGCATCCACAGGTACACTTCCAATTGACTCAAATGATGTCAATTACCCTATCAGAAGCTTCTAAAGCCATGACATATTTTTCTGGAATTTTCCAAGCTGTTTAAAGGCACAGTCAACTTAGTGTATGTAAACTTCTGACCCACTGGAATTGTGATACAGTGAATTATAAGTGAAATAATCTGTCTGTAAACAATTGTTGGAAAAATGACTTGTGTCATTGTCACGACTTCTCCCGAAGTCGGTTCCTCTCCTTGTTCGGGCGGTGTTCGGCGGTCGACGTCACCGGTCTTCTATCCATCATCAATCTATTTTTCACGTTCCATTTGTTTTGTCTGGTTGTCGCACTCTTCTGGTTTCAATTCCCTAACTACATGTTGTATATGTTCCCTCTGTTTCCCCCATGTCCTTGTTGGGAATTGTTTATTGTAAGTACGTGTGCTATACGTGACTGGTGCGATACGGGTTTTGTTGCCCATGTGTTTTGTTATATTTGTATGCCGGTAGTTATGTACATTAAACGGCTCCGGCTATTTACCAAGTTCTGCTGCTCTCGACTTCCATGCCACCAGTTACGTACCGCTGACAGTCATGCACAAAGTAGATGTCCTAACCGACTTGCCAAAACTATAGTTTGTTAACAAGACATTTATGGAGTGGTTGAAAAACGAGTTTTAATGACTGCAACCTAAGTGTATGTAAACTTCCGACTTCAACTGTATTTTATGGCAGGCAGCAATGTAGTGCGCTGCCAACCCACAGCTCTCTGCGTCCTCCCCCAACAGGACTGGTAGCCTACTCTCATCAGAGAGGTCTTTCAAACGTTGAATAAGGGTTTCAAATTTGGGGAAATGACACTCTCTAATTGTTTTATATTTTTTACATTTTGTCAGGATATGCAGCTCTGTCTCAGGTTCTGCTGTTGTGTAGTGGTTGCACAGCCTTTCCTCTACAGAGAGCCAGGTTTTCCTGTGTCTACCCTTCTCAATGGCAAGGCTGTGCTCACTGAGCCTCTCTCTCTCTCTCATTAGTGTATGATGTTTCAAGTGCTGACATGGTTAGAAAGGGTATTTACATTCACTGATACTATTCATTTTCTCTCTCCTCTCTCTCTCTCTGACTCACAGTATATACACGTTCAGACACACACACAGACACACACACGCCAGAGGATGTGTGTGAGACATTGTCAGACTGATGGGCACAGGCAGCTATGCCAGCCAGGCTCCAGTACACCAGGATGTTCCAGGCTACCCTGGCACACAGCAGCATTACATCTGACCCCATTACTGCAGTAGGCCCACAGAGGAGGAGGAGGAGGAGGAGGAGGGATGATTGAAGACGAATGCAGAGAGGGGAGGGGGAGTGATAGAGTCAGAGAGACAGAGGGGGGGGGTGACATAGATAGAGACCGAGAGACAGAGAGAGAGGGGGGGTGAGGTAGAGAGAGAGAGAGACAGTGAGAGTGAGGGGGAGAGAAGGGAGAGAGGGGGGACCGTGGTGAGGAGGCGATGAGACATAGAGACAGAGAGATGAGAGGAGCAGTTGAACTATTAGCCCGTCTTTTCCTCATCATGCCATCATTACTTCATTGGCGTTCATATCATCACCTGTGTAGATAGAGCTGGATGGATGAGGGCTTTTTAACTGTCTAGGACCACAACAGCACACCAGAGAACACCATGCCTACCAGACATCAGTCAACTCCAAACACATGGCATGCCCATCATCTGTTACAGTTATAGTGTGAGAGGGAAATCGCAACATACGTGTCCTATATTACCGTGTAGGACAGTCACAGACATGAGTTGACAGACACCCCGTGGGGGGCTGGTGTGATTAATTGGGTGCTGATGGCTGGTAATAGCTCTACTGTAGTCCCACTCCTAACAGGCTGACCCTGTCCTCCCTCTGTAAACACACACACTCTACATCTATCCCTCTCTCTCTTGCTTTCCCTCTCTCGTTCTCTCTTGTTCTCTCTCTCCAGCCTAGTAGCCTAGTTTCACCTTGCCAGGAGGTGTGTGTTTGTGTTTGTGTGTGTGCATGTGCGTGTGCGTGTGTGTGTGTGTGTGTGTGTGCACCCACTAGGTACCTATTCTCCTAACCGTCTACCTATGACCAGACATAAATCAGTTCTACAGTAGTTGGCAATGTGGGTGATGTGTCCTCAGCCCAATACAGCCACTGGGCCAGTGGTACTGTACATGGAACCAGTGTGGCCATTTATACACCACAGCTGCCTAAAGGACATATATGGAACACACTGCTAACAATAGGAGCACCATAAAAGCCTTTCTCTCTCTGTCTCTATACCGGTCTGTCTCTCTCTCTGTCTCTATACTGGTCTGTCTCTCTCTCTGTCTCTATACCGGTCTGTCTCTCTCTGTCTCTATACCAGTCTGTCTCTCTCTGTCTCTATACCGGTCTGTCTCTCTCTCTATTTCTATACCGGTCTGTCTCTCTCTCTGTTTCTATACCGGTCTGTCTCTCTCTCTGTCTCAATACCGGTCTGTCTCTCTCTCTGTCTCTATACCGGTCTGTCTCTCTCTCTGTCTCTATACCGGTCTGTCTCTCTCTCTGTTTCTATACCGGTCTGTCTCTCTCTCTGTCTCTATACCGGTCTGTCTCTCTCTCTGTCTCTATACCGGTCTGCCTCTCTCTCTGTCTCTATACCGGTCTGTCTCTCTCTCTGTCTCTATACCGGACTGTCTCTCTCTCTCTTTCCCTCTCTTTCCCTCTCTCTCCCCCTCTATCTCTCCCTCTTTCTCTTTCCCTCTCTCTCTTGCCCTCCCTCAATCTCTCTCTCAACATCAGATAGTCCTGTGTTCAGATCCACCTCTCCATTACTAACTCACTAAGTACTCTGCAGCAGACCACCGCTGGTAATTGCTCCTTAGAGTGCTCACACACACACACATGTAGACACACACTCATACACACACCTACATCTAGACACACATTCAAACACACACCTACACACACACACCTAGACACACACACAACGTAGCAGACAGTCACCTTGCAGTTCAGTAGAAATATGGCTGCTCCTTTTCAGGGTTTAAAGGTGCATAAAACTCTAAGCTAAAATATAGTCTGGGGAGGAGGGGGAAGGAGGGAAGGAGTGGGGAGGAGGAGGGGAGGAGGGGGAAGGAGGGGGGAGGAAGGGGAAGGAGGGGAGCAGGGGGAGGAGGGGGGATGAGGGGAGGAGGGGAGGAGGAGGAGGGAGGAGGGGAAGGAGGGTAAGGAGGGGAGGAGGGTGTGTGTGTGGTATGGTGTGATGTGGTATGGTGTAGTATGGCGTGGTATGGTGTGGTGTGGTATGGTGTGGTACGGTGTGGTGTGGTGTGGTATGTTGTGGTGTGGTGTGATGTGGTACAGTGTGGTGTAGTGTGGTATGGTGTGGTGTGGTACGGTATGGTGTGGTACGGTATGGTGTGTTGGGTTGTGGCGTGGTGTGGTATGTTGTGGTATGGTGTGTTGGGTTGTGGTGTGGTGTGGTATGGTGTGTTTGGGTACAGTGTGGTATGGTATGGTGTGTTGTGGTATGGTGTGGTACAGTGTAGTATGGTGTGGTGTGGTGTGGTGTGGTGTGGTATGGTGTGGTATGGTATGGTGTGGTATGGTATGGTGTGTTGGGTTGTGGCGTGGTGTGGTATGGTGTGGTATGGTATGGTGTGGTACGGAATGGTGTGGTATGATATGGTGTGTTGGGTTGTGGAGTGGCGTGGCGTGGTGTGGTATGGTGTGGTACGGTATGGTGTGGTATGGTATGGTGTGTTGGGTTGTGGCGTGGCGTGGTGTGGTGTGGTACGGTATATACACCACCTTCCGGAGACACCTGAAACCCCACCTCTTGAAGGAATACCTAGGATAGGATAAAGTAATCCTTCTAACCCCCCCCCCCCCCCCTTAAAAGATTTAGATGCACTATTGTAAAGTGGTTGTTCCACTGGATATCATAAGGTGAATGCACCATTTTGTAAGTCGCTCTGGATAAGAGCGTCTGCTAAATGACTTAAATGTAAATGTAATGTAAATGTCTGGTGTGGTATGGTATGGTGTGGTATGGTGTGTTGGGTTGTGGTGTGGTGTGGTATGGTGTGGTATGGTGTGGTACAGTATGGTATGGTGTGTTGGGTTGTGGCGTGGTGTGGTATGGTGTGGTACGGTATGGTGTGGTATGGTATGGTGTGTTGGGTTGTGGTGTGGTGTGGTATGGTGTGGTATGGTGTGGTGTGGTACGGGGTGGTATGGTATGGTATGGTGTTTTGGGTTGGGTTGTGGTGTGGTGTGGTATGGTGTGGTGTGGCATGGTGTGGTATGGTATGGTGTGTTGGGTTGTGGTATGGTGTGGTGTGGTATGGTGTTGTGTGGTATGGTGTGGTATGGTATGGTGTGTTGGGTTGTGGCGTGGTGTGGTATGGTGTGGTATGGTGTGGTATGGTGTGGTACAGTATGGTATGGTGTGTTGGGTTGTGGCGTGGTGTGGTATGGTGTGGTATGGTGTGGTACGGTATGGTGTGGTATGGTATGGTGTGTTGGGTTGTGGCGTGGTGTGGTATGGTGTGGTATGGTGTGGTGTGGTACGGGATGGTGTGGTATAGTATGGTATTTTGGGTTGGGTTGTGGTGTGGTGTGGTATGGTGTGGTGTGGCATGGTGTGGTATGGTATGGTGTGTTGGGTTGTGGTATGGTGTGGTATGGTGTTGTGTGGTATGGTGTGGTATGGTATGGTATGGTGTGTTGGGTTGTGGTGTGTTGGGTTGTGGCGTGGTGTGGTATGGTGTGGTACAGAATGGTGTGGTATGATGTGGTGTGTTGGGTTGGGGAGTGGCGTGGTGTGGTATGGTGTGGTACGGTATGGTGTGGTATGGTATGGAGTGTTGGGTTGTGGCGTGGTGTGGTATGGTGTGGTATGGTGTGGTACGGTATGGTATGGTATGGTATGGTGTGTTGGGTTGTGGTGTGGTGTGGTATGGTGTGGTATGGTGTGGTGTGGTACGGGGTGGTGTGGTATGGTATGGTGTTTTGGGTTGGGTTGTGGTGTGGTGTGGTATGGTGTGGTGTGGCATGGTGTGGTATGGTATGGTGTGTTGGGTTGTGGTATGGTGTGGTATGGTGTTGTGTGGTATGGTGTGGTATGGTATGGTGTGTTGGGTTGTGGCGTGGTGTGGTATGGTGTGGTATGGTGTGGTACAGTATGGTATGGTGTGTTGGGTTGTGGCGTGGTGTGGTATGGTGTGGTATGGTGTGGTACGGTATGGTGTGGTATGGTATGGTGTGTTGGGTTGTGGCGTGGTGTGGTATGGTGTGGTATGGTGTGGTGTGGTACGGGATGGTGTGGTATGGTATGGTGTTTTGGGTTGGGTTGTGGTGTGGTGTGGTATGGGGTGGTGTGGCATGGTGTGGTATGGTATGGTGTGTTGGGTTGTGGTATGGTGTGGTATGGTGTGGTGTGGTATTGTGTGGTATGGTATGGTATGGTGTGTTGGGTTGTGGTGTGTTGGGTTGTGGCGTGGTGTGGTATGGTGTGGTATGGTATGGTGTGGTACAGAATGGTGTGGTATGATGTGGTGTGTTGGGTTGTGGAGTGGCGTGGTGTGGTGTGGTGTGGTACGGTATGGTGTGGTATGGTATGGTGTGTTGGGTTGTGGCGTGATGTGGTACGGTACGGTGTGGTATGGTATGGTGTGTTGGGTCGTGGCGTGGTGTGGTATGGTGTGGTATGGTATGGTGTGGTATGGTGTGTTGGGTTGTGGCGTGGTGTGGTATGGTATGGTGTGGTACAGTATGGTATGGTGTGTTGGGTTGTGGCGTGGTGTGGTATGGTGTGGTATGGTGTGGTACGGTATGGTGTGGTGTGGTATGGTGTGTTGGGTTGTGGCGTGGTGTGGTGTGGTATGGTGTGGTATGGTGTGGTGTGGTACGGTGTGGTATGGTATGGTGTTTTGGGTTGGGTTGTGGTGTGGTGTGGTATGGTGTGATGTGGTATTGTGTGGTATGGTATGGTATGGTGTGTTGGGTTGTGGTGTGTTGGGTTGTGGCGTGGTGTGGTATGGTGTGGTATGGTATGGTGTGGTACGGAATGGTGTGGTATGATGTGGTGTGTTGGGTTGTGGTATGGTGTGGTATGGTGTTGTGTGGTATTGTGTGGTATGGTATGGTATGGTGTGTTGGGTTGTGGTGTGTTGGGTTGTGGCGTGGTGTGGTATGGTATGGTGTGGTACAGAATGGTGTGGTATGATGTGGTGTGTTGGGTTGGGTTGTGGAGTGGCGTGGTGTGGTGTGGTGTGGTACGGTATGGTGTGGTATGGTATGGTATGTTGGGTTGTGGCGTGATGTGGTACGGTATGGTGTGGTATGGTATGGTGTGTTGGGTCGTGGCGTGGTGTGGTATGGTGTGGTATGGTATGGTGTGGTATGGTGTGTTGGGTTGTGGCGTGGTGTGGTATGGTATGGTATGGTGTGGTACAGTATGGTATGGTGTGTTGGGTTGTGGCGTGGTGTGGTATGGTGTGGTACGGTGTGGTACAGTATGGTGTGGTGTGGTATGGTGTGTTGGGTTGTGGCGTGGCGTGGTGTGGTATGGTGTGGTATGGTGTGGTGTGGTACGGTATGGTGTGGTATGGTATGGTGTTTTGGTTTGGGTTGTGGTGTGGTGTGGTATGGTGTGGTGTGGCATGGTGTGGTATGGTATGGTGTGTTGGGTTGTGGTATGGTGTGGTATGGCGTGGTGTGGTATGGTGTGGTGTGGTACGGTATGGTGTGGTATGGTGTGTTGGGCTGTGGCGTGGTGTGGTATGGTGTGGTATGGTGTGGTGTGGCGTGGTGTGGCGTGGTATGGTATGGTGTGTTGGGTTGTGGTGTGGTGTGGTATGGTATGGTGTGTTATGGTGTGGTGTGGTGTGGTGTGGTACGGTACGGTATGGTGTGGTATGGTATGGTGTGTTGTTGGGTTGTGGCATGGTGTGGTATGGTGTGGTATGATGTGGTGTGCTACGGTATGGTATGGTGAGTTGGGTTGGGTTGTGGCGTGGTGTGGTATGGTATGGTGTGGTATGGTGTGGTATGGTATGGTGTGTTGTTGGGTTGTGGCATGGTGTGGTATGGTGTGGTATGATGTGGTGTGCTACGGTATGGTATGGTGTGTTGGGTTGGGTTGTGGCGTGGTGTGGTATGGTATGGTGTGGTATGGTGTGGTATGTTGTGGCGTGGTGTGGTATGGTTTGGTACGGTATGGTGTGGTATGGTATGGTGTGTTGGTTGTGGCGTGGTGTGGTATGGTGTTGTACGGTATGGTGTGGTATGGTGTGGTATGGTGTGTTGGGTTGTGGCGTGGTGTGGTGTGGTACGGTGTGGTATGGTGTGTTGGGTTGTGGCGTGGTGTGGTGTGGTGTGGTACGGTGTGGTATGGTGTGTTGGGTTGTGGCGTGGTGTGGTACTATCATACACACTATACATGGTTGTTTTATCTCCCCTGCCTCTTTTCCGCCGCCTTTTATTATCTCTAACCCCCACATTACACAAATCTATTTTTTGCCCTACTCTCTATCTCTCTCTGCACCCTCCTGCGTGGGGGCTATCACACATCTCTCTGTACTCCCCTCTCTATCTCTCTCTCTAAATTCCCCCACTCCCTTGTCACAGCTGCCACTTCCCCTCACACACTCATTTATTACAGGTCACCAGGGAGTTACAGGGAGGAGACGTTTAAAAGGACACGCCCCCGGCACGTCCCACCTACACAGAGAAGCTGCCCCACGCACAGTCTCTCTCTCTCTCTCTCTCTCTCTCTCTCTCCTCTCTCTCTCTCTCTCTCTCTCTCTCTCTCTCTCTCTCTCTCTCTCTCTCTCTCTCTCTCTCTCTCTCTCTCTCTCTCTCTCTCTCTCTCTCTCTCTGCATGCTGGGAGTGTTTGGTGCATGCTGGGAATTGTTTGAGCAAGGGAGTGCGTGTGTTGTGTAGAGTTAGATATTCAGAACTTTCTTTAGGTTTTCTCTTTCTTGGTGGCATTCTTTGTTTTCTTCTGTGCATGATTAAGGTTATTATTTTTATTTGTTTGTTGTGGTAGAATTAAGTATTTTGTTTTCGTATCGAAATTACCCTGATTTTGGTGGGGATGGCAGCCCGAATGGGGATGCCGTCCCTGTCACTTCGGCACGGCTTTAGGTGTGTTACTGAAGCTACTGTCACGGTGGAGGAGTTTCTGGTCGTCGTAGGAGAGAAGGTAGGATATGAGAATGTTGCTTATGCGTCACGGATGAATAAAGCGGTGGTGGTTTTTCTTAAAGAAGAGCGCCCTTGTTGATCGTATGGTTGAGCATGGCGCACTTCTTAAAGGAATGTTTATTCAAGTTACGCTGCTTTTTTCTCCGTCAACAAGGATAACGATTTCAAATGTACCGCCGTTTATTCCAAATGAGCTATTGGAGCGTGAGTTATTGCGCTTTGGGAAGTTTGCAAGTTCAATTAAGGTTGTCCCGTTGGGTTGCAAACACCCGGCGTTGAAACAGGTTATGTCGTTTCGGCGACAGGTGTTTATGTTTTTGGACTCACCGGAGCAGACTTTGGAGTTAGCGTTTAAAGTCAAGTATGACAACAGACTGTATATGGCTTATGCTAGTACGGGTAGTCAACGGTATTTTGAGTGTGGGGATGTTGGTCATAAGCGACATGCTTGCCCGAAAAGGGAGAAGGCAGAGGGAGGGGCGCAGGTGGTCCTCGTAACGCCTGGGCCCACTGATGTAGGGAGAGGTGGGCCTCGTAATGCCTGGGCCCACTGATGTAGGGAGAGGTGGGCCTCGTAACGCCTGGGCCCACTGATGTAGGGAGAGGTGGGCCGACAGTGGTTGAGCAGCCACAAGCACCTGCTGCTGAGGAACAAGTTGTCCATGTTGAGGGCACGGAGTTGCAACTTGTACCAGAGGGGAATGCTATGCAGCAGAAAAATATTGTTGTAGAAGGTAAGGATGGATCTGAAGAGCCAGTTCCTCAGACTGGTGAGGAGTTGCCCAGTACGAGTGCTGGGGTACAGGAGGGGGTTCATGTGGGGCTAGTCTCCCAGGTAGTGGAGGAGATGCCCACTATGAGTAACGGAGTACAGGAGGGGGTTCATGTGGAGCTAAGCTCCCAGGTAGTGGAGGAGATGCCCACTACGAGTAATAGGGTTCAGGTGGGGCTAGTCTCCCAGGTAGTGGAGGAGAGGCCCACTATGAGTAATAGGGTTCAGGTGGGGCTAGTCTCCCAGGTAGTGGAGGAGATGCCCACTACGAGTAATAGGGTTCAGGTGGGGCTAGTCTCCCAGGTAGTGGAGGAGATGCCCACTACGAGTAATAGGGTTCAGGTGGGGCTAGTCTCCCAGGTAGTGGAGGAGATGCCCACTACGAGTAATAGGGTTCAGGTGGGGCTATTCTCCCAGGTAGTGGAGGAGATGCCTGGTACGAGTGATGGGCTGCAAGTGGGGAGTGATGAAAGGGATGTGTTAGAAGCGAGTCAGGGGTCTGTGGCCTCAGTTGAGGAGGAGCAGGATATGGATATCTGTTTTGATAAGATAGCAGCTGGTGACGACTCAATTTATGATCTAGAGGAGGTTTCTGGATCAGACTTTTGGGAAATCTGTCAAATTGGCAGAATATTTTGATGTTGATAAGTTTGTGAGGTCAGCTGTGATGTTACAGAAGACGGTGGGGTTAGACCAGCTGAGTGAGAAGAAGCGGTTTCACTTGAGGAAATTTGTTACTGCTGTCACAGCAGCAAAAGGTGGTGGGAAATGTGGTCAGGGTAAGAGAAAATGTAAACAATGATGTTGATCATGCTTCATAGGGTGTCTTCTTTTTTCTCTTTGGTTTCTCTGTGGTTTCTTCTGCTTTTCCTTTCTCTTTTCTATATGGAGGTACTAAGGGTAGGTTCTCTCAATATTAATGGTGGAAGGGACAGGAATAAGAGGGCTTGGGTAATAAAACAGAAAAGGCTTAATGTAGTTTTTCTATAGGAGACCCATAGTGATGAAGAAAATGAGGTTGACTGGGGTATGTGGTGGGAGGGGCAGCATATACTCAGTCATGGTACTAATTTCAGTGCTGGGGTGGCAATTTTGTTTTCCTCATGCTTGGGGGTTACTGTGGTATCCACAACAGAGATTGTCAAGGGTCGGGTTTTATTGGTCAATGTAACGGTTGTCGTCAGATTGAGACCAAAACGCAGCGGGTATATGTGTACTCATCATCTTTTATTAAGGAAAGAAGGAAAAACCTAAATAAACACGTACACCAAAAGAAACACAACGACAAATAAACAGTCCTGTAAGGCCATAAGCTACACATGGAACAATCTCCCACAAACACTAAACCAAACACATACCCATATATAGGACTCTCAATCAGAGGCAACGAGAAAACACCTGCCTCCAATTGAGAGTCCAACCCCAATTAACAAAACATAGAAATACAAAAGACTAGACAGAACATAGAAATACACTAACATAGAACAGTACCCCAAAAACCCGGAAATAATAAATCAAACACCCTACTAAATAAACCACCACCCCGAATCACATAAAACAAATACCCTCTGCCACATCTTGACCAAACTACAATAACAAATAACCCCTATACTGGTCAGGACGTGACAGTCAAGGCGGATGTTATGTTTTTTTTTTTTTTTTTTTTTTTTATGTTTATGCTCCCAATGAGGGTACAGAGCGTATTGTTGGTTTTGATCAAATAAAGGAAACACAAACAGTACACTGCTCTGTCTCGAATTGAAGTTAAAGAGACTATCAGGGCCCTTGAACAGGACATCAAATCTATTGAATTGAAGCTGCTCACTTTGAACGACCCTGGATTAGTCATGAACTTACAGGACAAGAGACTGAGATTGTTTCTGCATGAAAGAGTGAAGGGTGCCTTGATTAGGTCTCGTTTCGCTTTCCTCAAGGATATGGATGCTCCTAGCGCTTTCTATTTAAACCTAGGACAATCGACACTGCAACGCAAACAGATGGTTGGCCTTCGTCTCCTTGATGGGAAGGTGACCACGGATGACAGTGAAATGCGTCAACATGCCATGGACCTCTACTCTGCCCTCTATAAGGCGGAGGATTGTGACTCTCTGTGTACTGAACAGTTGCTACACAGTCTTCCTCAATTGGGACCTGAGCAGAGAGTCGCATTGGACTCTGACATTACACAGCAGTTATGCAGCTCTCAACAGGCCGAGCCCCTGGCATTGATGGTTTACCATCTGAGGTTTATAAGCACTTTTGGCGGTCTATTGGAGAGGATTTTTATGAAGTGATGTGTGAATCTTTTCATCAGGGTTCTCTTCCTGTATCCTGTCAACGTGCGGTGCTTTCATTATTGCCAAAAAAGGGGTATTTCTCTCTCTCTCTCTCTCTCTCTCTGCATGCTGGGAGTGTTTGGTGCATGCTGGGAATTGTTTGAGCAAGGGAGTGCGTGTGTTGTGTAGAGTTAGATATTCAGAACTTTCTTTAGGTTTTCTCTTTCTTGGTGGCATTCTTTGTTTTCTTCTGTGCATGATTAAGGTTATTATTTTTATTTGTTTGTTGTGGTAGAATTAAGTATTTTGTTTTCGTATCGAAATTACCCTGATTTTGGTGGGGATGGCAGCCCGAATGGGGATGCCGTCCCTGTCACTTCGGCACGGCTTTAGGTGTGTTACTGAAGCTACTGTCACGGTGGAGGAGTTTCTGGTCGCCGTAGGAGAGAAGGTAGGATATGAGAATGTTGCTTATGCGTCACGGATGAATAAAGCGGTGGTGGTTTTTCTTAAAGAAGAGTGTCTTGTTAATCGTATGGTTGAGCAAGGCGTACTTCTTAAAGGAATGTTTATTCAAGTTACGCCGCTTTTTTCTCCGTCAACAAGGGTAACGATTTCAAATGTACCGCCGTTTATTCCAAATGAGCTATTGGAGCGCGAGTTATTGCGCTTTGGGAAGTTTGCAAGTTCCATTAAGGTTGTCCCGTTGGGTTGCAAACACCCGGCGTTGAAACAGGTTATGTCTTTTCGGCGACAGGTGTTTATGTTTTTGGACTCACCGGAGCAGACTTTGGAGTTAGCGTTTAAAGTCAAGTATGACAATAAATTATATATGGCTTATGCTAGTACGGGTAGTCAACGGTGTTTTGAGTGTGGGGATGTTGGTCATAAGCGACATGCTTGCCCGAAAAGGGAGAAGGCAGAGGGAGGGGCGCAGGTGGTCCTCGTAACGCCTGGGCCCACTAATGTAGGGAGAGGTGGGCCGACAGCGGTAGAGCAGCCACAAGCACCTGCTGCTGAGGAACAAGTTATCCATGTTGAGGACAAGGAGTTGCAACTTGTGTTAGAGGGAAATGTTATGCAGCAGAAACATTTTGTTGTAGAAAGCAAGGATAGATCTGAAGAGCCAGTTCCTCAGACTGGTGATGAGGTGCCCAGTACGAGTGCTGGGGTACAGGAGGGGGTTCATATGGAGCTAGTCTCCCAGGTAGTGGAGGAGATGCCCACTATGAGTAACGGGGTACAGGAGGGGATTCATGTGGAGCTAGACTCCCAGGTAGTGGAGGAGATGCCCACTACTAGTAATAGGGTACAGGTGGGGCTAGTCTCCCAGGTAGTGGAGGAGATGCCCACTACTAGTAATAGGGTTCAGGTGGGGCTAGTCTCCCAGGTAGTGGAGGAGATGCCCACTACTAGTAATAGGGTTCAGGTGGGGCTAGTCTCTCAGGTAGTGGAGGAGATGCCCACTACGAGTAATAGGGTTCAGGTGGGGCTAGTCTCCCAGGTAGTGGAGGAGAGGCCCACTACGACTAATAGGGTTCAGGTGGGGCTAGTCTCCCAGGTAGTGGAGGAGATGCCCACTACTAGTAATAGGGTTCAGGTGGGGCTAGTCTCCCAGGTAGTGGAGGAGATGCCCACTATTAGTAATGGGGTTCAGGTAGAGCTAGTCTCCCAGGTAGTGGAGGAGATGCCCACTACTAGTAATAGGGTTCAGGTAGAGCTAGTCTCCCAGGTAGTAGAGGAGATGCCCACTACTAGTAATAGGGTTCAGGTGGGGATAGTCTCCCAGGTAGTGGAGGAGATGCCTGGTACGAGTGATGGGCTGCAAGTGGGGAGTGATGAAAGGGATGTGTTAGAAGTGAGTCAGGGGTCTGTGGCCTCAGTTGAGGAGGAGCAGGATATGGATATCTCTATTGGTATGATAGCAGCTGGTGACGACTCAATTTATGATCTAGAGGAGGTAAATAGGTTTTTGGATCAGACTTTTGGGAAATCTGTCAAATTGGCAGAATATTTTGATGTTGATAAGTTTGTGAGGTCAGCTGTGATGTTACAGAAGACGGTGGGGTTAGACCAGTTAAGTGAGAAGAAGCGGTTTCGCTTGAGGAAATTTGTTACTGCTGTTACAGCAGCAAAAGGTGCTGGGAAACGTGGTCAGGGTAAGAGAAAATTTAAACAATGATGTTGATCATGCTTCATAGGGTGTCTTCTTTTTTCTCTTTGGTTTCTCTGTGGTTTCTTCTGCTTTTCCTTTCTCTTTTCTATATGGAGGTACTAAGGGTAGGTTCTCTCAATATTAATGGTGGAAGGGACAGGAATAAGAGGGCTTGGGTATTAGAAATAATAAAACAGAAAATGCTTAATGTAGTTTTTCTACAGGAGACACATAGTGATGAGGAAAATAAGGTTGACTGGGGTATGTGGTGGGAGGGGCAGCATATACTCAGTCATGGTACTAATTTCAGTGCTGGGGTGGCAATCTTGTTTTCTTCAGGCTTAGGGGTGACTGTGGTATCTACAACAGAGATTGTCAAGGGACGGGTTTTATTGGTCAAGGCGGAGGTTATGGGGTTTTTGTTTGTTTTTTTGAATGTTTATGCTCCTAATGAGGGTACAGAGCGTATTGCTGTATTTGATCAAATAAAGGAAACTTTAAGACAGTGTGACCAAGAGGGTTGTATGGTTTTAGGGGGGGACTGGAACTGTACAGTGGATTTTACTGTTGATCGCACCGCTGAAGAACCTCACCTGCGGTCAGCCACTTGCCTGTCTGGTCTACTAACTGAGTTTGAGCTTTCTGATGTGTGGAGAGTCAGGAATGCAAAAGTTAGGCAGTACACATGGCTAAAAATCAATGAAGGTCGTGTCAGTGCTGCAAGGTTAGACAGGTTGTATGTATCTGATCTCTACTGTAGTAGGGTTGGAAGGTTAGACAGGTTGTATGTATCTGATCACTACTGTAGTAGGGTTGGAAGGTTAGACAGGTTGTATGTATCTGATCTCTACTGTAGTAGGGTTGGAAGGTTAGACAGGTTGTATGTATCTGATCACTACTGTAGTAGGGTTGGAAGGTTAGACAGGTTGTATGTATCTGATCACTACTGTAGTAGGGTTGGAAGGTTAGACAGGTTGTATGTATCTGATCACTACTGTAGTAGGGTTGGAAGGTGTGATATTACTCCTCTGGGTTCCTCTGATCACCATATTGTTACTGTTGATATTCACTTGACCTGTCCACCAAGGTCATCATCTTACTGGTATTTTAATGCTAAATTGTTACATGATGTCATGTTTTGTGAAAGGTTTTTGTTGTTTTGGGAAAAATGGAGGGTTACAAAAGGAAATTTTGAGTCCTTGAGACAATGGTGGGAGGTTGGGAAGGCCCAAATACGATTATTTTGTCAACAGTATACTGCTCTGTCTCGAATTGAAGTCAAAGAGACTATCAAGGCCCTTGAACAGGACATCAAATTTATTGAATTGAAGCTGCTCACTCAGAATGACCCTGGATTAGTCATGAATTTACAGGACAAGAGACATGAACTGAGATTGTTTCTGCATGAAAGAGTGAAGGGTGCCTTGATTAGGTCTCGTTTCGCTTCCATCAAGGATATGGATGCTCCTAGCGCTTTCTTTTTTAACCTAGGACAGTCGACACTGCAACGTAAACAGATGGTCTGCCTTCGTCTCCCTGATGGGAAGGTGACCACAGATGACAGTGAAATGCGTCAACATGCAGTGGATTTCTACTCTGCCCTCTATAAGGCGGAGGATTGTGACTCTCTGTGTACTGAACAGTTGCTACACGGTCTTCCTCAATTGGGACCTGAGCAGAGAGTCGCATTGGACTCTGACATTACACTGCAAGAGCTGTCCACAGCAGTTATGCAGCTCTCAACAGGCCGAGCCCCTGGCATTGATGGTTTACCATCTGAGTTTTATAAGCACTTTTGGGGGTCTATTGGGGAGGATTTTTATGAAGTGGTGTGTGAATCTTTTAATGAGGGTTCTCTTCCTGTATCCTGTCAACGTGCGGTGCTTTCATTATTGCCAAAAAAGGGGGATTTGGCTCTCATAAAAAATTGGAGACCTGTTGCGTTGCTGTGCGCAGAATATAAAATTGTTTCTAAATGTCTCTCAAACAGGTTGAAAGAGTATTTGGGATTGTTGGTCCACAAGGACCAGTCTTACTGTGTACCTGATCGCTCTATTGTTGACAATTTGTTTCTGATAAGAGATGTTTTAGACATTTGTAAACTGTCTGATGTAAATGTGGGTTTACTTTCGTTGGATCAGGAGAAGGCTTTTGACCGTGTGGACCACCAGTACTTGTTCAAGACAATGAAAGCCTTTGGGTTTGGGGATGTTTTTTTGTCGTGGATGAATTTACTGTATGCTGGGGCCTCGTGTATGGTGAAGGTGGGGGGTGGTTTGAGCTGCCCAATCCCTGTCCAAAGGGGCATCAGGCAGGGATGCCCAATTTCAGGGCAGTTATACAGTCTGGCGATTGAACCAATGCTTTGTTTTTTAAGAGCGAGGCTTACTGGTTTCTCT
This sequence comes from Salmo salar, assembly GCF_965601325.2. Taxonomy (NCBI): domain Eukaryota; kingdom Metazoa; phylum Chordata; class Actinopteri; order Salmoniformes; family Salmonidae; genus Salmo; species Salmo salar. The sequence continues at coordinate 23,969,402 of NC_138307.1, forward strand.
GTGCCAGGGGTAATGAAGGGTCCCACGATAGCACTGTCTGCGTATGCAGATGACGTGACAGTTTTTATTACAGGGGCTGAGGATGTTAAAGTTCTCTCAAATGCTCTAAAGGTGTATGAGGGGGCCTCCTCAGCTAGAGTCAATTGGGGAAAGAGTGAAGCGCTGTGGGCAGGTCAGCTTCAGATAGGGTCTGCTCCACGGTTACCAGGGGGTATTCAGTGGGGCAGAGATGGGATGAAGACTTTGGGGGGTTCTAGGCTCCGATGTCTTTCAGAAAAAGAACTGGGAGGGTGTAGTGGAGAAAGTGTGTGCCAGACTGTCAAGGTGGAAATGGGTGCTGCCCCAGCTGTCTTATAGGGGAAGGGTTTTGGTAGCTAATAATCTTGCTGCCTCTACCCTGTGGCACAGACTAATGATTTTACAGCCACCAAAGGGTCTGATTCAAGAGCTTCAGAGGACCCTTGTCAATTTCTTCTGGTCTGGACAACACTGGGATTAAAGCTGCAGCCCTGTACCTACCACTACACGAGGGTGGGCAAGGTTTGGTGGATATTTCCTCTAGGATCATGGCTTTCCGGCTTCATGCAGCCCAGAGGCTGTTGTACAGAGACGGTTCTAGCTGGGTCGACACAGCCTATATATTGATGAGGAGAGCGGGCTGTTTGGGCTTAGATAAGCACCTTTTCCTCTTAAAGCTGGAGGGGGGTGATTTGCCTGGCCTGACTCCATTTTATGAGGCTGTTATGCAGGCTTGGAGAGTTTTTGTGAAGTCTCGTAAGGCCGGCACGCCACCAGGGATGTGGCTTTTTGAAGAGCCTCTTTTTCACAACACTGCCATCCAGTCCCGTGTTCTGGGTTCAGCTAGCCTACGTGCATGCCTGTTAGGCGTGGGGTGTACTAAACTGGGTCATCTGATGCGGAACAGGAATAGATCGTTGGAGGAGCTGGGAGAAAGAGCGGGGATCCGATCATCTCGCCTACTGAGGAAGGTCGTCGCTGAGGTCTGTGACTCCCTGCCAGTGCTTCATCTGCAGTATGTGACTGACATTTCCAATTGTGATCGGTGGAAGGAGGGTCTGGATTATGTGTTCCCTGCACTGATTGTTAGTGCTGCAGCGGGGGCATTCGTGGAGGACGTGGGGATGCTACTTTCTTTCGATACCCCGGAGCTGGGGGAGTTCAAGGAGGTGGGAAAGAAGGCCATGTACAGAGTATGTGTAAAGGTGTCCCATGCATCTTCCCTGGAAGGGGTAAAATCGACGAGGTGGGCGGGTGTGCTTGGTCCAGGTGCCTCCCCAAAAGGCTGTTGGCGATCACTGTACAAACTGCCTATTGATAAGAGGACAGCTGACCTCCAATGGAGGATAGTACACGGAGCTATAGCCACTAACATGCATCTGGTACACCTGGACCCTACTGTTGGGGAGGGGTGTCCATTTTGTGCTGAGTCTGAAACTCTGGCACATCTGTTTTTTACAGTGTCCCAGGTTGGTCGGGATGATTGACCTGATCACAAATTGGTTCTCAACGTTGGGAGAGGATTTCTCTTCCCAACTGTATATATTTGGGCCAAAGTACAGGTTCAGTCGAAAGGGTGTAGTTGTGTTGCTTAATTTTGTGTTAGGGGCAGCAAAATGAGCGATATGGAAGACCCGAAAGAACAGTATTCGGGGACAGGGGTCTGTTGATGTGGTGGGAATGCTGGAGGGAATGTTGGCAGCGAGACTGAGGGTTGAGTTTGCCTATTATAAACTGGTCAACAATATTGAATCTGTTTATGAGTATATGGGGTACTCAGAGGCTGTTGTGTATAGTTACTGTGGAGGAGGAATTGGAGTTGTGTTTTTAATTGATGTGTAACTGTGTTTTTGTATGAGTATTTATTGTATGGTGGGCTCCCAGACCCAATAAAGATTATTTAAAACTCAAAAAAAAAACTCTCTCTCTCTCTCTCTCTCTCTCTCTCTCTCTCTCTCTCTCTCTCTCTCTCTCTCTCTCTCTCTCTCTCTCTCTCTCTCTCTCTCTCTCTCTCAATTAAATTCAAGGGCTTTATTGGTATGGGAAACATATGTTAACTTTGCCAAAGCAAGTGAGGTAGATAATATACAAAAGTGAAATAAACACTTTTCTCTCTCTCTCTGCCTACTACCATTACTGTTTGGACTCACTGTCCTACTAAAGTAGTTACACACACAGGAAACAGTTGATAGATACAGACTAATATGTGTTATCCGGCTTACATCAGAAGGCAAAAAGAGCACCTGTGAAATAACTATATTTCCTGTTTATTCAGCAAGTGGGGTTGTGTTATCCCTACTGTCCACAACATAATACAATCATCTAGGCTGTTTCATATTAAGCACACACAGAGATACATAGACAGAGAGAGAAAGAGAGACACACACTCACATACCAAACCAAGATTAAAAGCAAGGTGTGGAATGTTGAAGCAGTCTATATCACTCATTGGGCCATTAATTAAACAGATTAGCTGCTGTGAATATCTGAAAAGGGATTAGCTGGCAGATAATAATATGGGAGAGGAGAGAGAGAGAGAGCGAGAAACAAACTACTTGGAATTATCCTGGGAGACAAACACACAAGCCCCCTGTGACTGGGAGTTACAGGGAGTTACAGGGACTCACAGGGAGTTACAGGGACTCACAGGGAGTCCCTGGGAGTCCCTGGGAGTCACAAGGAGTCACAGGAAGTCACAGGGAGTCACTGGGAGTCACTGGGATTTACTGGGAGTCACAGGGAGTCACAGGGAGTCACAAAGAGTCACAAAGAGTCACAAGGAGTCACAGGAAGTCACAGGGAGTCACAGGAAGTCACAGGGAGTCACAGGGAGTCACAGGAAGTCACAAAGAGTCACTGGGATTTACTGGGAGTCACTGGGAGTCACAGGGAGTCACAAAGAGTCACAAAGAGTCACAGGGAGTCACAGGGAGTCACAGGGAGTCACAGGGAGTTACAGGGAGTTACTGGGAGTCACAGGGAGTCACAGGGAGTCACTGGGAGTTACTGAGAGTTATTGAGAGTTACTGAGAGTTACAGGGAGTTACAGGGAGTTACTGGGAGTTACTGGGAGTTACAGGGAGTTACTGAGAGTTACAGGGAGTTACTGGAGTTACTGGGAGTTACTGGGAGTTACTAAGAGTTACAGGGAGTTACAGGGAGTTACTGGGAGTTACTGGGAGTTACTGAGAGTTGAAGGGAGTTACTGAGAGTTACTGAGAGTTACTGGAGTTACAGGGAGTTACAGGGGCCACAATGATCTCTATTTCCTCCATTGAGGTAATGAGGGAGTCTTTGTGGAGATTAGACTAATTGTATTGTTATTCAAATGTCTCCCATTGTGCTGCTCTGAGAGGAGAGGAAAAAGCGAGGGAGGAAAGTTGAACAAAAAAAAGGAGAAAAAAGGAGAAAGCAAAGGGGACTCTGAGTCAGTGGTGACAAAGCGACTGAGCCTATGGTTGCCCGAGCAACACTGTCAATCAAAGACCTTAGAATGCTTTTAAGAGGAGTTTTTCTTCAGATTCCCAAGCACGCAAATGCACACATACACAGACACACATGCGCGCATGGATGCACACACACACACACACATACCCACATACATACACATGCACAGGCACGCCACTCACCATAAATGACAATATACACACACACACTATAGGATGAGAGGCAGACCCATCTCTCAGAGTGGCCACTGACAGCTTATTGTCCGCGTGACCAATTGGATGTCATAATTAAAGAGACACAAAGGAGCACATACTGCCCAACCAGGCTGACGGCCGGATCCCTCTCTTCTATCACTCTCTTCTATCACTCTCTACAGACACAGTTACAGACACTGATGATCTGAGGCAGAGAGAGGAAGAGAGAGAGAGAGGAAGAGGATAAGGAAGAGAGAGAGAGAGGAAGAGGATAAGGAAGAGAGAGAGGAAGGGGAAGAGAGAGAGAGAGAGAGAGGAAGAGAGAGAGAGGAAGAGAGCGAGAGAGGAAGAGAGAGAGGAAGAGAGCGAGAGCGAGAGAGGAAGAGAGAGAGAGGAAGAGAGAGAGAGGAAGAGAGAGGGAGAGAGAAAGAGGGAGAGAAGAAGAGAGAGAGAGAAAGAAGGAAGAGGAAGAGAGAGCAAGAGAGAGAGTAAGGGAGAGAGGAAGAGAGAGAGAGGAAGAGAGAGAGGAAGAGAGAGAGGAAGGGAGAGAAAGGGAGAGAAAGAAACAGAGCGATAAAGAGAGAAAGAGAGAGAGGAAGAGAGAGAGGAAGAGAGAGAGGAAGGGAGAGAAAGAAACAGAGAGAGAGAGAGAGAGAGAGAGAGAGGGGCGGAGGGGGGGGACAAAGAAGGTGGGGGCACCATTGCTGCACACAGGCACACATGCCTGAGCATATGAAGTAGCCCAGCATATTGGAAAACCTTCCAAAACAACATATACACAGATAAGAGTCCCAGGAGACACAGACATCTTGGCCGACAGAAAGAGAGGCAAGAGGACCGAACAGAGAGAAAAGGGTACAGGGAACTCAGCATGAGGTTCTGCAGTGTGCTGCTGCTGGCAGCACCGTAAGGAGGAGAGGGGGAAGAAGAGAGGGAGTGGGTGGACGGGGTCACCCCCTCTCCGCAACATAAAGGGGGACGTTTGTTTCTGAGTGGAATTACAAGTGGTGGAGAAAACAAACCCTCCAGTCGCCCCAAAACCAAAGCCCTCCCCTCCCTCAATGACAGACCCCGTGGATTCTAGCCCACTGTACTTCGCTCTCCTCCCCCTCCCCTCTATCTCTCTCTCTCTGTGTTCTCCATTGCCTACAGAGGACAAGGGTCTAAGATTCCGTTTGGAGCTCTGGCATTTTAAACAGTCTAAACTATAGAAATCTGTGCCAGGCAAGGCTTCAACTGGCCAATCAAAATGCCCACCAGGAGTTGGCATGAGATGGTTCAGCCCAATTAAAGCCATTATTCTTGTCATTAAGCACAGAGAGATGCGGGTTAATGCTTCTCCTGTCCTGCCAAAGACTGAGAGCGATAAAGAGAGACAGAGAGCGAAAGAGAAGAGGGAGAAAGCCCTTAAATTAAATTGAGAGAGAGAGAGAGAGAGAGAGAGAGAGAGAGAGAGAGAGAGAGAGAGAGAGAGAGAGAGGAGAGAGAGAGAGAGAGAGAGAGAGAGAGAGAGAGAGAGAGAGAGAGAGAGAGAGAGAGAGAGAGAGAGAGAGAGAGAGAGGAGGCTGGTTGAAGGGGATGATTCCTACTCAGGCTGTTGAAACTACCGTTTCCCCATTCCTCCCTCTGAAAGACACAATCTTGGATGTTTTCCTCTCACATGCTGTGCAGTTGTGCTAGCTCATGTAAATATAATGGGTGGTTCACGAACTCATGAGACAGAAGCCTCTCTGTAGTGGAGCCAGGCAAACAAATGTCAAACCAACAACCGTCTGCCATTATGTCACATTCAAGGCTTGAGAAATCTAAGCGTGTGTTGCCGTAATACAAAGCACAGTGTGGCGCCGTGTTTATTCGCACACGTTTGGAAATGTTTTGCAACCGAATATGGAAATGAGCGCTTCTTGTTGGACAAGTTCAGGTAGTCCCTCCATGTTTCAGTGTGTTTTCTTCCATTTGGTGCCTAGTGAATACGACCCTGATTTTGAGAAGACTGGAGGACTGTGTCTCTCTCTTCCCTGGACAGTGTGCTTTGTCATGTGAAGCATCACAAACTCGTTTATTAAAAGGCTCTGCTTATAGTGGGCTGTATTGGGCAGCCATCGCTGGTTTTGATTAAAAGGCCAATGAACGAGCCACCGCTCACCGCCCCAATGTCACCCTGATTGAACTCATCTCAATCATTCTCTCTCTCTCACACTATCTTTCTCTCTCCTCTGTCTCTCTCCCTCTCCCTCTCTCTCTCACTGCATCTCTCTCTGACACACACACACAATTCGTGTCTATCTAATAATGTAAACACACAGGTTCACACTCATTTCCAGAAGGATAATGAATGTTAATCATGACGATGACAGCATAACGACAGAACAGACAAGGGTCTTTGTGGTAAAGCATAAATGATTGGCACCGGGCCATCTGATATCAACTCATTGTGCCAGAAGAGTAAACTAGATTCATGTCTCAAGCTCTCCAGTAGAGTTAAACAAAGAGATACAAGTCTAGACCGATGCTTTCTAAAGAGTATAATTAGCCTGCAATAAATTATCATTTCCTCAAACCTCAGCTTTGGAGAAGAACCCCCCCTCTCCCCCCTCCCCCAATGAATCATTTGATATTGGTATTCACTTGGTCCTCCTCCAGACAATTGCCATGAGAACCCCCCAAAATGTCACACCAACTGACAGCAGTCTGATTAGGACATAGTGCCATCTGCCTAGACAGACAGACAGACAGACAGACAGACAGACAGACAGACAGACAGACAGACAGACAGACAGACAGACAGACAGACAGACAGACAGACAGACAGACAGACAGAGACAGACAGACAGACAGACAGACAGACAGACAGACAGACAGACAGACAGACAGACAGACAGACAGACAGACAGACAGACAGACAGACAGACAGACAGACAGACAGACAGACAGACAGACAGTACCCAAACATAGCCCTTGAGGAACACCAGCGTATAACACCAGAAAGAGATAAACAGAGACCTACACGCATGCAGACTAAACATTGCCCTCATAAAACGTACAATGGGGAAAGTGCTCATAAGGGCATAAACAAGGATTTCAGGTAGCAACATACAGGTCATGATATAAGCCTAGATCAGAACTTGGGGAAGTGACTGAAGCAGATGAGATGAAGGGTGAGATGGAGGACGTGTGGAGGGGATGCAGAGCTATGTCTGGGGAGGTGGTGGGAGTCAACACCACATTTCTATCACACACACACACACACACACACACACACACAAGCAGGAGACATAGCTCAGATTCTTAGGGGAAATTTGCATCACAAACATGGCTCTTGGCTGGAAGACGACATGCCAAATAACCCCGTCCATCTGTCTGGAGGCTGCTTTTCTCCCCACTCAATCCCCCCATCCCCCTCTCCTCTCCTTCTAGGCTCCTCCCCATTTCCTATTCATGTGTGTTACGTCTTATATAGTCCCTCTACCATGGCCACACTTAAGAAGTGCATTTCAGATTATGTCTATGTCCCAAATGGCACCCTGTTCCCTATATAGTGCACTACTTCTGACCAGGGTCCCTAGGTCCCATAGGGCTGTGCTCAGAAGTAGTGCACTGCGTAGTGAATAGGATGCTGTTTGGGACACAGCCTTTGAGGTGGTCAGTGTATAGACCTATCTGTGCACCACCAGCACCACCACTACCTCAGTCTAGAGAACCAAGACACAGCAGGGGTGTGCTGGGGAGCGTCCAAGTCCTCATGCACCACCTCTACCTCAGTCTAGAGAACCAAGACACAGCAGGGGTGTGCTGGGGAGCATCCCAGTCCTCATGCACCACCACTACCTCAGTCTAGAGAACCAAGACACAGCAGGGGTGTGCTGGGGAGCGTCCCAGTCCTCATGCACCACCACTACCTCAGTCTAGAGAACCAAGACACAGCAGGGGTGTGCTGGGGAGCGTCCCAGTCCTCATGCACCACCTCTACCTCAGTCTAGAGAACCAAGACACAGCAGGGGTGTGCTGGAGAGCGTCCCAGTCCTCATGCACCACCACTACCTCAGTCTAGAGAACCAAGACACAGCAGGGTTGTGCTGGGGAGCGTCCCAGTCCTCATGCACCACCTCTACCTCAGTCTAGAGAACCAAGACAGCAGGGTGTGCTGGGGAGCGTCCCAGTCCTCATGCACCACCACTACCTCAGTCTAGAGAACCAAGACACAGCAGGGGTGTGCTGGGGAGCGTCCCAGTCCTCATGCACCACCTCTACCTCAGTCTAGAGAACCAAGACACAGCAGGGGTGTGCTGGGGAGCGTCCCAGTCCTCATGCACCACCACTACCTCAGTCTAGAGAACCAAGACACAGCAGGGGTGTGCTGGGGAGCGTCCCAGTCCTCATGCACCACCTCTACCTCAGTCTAGAGAACCAAGACACAGCCGGGGTGTGCTGGGAAGCGTCCCAGTCCTCATGCACCACCACTACCTCAGTCTAGAGAACCAAGACACAGCAGGGGTGTGCTGGGGAGCATCCCAGTCCTCATGCACCACCTCTACCTCAGTCTAGAGAACCAAGACACAGCCGGGGTGTGCTGGGGAGCGTCCCAGTCCTCATGCACCACCTCTACCTCAGTCTAGAGAACCAAGACACAGCAGGGGTGTGCTGGGGAGCGTCCCAGTCCTCATGCACCACCTCTACCTCAGTCTAGAGAACCAAGACACAGCAGGGGTGTGCTGGGGAGCGTCCCAGTCCTCATGCACCACCACTACCTCAGTCTAGAGAACCAAGACACAGCAGGGGTGTGCTGGGGAGCGTCCCAGTCCTCATGCACCACCTCTACCTCAGTCTAGAGAACCAAGACACAGCAGGGGTGTGCTGGGGAGCGTCCCAGTCCTCATGACACATGTATATCAGTGATATTGCCTTCAGACAGATATATTGCACATCCACCAAATCAGGACCAGCAGGTCGTCTCCTCACCTCAATACCGAGAGACCAACTTTATGATGTCTAAACATTGTGACACCAATGTGCACCTCCACAACATTGCTATTGCCTTATACACTACATTAGCACCTAAGTCAAGTCCTAAAATAGAATAGTATAGACTAGTCTAGAATAGAGTAGTATATAATAGAATGGTATAGAATAAAATAGTATATAATAGAATGGTATAGAATAGTATAGAATAGAATAGCATTGAATATAATAGTATAGAATAGTCTAGAATAGAATAGTATAGAACAGAACAGAATAGAACAGAATAGAATATAATAGAATGGTATAGAATAGAAAAATATAGAATAGTCTAGAATGGAATGGTATTGAATAAAATAGCATATAATAGTCTAGCATAGAATGGCATAGAATAGAATAGTATATAATAGAATGGTATAGAATATAATAGTATTGAATATAATAGTACAGAATAGTCTAGAATAGAATAGTATAGACTAGACCAGAATAGAAAATAATAATGGTATAGAATAGAATAATATAGAATAGTCTAGAATGAAATGGTATAGAAAATAATGATATAGAATAGTCTAGAATAGAATGGTATAGAATAGTATATAATAGAATGGTATAGAATAGTATAGAATAGATTAGTATTGAATATAATAGTATAGAATAGTCTAGAATAGAATAGCATAGAATAGAACAGAATAGAATGGTATAGAATATAGAATAGTCTAGAATAGAATGGTATATAATAAATTAGAATGGTATAGAATAGAATAGTACAGATAGAATAGTCTAGAATAGAATAGAATAGAATAGAATGTTATAGAATAAAACAGTAGATAATAGTATAGAATAGAATGGTATGAAATAGAATAGTATAGAATAGAATATAGAATAAAATAGTATGAATAGAATAGTATAAAATATAATAATATAGAATAGTGTAAAATAGAATAGTATAGAATAGTATAGAATAGAATAGTATGATATATAATACTATGAAATAGAATAGTATAATATAGAATAGTATAGAATAGAATAGTATGGAAGAGTACAAAATAGAATAGTATAGAATAGAATAGTATAGTATATAATAGAATAGAATAGCATAGAATAGAATAGTATAGTGTAAAATAGAAAATTATAAAATAGAATAGTATAAAATAGAATAGTATAGAATAGTATTGAATAGAATGGTGTAGAATAGAATAGTATAAAATAGAATAATATAGACTATTATAGAATAGAATAGAATAGTATAAAATAGAATAGTATAAAATAGCATAGAATAGAATAGTATAGAACAGAATAGAATAGTATAAAATAGAATGTATATAATAGTATAGAATAGAATAGTATAGAATAGAATAGTATAGTATAGAATAGTATAGAACAGAATAGAATAGTATATAATAGTGTAGAATAGAATAGTATAGAATAGTATAGAACAGAATAGAATAGTATATACTAGTGTATAATAGAATAGTATAGTATAGAATAGTATAGAACAGAATAGAATAGTATATAATAGTGTAGAATAGAATAGTATAGAATAGAATAGTATAGAATAGTATAGAACAGAATAGAATAGTATATAATAGTGTAGAATAGAATAGAATAGAATAGAATAGAATAGTATAGTATAGAATAGTATAGAACAGAATAGAATAGCATAAAATAGAATAGTATATAATAGAATAGAATTGTATAGAATATAATAGAATAGTATAGACTAGAGTAGTATAGAATAGAATAGAACAGAATAGAATTGTAGAGAATAGAATCATGTTGATTTCCCAGGGTGAACTTCAGCTGTGGCAAGTCTGCTAAGATATGTAACAGCAGCATTCAGACAAGCCAGATAGGATCCTACAAATGGATCTGAAAGAAACGCAGGATACTGTGTTTGAATGCAACACTGATGTACTGTTCTATAAGGGAATGAAACGTCTGAATTTTCTTCAGTCCGCTATTAAAGGACTAGCAAAGGCCCAGTGCACTACTTTTGTGAAAGCTAACATTTAAAAAAAATATATATATATTTGTATTATTATTATCATTTTTCAGGGGGTGCTGCAGCACCCTCCGCACCCTTACTTCCCACGGCTGTGCTGATAGTTCAGGTCCTCATATTTTGCACTGCTAAAATTAACTTATAAAAGCCCATAAAAAGGAGAGGAGGGGTTGAGGTCAATATAAAAAGTAGGTATAGTAGAAAAGTTCAAATGCCACCATCATTTGTTAATGTAAATGGCCCCCTCTTTATCAACGGTTGAATGGATATCACATTGAGAATGGACGGTAGCCAGCTAAGTCACATTATCTGAAAACAATGATTTTAGCCATGGATTTGACATTCAATTGGATCGCTGACACAGCCAACCCCCACACATAAACGAGACGACAACAAACCCGATTCATAAACGGGCTCCATTTCAGTAGCAGGCCAAAATGCATAATGGACAAACAGGCTCGTAGGTTACGGTATGAGAACACCGAGGGACGAGCGTGGGACCCGCTCTGGACTGCGCGCTGGGAGGGAGGGAGGGAGGGAGGGAGGGAGGGAGGGAGGGAGGGAGCGTGAGCTATTTGCTTGCCTCAGCGAGTGCCTGCCGATGTGAATGCCTCTCTACCATGCGCATTTGACCAAACAAGTGGCGGCTGCGGGACTGTTTCACCTGTCGCTTAAATTATTTTCAGCTTGCAGGGAAACCACAGGGGGGAGGTGAAAATCAAGGGGGAATTATTCGATTTGATTTGCTACATACGTTTAATATTGTAACATTATAAAATGTGTTTTGCTGTTCAAATAGAGGAAAGGGACCCCTCAACGATATTCAGCCTAAAGCATAAGACCAAAATCTACTATTCATATAGGTGATTTGCTGAAATAAATAGCCTAGGGTACATTATGATCTGATGAGACAATAGTCCACAGGACACTTAAACGAAAACTGTTGACGCAGTCAAGTTTGTTTGCAAACCAAATGTATAGGCTAAAGCACTGCTAAATAATCAATATAGGCAACACAATATTAATAATTACAAGTAGCCTGTGTAATCACTGTGTAACGACATAATAATGGCAATAACAACCAGCAAACGAATGATTGCCTCTAACACTTCAGGTTATATAATTAAAATGATTAGCTCAACTGTCTCAAATAAGGGGGAAAGTCGTTTTATCCAGATACGACGCACCTGATAAGCAATAAATCATCCATGCCTGGAGCTTATCGTTAGAAACTATGAATTGTTTATCAAATCCATGACTCTCTGTGTGTGCGGTAGCCTATTCGAGTCGAATGACAATATTCATTCAAGACTATTCCCGAAGGGAAAGGATGACATCGGATCGCATTCATTAATAGTGACAATCTTGAGTGAGTGGGCTACATTGACATCCGGTGATGCACTTAGCGGAATGACAGCGTGTTTGTGAACTTCAGATTTGTTTACGAAGACGACTGCAGTAATGTCATGGACTATTACAACATGCCAGCTTGAAGTGTGTCAATTTACACACTGTTCTACTTCACAACAACATTTCATATCAGCAGCAGCGTGATCAGTTATTTGTATTTTAGATCAATTATTACGGGCAGTTAACAACGGCAAATACCATACCCGAAGACCTTGCGCATGAGCGCGCTGTCTGTTGCTCTCACTCACCTGACTGTGCTGCGCTCGGCCTGAACACCACGGAAGAGATGAGGAGACATCGAAGACACAGGGGAAACTTCATTTTGCGCGGTTGCTGACGATAACTCCGGTAACTCACATGTCCAATAAGGTATCCCGTTATTTAAAAGGAAATATCGGCTCTTGACAGTTTCAGAAATTGGGTCCCCACGCGCGCGTCATGGCGTCCTCCGTTTTCCCAAATAGTTCAATGCACAAGTTAAACGCGACGAAAACAGTAGGTTCGTTTGTAGTTGTTATAGTGACCAATGTTTTGACCGGTTTTGACCACTGATACTCCATGCAATTACTCCTCACACTACGATCCAGCAGACGGCTGGGGGGGTTGACACACCCCTTCAGTGCGGCTAACACCTCCTACAGTCCACTGATTGGTCGAGGGAAAGGCTCTGAGCTTAATAAACACGCCCATATTCTCTCATTGGCTCATTAGGATTGATATACAGTTGTTCTCTTGATGCACAGTGTACACCTGTCTCAGACTCTGGCCTATACACTTCCCTAAGTGTGCGTAAAATGCGCATAGCCAACAATTGCATCGGAATAACTGTTTGTATGAGAAAAGTATTGTGAGTTTCTATTTTACTTTCTCTTCAGAAATTGTATTTGTTGACAGAATAGGTGTTGACATTGACTAGGCGTATTTTAATAGGCCTTTAGCCTACAGTACACGTAACCTTACATAGAGGAGAATAATTGTGCATACTGCCTCCATTGAGAGCATGACGTGCCCAAACCAAAGTAGGTTAACCACAGAACCCAGACAGGCCGTCTAGAGCAAAACGATTAATATCATTTTGTGAAAACAATTAGCCCTCGTTATTTTTTTATATCGATGTCAATCAGAATACAATCTTTTCTCAAAGTCAACACATTGCTGTGAGATAAATGGCCAAAACACTATAATGAATTAATTATGTATATGTCCCTGCCTCTGGGTCTCTCTGTGGCTGTCAAAGTGCTATGTGGCATATAGATATTATATGGACTATGATACTTTTACAGTTACAGTCTCTATAGGATTCTAACAACATACTGCCAATAACCACAAGAGGGCCAAACTATATAGGCTTACTATGCATTTCATCATAGGTCCAACTGTAATACAGTAGCATCCCCTGTAGTCCACACAGTGAATTGAATAACTGGTTATGCTTATAATCAGTAAGATGTAGGCCTACTCCTGTGTCTTACAGGGGGAAAGCATGGTAGGTCAACATCTTATTAAAGGTAGGTCTGTGGTTATAACAAAATAAATATAATTATGATACAAATTAGGCTAATCTGCTAAAGTAGATAATGTGCATATAGATATGTATGGTAGTTGATGCCTTAGTAATGGTCAATATGTATGTCTTCTAACACACTACACTCTTAGAAAAAATGGATCCAAAAGGGTTATTTAGCGGTCCCCATAGGAGAACCCTTTTTGGTTCCAGGTTGAACCTTTTTTGGTTCCAGGTAGAACCCTTTTGGGTTCAATTTAGAGCCCTTTGTGGAATGGGTTCTACCTGGAACCAAAAAGGGTTATATAAAGGGTTCTCCTAGGGCACAGCCAAAGAACCCTTTTAGGTTCTAGACAGAACTTTTTTCCCCTAAGGGAGACCCACTGTACACCAACAGGTCTAATTTATATGTCAGGAGCCCCTCAAACTGGTCATTGGCTATTATCTGCTGCCATCTAGGGGATCTAAATAAAATACATCTACTTTTATTGGAGAGATTCTGGATTCTGGGTTGGTGGTGGAAACACAAGATCCATTCACATATCAAATCAAATGTATTAATAACGCCCTTAACATCAGCAGATGTCACCAAGTGTTTATACAGAATCCCAGCCTAAAACCCCAAACAGCAAGCAATGAAGATGTAGAAGCACTGTGGCTAGGAAAAACTCCCTAGAAAAGCCAGGAACCTAGGAAGAAACCTAGAGAGGAACCAGGCCCTGAGGGTTGGCCAGTCCTTCATCACAAACCCTCAGTCATATTGATCTCCAGCAGGAGTTTCTCATGGTCAATAGCAGAGCTGCAGCAGACACATGAGAATGATTGATAGTGTGTCCACTTTATGAAATTAACAATGGAATAAAGCTTTAATACGCATAATGGAATAAATCAACCAATGGATAAATTAGGAAGGTTGCACCACCTGTGGGAGAGAACACAGGATTTTGTATACAAGGCAATTACATGTCAAATATGGTAAAAATAAATATATATATAATTGTAAATCTCAGAACATGGCAATAGGACAATAGAAAATCTAAACCACACAGCCAAACCTGGCTGTGGTAGCCTGCAATGTCAGTTGTGCTACCTCAACAGTCCTGCGCGCGCTCTGTGGTATTTTGGGCACTATAGGCTACTTACAGTACAGTGGTAGACTTTAACCAGACATTTCTTGTTTAACCTGTTATGGCTAGGGGGCAGTATTTTCACGGCTGGATAAAAAACGTACCCGATTTAATCTGGTTACTACTCCTGCCCAGTAACTAGAAAATGCATATAATTATTGGCTTTGGATAGAAAACACTCCAAAGTTTCTAAAACTGTTTGAATGGTGTCTGTGAGTACAACAGAACTCAAATGGCAGGTCAAAACCTGAGAGATTCCTTTACAGGAAGTGGCCTGTCTGACCATTTCTTGAACTTCTTTGCCATCTCTATCTATTACAAAGGATCTCTGCTCTAACGTGACACTTCCTACGTCTTCCATAGGCTCTCAGAGCCCGGGAAAAACCTGAATGTCGTCATACCAGCCCCAGGCTGAAACACATTATCGCCTTTCTCAAGTGGCCGATTAAGGGACTGTGGGCTTAGGCGCGTGCACTGGCTGCCCCCGTCTTTGTGATTTTTCCTCTGTTTGCCGAAAAGGAGATTCCTGGTCGGAATATTATCGCTTTATTACGAGATAAATTGCATAAAAATTGATTTTAAACAGCGGTTGACATGCTTCGAAGTACGGTAATGGAATATTTAGAATTTTTTTTGTCACGAATTGCGCCATGCGCACGACCCTGATTTACCATTTCGGATAGTTTCTGGAACGCACAAACAAAACGCCGCTATTCGGATATAACGATGGATTATTTGGGACCAAACCAACATTTGTTATTGAAGTAGCAGTCCTGGGAGTGCATTCTGACGAAGACAACAAAAGGTAATCAAACTTTTATAATAGTAAATCTGATTTTGGTGAAGGCTAAACTTGCCGGGTGTCTAAATAGCTAGCCCGTGATGGCTGGGCTATGTACTTAGAATATTGCAAAATGTGCTTTCACCAAAAACCTATTTTAAAATCGGACATATCGAGTGCATAGAGGAGTTCTGTATCTATAATTCTTAAAATAATTGTTATGCTTTTTGTGAACGTTTATCGTGAGTAATTTAGTCAATTGTTAGTAAATTCCCCGGAAGTTTGCGGGGGGTATGCTAGTTCTGAACGTCACATGCTAATGTAAAAAGCTGTTTTTTGATATAAATATGAACTTGATTGAACAAAACATGCATGTATTGTATAACATAATGTCCTAGGTGTGTCATCTGATGAAGATCATCAAAGGTTAGTGCTGCATTTAGCTGTCTTCTGGGTTTTTGTGACATTATATGCTAGCTTGAAAAATGGGTGTCTGATTATTTCTGGCTGGGTACTCTGCTGACATAATCTAATGTTTTGCTTTCGCTGTAAAGCCTTTTTGAAATCGGACAGTGTGGTTAGATAAAGGAGAGTCTTGTCTTTAAAATGCTGTGAAATAGTCATATGTTTGAAAAATTGAAGTTTTTGTATTTTTGAGGAATTTGTAATTCGCGCCAAGCCTATCATTGGATATTGGAGCAGGTGTTCCGCTAGCGGAACGTCTAGATGTAAGAGGTTAAAAACTATGAACAATTAACATGTATTATATACAGAAGCATAGCAACAGGAAGTAGTTTGGGGGGGGGGGGGGAATTTTGCACTGGCACTGTGCAATTTTTTATGAATACTTTTTATTCTGGTTTTTCAGTGGATGCTGCAGCACCCTCAACACCCCTACTTCCCGCGGCTATGTATGGAAGTTAACCAACGATTTACCACTGATTTATGGATGGCTCTACGACTTGGGTGTCGCTCCTGTCCCCAGTTAAAATAGCCAACTGGCGTGAACAATGGCTTCAGTTGGAGAATATATATATATATGCATATTCATTTGATGAATCAGTTATTGCAAAGGACAAGGAGTCGGAAGAATTAGCGCGTCAATACACTGAAGAAGAGAACACGAGTGAGAAGTTAGGTTACTGCCACGTCTCTTCGGTGCAATCCATAATAAGAAGCTATGGCACTAGACTGTACATCGCTGACAAAACTAACCCTTGTTTTATGTGTGGCAGGTACGTGTGATATGATCAATTATATATAATAGCTAATGCTATTTGTTGTTTTGCTTTTGTTTGCTGGTTGTTTTTTTTGTTTTTTTATATGCAATATGCCTCCCTGGCGCAATTCCTATTCTTACCAGATACCCGAACCGTACCAAGTCGTCTAAAAATTACTTACATTGACCTTTTTCGTTTGATGTAGCCTATAAAGCTTATTGCGTAATCCAAACGTTTGACCATTACGCGAAACATAAATAACATTTTAAATGTGTGCTGTAGAATGAAGCTAAGAATGAAAATGTCATATTTTGACATTAAACAATTTTCAACTTCATCGATTATTGACGTTATAAAAGTGAAGTGTTCAGTATTATGATTTTGTACAGTATTCACATAGAGCATCTGGTCTCTAAGCGTTGGTCATCAGCTTTCTTAGGAAGATGTCTTTCGAATTATTTTCTCATTGGGAGTCTACACATGGTCATGATGAATATGAAAACATGTTCGCACAATACTGGACAAAACAGCTGACCAAGGTGAAGGATATCTGGGCCAACCTGAATGAATCAGCAGCATCAAATGCATGAAGATGCAGTCAAAGTCAATGCAAAGCTTTCTATGAACTGGTCTCTACACATTTGACACAACGCTTATTTATTCTGCTTCCCACTGGGCACACACTGGTTGAATCAACGTGATTTCAATTCATTTCAATGTCATTACGTTGAACCAAGGTGGAGTAGACGTTTAATTGCACCCTAGACTGTTCTCTCTGCTACCGCACGGCAAGCGGTACCGGAGCGCCAAGTCTAGGTCAAAAAGGCTTCTTAACAGCTTCTGCCGGATAAGACTCCTGAACAGCCAATCAAATGGCTACCCGGACTATTTGCATTGACCCCAATTCTCTACCTACATGTACATATTACCTCAATTACCTCGACTAATCGCTGCCCGCACATTGACTCTGTACTGGTACCCCCAGTATATAGCCTCACTACTGTTATTTTACTGCTCTTTAATTACTTGTTATTTTTCTATTTTCTTCTCTTTTTTATTTCTTTTTTTTAATTTTCTTTTTTTACATCAGTTTATTTTAGTAAATACTTTCTTTACACTTATTTTTCTTAAAACTGCATTGTAGGTTTAAGGGCTTTTCACTGTAAGGTCTACTACACCTGTTGTTTTCAACGCATGTGACAAATACCATTTGATTTGATAATTGACATCTGTTCCCAGTGGGTTGTCCCCAATTCACCCACAGGAGGATATAATTACTAATAGTAGCCTAATTATAGATGGCTCTCGAATTACATTAGTCAGAGTACTCAAATAAAAGGTTATTGCTAGGTAAACCTTGTGATTTTAAAGGCACAATCTGTTTTTTGCTACTGTTAAATGGTAATTTAACTGCCTTTGGGCACTTTGCTGTTCCACTTTTCTGTCACCCCTGGCAATTTTGCCGTGTGTGGGAGCTGCTCTCATTCTCAGTCAAAAGAAGTGTGAACTATTAGCCAGAGGAAGTCAGGAGAACCCATACAATAGCCTGAGCGTCAGTCTGGTTGTGCTATCATGCCCAACATGTTGTGGCTCAGTTGGTAGAGCATGGTGTTTGCAACGCTAGGGTTGTGGGTTTGATTCCCACGGGGGACCAGTATGGAAAAAAATAAAAAATGAATGTATGAAATGTATGCATTCACTACCGTAAGTTGCTATGACTAAAATTAAAAATGTAATGTTTGACTTGACAAGGAGAGTAATGGAGAAGGAAAGAGCAAAAACAGATCTGGGACTCTGAGTTTCCCATAAAGTGCTTTGTGCTGTCTGTACAAAAACATCTAACATTAAACTCTCAGACATCAACCATTCAAACCCTCTCCATGGCTCTGGCACTTCAGAGACAACATTTGGGACTTCTTACAGCTGAGGTAGGCTTCCAAGTACTGACCCCTGACCTTTTCGTCCAGGCAGAGGGAACTTCACACCTCTATGTTAGGGACCAGGTTGCCAGGGTACCCAATCACAGGCCATAGCTGATAGGGTTACAGACCCCCTACCCCTATCTGAACCATTTGGTTGCATTCCAGAGTTCCGGTTGAGAAGACCTCTGTAAACCCCTGGGCTCCACACCAACTCACCAGCTAGACATTTATCCACATGGACAATCCTTCACCTTGGACTGCCTAACCTTGTGTTAATGCGTAGATTACCTTGTAAGTGGACATTGGGTGGCTTAGCGCTCATTTACAGACAGCGACGAGACCTTCTACAGGGTGGAGGTTGGAGCCCTGGCAGAGTGGAACTTTTGACCCGCTCCACTGCAGCCCCATCAATGTCAATAGGTGGTGAACTGTAGTCGATGAACAGCACTCTCACAGCACGTCCAAGTGGGATAGGGGTGTGTTCAGAACACTGGCGATTACGTCATCCGTGGATCTGTTAGTTCGGCATACACATCCTAATGGGTCCAGGGTTTCAGGTAAGGTGGAACTGATATGGTCCTTGACCAGCCTCTCAAAACACTTCATGATGAAAGAACTGAGCGCTTGTCACGACTTCCACCGAAGTCGTTTCCTCTCCTTGTTCGGGCGGTGTTCGGCGGTCGGCGTCACCGGTCTTCTAGCCATCGTCGATCCACTTTCCATTTTCCATTTGTTTTGTCTTGTTTTCTTACACATCTGGTTTTAATTTCCGTCATTAATTGTTGTGTATTTAACCCTCTGTTCCCCCCATGTCCTTGTGTGGAATTGTTTGTTTGTAAGTGCTTGTACTCTATGTTACTGGTGTGCGTTGGGTTTTGTACCCATGAAGGTTCTTTTTGTATTGCTGTGGGTTTTGTATTAAACTGCTCCGGCTATTACCTATTTCTGCTCTCCTGCGTCTGACTTCACTGCCACCAGTTCCGCAACCCTTACAGCGCTATAGGCAGAGCAATAGTCATTTAGGCAGGTTACCTTTGTTTGCTTGAGTACAGGGACAATGGTGGACATCTTGAATCATGCATGGATGACAGACTGGGACAGTCTATTCTGGTGGTCCGTGCTGGTCAAGTTAGAATGTTTCATTCAAGACATGGGTTCAAATAGTACTTGTTGTCTTTAGAATACTTTAAGCTGCGTTAGATTGAGTTTGCCTAGTGAAACGGAATGGTCCCAAAAGTGCAAACCTTGCCTATCCGGTACTCTAGGCAGGCTCAATCAAACGCTTATTAACGAAGGATATTTGAATCAAGATCTTCGGCTGTATTCATCAAGCGTCTCAGAGTGAGACTGCTGATCTAGGATCTGGTGCCCCCTGTCCATATAATCTTATTGTTTATGATCTTAAAGGCAAAACTGATCCTAAATCATCACTCCTACTCTTAGACACTTGATACATTTAGCCCCTGTTTCATAAACTTGCTGCCTCCCTGATCGCTTCCAGCAACTACACTACAATCTGATGACATGTTCCTTCCCTCTGAAGCAGCCCGTGGCTTTCCCCCAGTGAGCGGCTGCAGCGGTGCCTATGGGAGGGCCATTCCACCACTTAGCAGCTGCAGCGGTGCCTACGAGAGGGCCATCTCTGACTTCTGTGTGACCAAGTTCAGTCTGGACATGGAGGCCCTGGACCAGAGCCTGTGGTGCAGCTGGTCCGACACTTTTCAGTCAGTATAATCTATATTATTCACCTAAATCCATCCTAAATTGTATTAATCCGAAATAAAAATAGAGTTGAGTTCAATTACATTTACTTGAATTATGTCACTGTATTATTTGACAGTATTACTTTGTTATTACTATGTTCTCAGAACTTAAGACGTGAATGTTCCATACACATTTTATGGAAACATGGCAAAAACATTCATGCGTCCAGGTTTCTGTGGTTTAGGAGAATATTCCATCAACGTTCCACCAAACATGGTTGCCATGTTCTCAGAACATAAGATATTCATGTTTTAGACATGTTCCATGGAAGAGTTGCAAGAACATGTGTCCCCCAAAACATGTATTAGTGTTGCAGAGCCAATGAAGGCCCTGATTGGTGAACCAAGTTAAGGATGCTCACACATAGAATGTTTTCAACTTACATATTTGACACACTTTGACATACATGATTAAATGATGCATGTTAATTTCTAGAGTAGTTATTATTCAACATGTCCTCAACTGGGATTTGAACTCACAACCTTTAGGTTCACAGTATTCGGATCTTCCTGCTACACCATCTTTCTGTTAATATGACTATTCTTTAATCGGTGATTTGATTGACTTATTTCAGCAATTGAAGGACTTTCAGTATAGTTGTGTAATGATGGTGGGGCATATCAACCTGTTTTAATGATCCTCCTGAATCACTAGGATCAGTAATAGCTTGTATTGAGTGTACTTTTAACAGAGCTGAGATTTACTGAGAAGTGCCTTCACCCTATAGCTTACACCTATCAAGTTGTCTCAGATGTAAACAAGTGCCTAGGGAGAAGGGTTTAGTGTTTCTTCTGGACAGGGCCTAACTATACTGGCTCAATAAGCACATGCAAGAACAGTCCTGTGTCCAGTTTTCATTCAACCATTTTAATATGTTCCACCATCATTAGACAACTATCAAATCACTGATGAGAGAACAGTCAAATGAACTGATAACTATCAAATCACTAATGAGAGAACAGTCAAATTAACTGATAACTATCAAATCACTGATGAGAGAACAGTCAAATGAACTGATAACTATCAAATCACTGATGAGAGAACAGTCAAATGAACTGATAACTATCAAATCAATGATGAGAAAATAGTCAAATTAACTGATAACTATCAAATCACTGATGAGAGAACAGTCAAATTAACTGATAACTATCAAATCAATGATGAGAAAATAGTCAAATTAACTGACAACTATCAAATCACTGATGAGAGAACAGTCAAATTAACTGATAACTATCAAATCAATGATGAGAGAATAGTCAAATTAACTGATAACTATCAAATCACTGATGAGAGAACAGTCAAATTAACTGATAACTATCAAATCAATGATGAGAGAATAGTCAAATTAACTGATAACTATCAAATCACTGATGAGAGAACAGTCAAATGAACTGATAACTGACACAGATGTGGTTTAGCAACACGATCTAAATGTCATGAACCATGAGGTTGTGAGTTCAAATCTGTCACGTCCTGACCAGTAAAAGGGGTTATTTGTCATTGTAGTTTGGTCAGGGCGTGGCAGTGGGTGTTTGTTTTGTGTGGTTTGGTGTTTTTGGTTTATGTTCTATATTTTCTATTTCTATGTATATATCTAGTTTTCTATTTCTATGTTGGGTTTTTGGCAATGACCTCCAATTAGAGGCAGCTGGTTGTCGTTGTCTCTAATTGGAGGCCATATTTAGTTGGGTTTGTTTTCACTTGTGTTTTGTGGGTGGTTCTTTTCTGTATAGCCTTGGAGCCTTATGGAACTGTTATCATTGTGTGTTTATTTTGTTTTGAGTGTTCTTTAAATAAATTAAGAAGATGAGCACTTTACCCGCTGCGCCTTGGTCCAATCCTTACGACGCCTATGACAAAATCAAAGGTGATAACATATTGAATAATATTTGCTGTATAAATCAACATGCACAATGTAATCATGTGTGTCAAGTATGTAAGTTAAAAACACTATGTTAAAAGCACTGTCTGTGTGTAACCTTGCCAACAGACAGAACGAGCTGTGAATGGATCTGTGGTTCACCAACCAGGGCCTTGATGGGCTTCGCAATGGTAACAAGGTGTGATGTGTAATAAGTAATATATATATTTTGGGAGAACGTTTCTTTGGGACCATCAGGCAACGTCCTGACAACTGATACACAGAAATGTTCTTGCAGCGTTCCCATGAAACGTGTCTAGAACATTAATGTTGTATATTCTGAGAACATTGTAACCACGTTCTAGATAATTCTGCTTGATATTAAGGAAATGTTCTAACGTTATCACCAAAACATGCTGAAAAGGTTCTCAGAAGGCTTTTGTTAGCATAGATAGAATGTTCCCCTGACAAACAGAAAACTGGACACTCAAACATTAGGAGAACATTACGGGTAACATTATAAAATTTTTCCATTTCTCTCTCCCTAGAATTGTTAGCTGGGTACGGAGGGAAGAAGAGAGAGTGAAGGAGGGAGAGGGAGGGATAGATAGAGCGATTTAGTGAGCAGGTCAACTCTGTTTTGCGTGTGGAAAGAAAAAGCGAAGAGGAAGAGAGGGATTGAGAAAGAGACAGAACTTTGCAAAAACAAATATTTGCCCAACCAGCCTCTCTGGTCTTGGTCTTGGGTTTAGGGCACACTGATGTTGTGTAAGGTGACACCTGTACACAGGTTCTGGATGGCTGTCTGCCATGGGGACACAGGGTACTAAGGTGTGTGTGTGTGTGTGTGTGTGTGTGTGTGTGTGTGTGTGTGTGTGTGTGTGTGTGTGTGTGTGTGTGTGTGTGTGTGTGTTCATGGCCAGGTCAGCACCACATGCCCTATTAGAAACCTTTGGGGTTTCCAGTGTCAAAGAGAGTCGGAAATTACACTGAATTCATGTACGCTCTTTTAGAACAAAGTTTCCAATGAAGAACACATTTTCAAGAAACACTGCCAAGGCTTCATGTTATGCATCAATGAGTCATTCATTTAATCAACTTTATTCAGTCCAAACACCTCTGATATTATCAGGAGACCAAAGGCACGTCAGTGTGTCTTAGATCTAATTATATTCACTCAGTCATGCTGGTCTGTAGCTCCCCTGGTATGACTCCTCTCTAACCACCTACCACCTAGCTATGGTAGTTATAGTTAGCTGTAAAGTATGTCTCCTCTCTAACCCCCTACCACCTAGCTATGGTAGTTATATTTAGCTGTAAGGTATGTCCCCTCTCTAACCCCCTACCACCTAGCTATGGTAGTTATATTTGGCTGTATGGTATGTCCCCTCTCTAACCCCCTACCACCTAGCTATGGTAGTTATATTTAGCTGTAAGGTATGTCCCCTCTCTAACCCCCTACCACCTAGCTATGGTAGTTATATTTAGCTGTAAGGTATGTCCCCTCTTTAACCCCCTACCACCTAGCTATGGTAGTTATATTTATCTGTATGGTATGTCCCCTCTCTAACAACCTACCACCTAGCTATGGTAGTTATATTTAGCTGTATGGTATGTCTCCTCTCTAACAACCTACCACCTAGCTATGGTAGTTATATTTAGCTGTATGGTATGTCCCCTCTCTAACAACCTACCACCTAGCTATGGTAGTTATATTTAGCTGTATGGTATGTCTCCTCTTTAACAACCTACCACCTAGCTATGGTAGTTATATTTAGCTGTATGGTATGTCCCCTCTCTAACAACCTACCACCTAGCTATGGTAGTTATATTTAGCTGTATGGTATGTCCCCTCTCTAACAACCTACCACCTAGCTATGGTAGTTATATTTAGCTGTATGGTATGTCTCCTCTCTAACAACCTACCACCTAGCTATGGTAGTTATATTTAGCTGTATGGTATGACTCCTCTCCAACCACCTACCACCTAGCTATGGTAGTTATATTTAGCTGTATGTTATGTCCCCTCTCTAACAACGTACCACCTAGCTATGGTAGTTATATTTAGCTGTATGGTATGTCCCCTCTCTAACAACCTACCACCTAGCTATGGTAGTTATATTTAGCTGTAAGGTATGTCCCCTCTCTAACCACCTAGCTATGGTAGTTATATTTAGCTGTATGGTATGTCCCCTCTCTAACAACCTACCACCTAGCTATGGTAGTTATATTTAGCTGTAAGGTATGTCCCCTCTCTAACCCCCTACCACCTAGCTATGGTAGTTATATTTAGCTGTAAGGTATGTCTCCTCTCTAACCACCTACCACCTAGCTATGGTAGTTATATTTAGCTGTAAGGTATGTCCCCTCTCTAACCCCCTACCACCTAGCTATGGTAGTTATATTTAGCTGTAAGGTATGTCCCCTCTCTAACAACCTACCACCTAGCTATGGTAGTTATATTTAGCTGTAAGGTATGTCTCCTCTCTAACCACCTACCACCTAGCTATGGTAGTTATATTTAGCTGTAAGGTATGTCCCCTCTCTAACAACCTACCACCTAGCTATGGTAGTTATATTTAGCTGTAAGGTATGTCCCCTCTCTAACCCCCTACCACCTAGCTATGGTAGTTATATTTAGCTGTAAGGTATGTCCCCTCTCTAACCCCCTACCACCTAGCTATGGTAGTTATATTTAGCTGTAAGGTATGTCCCCTCTTTAACCCCCTACCACCTAGCTATGGTAGTTATATTTAGCTGTAAGGTATGTCTCCTCTCTAACCCCCTACCACCTAGCTATGGTAGTTATATTTAGCTGTAAGGTATGTCCCCTCTCTAACAACCTACCACCTAGCTATGGTAGTTATATTTAGCTGTAAGGTATGTCTCCTCTCTAACAACGTACCACCTAGCTATGGTAGTTATATTTAGCTGTATGGTATGTCCCCTCTCTAACAACCTACCACCTAGCTATGGTAGTTATATTTAGCTGTAAGGTATGTCCCCTCTCTAACCCCCTACCACCTAGCTATGGTAGTTATATTTAGCTGTATGGTATGTCCCCTCTCTAACCCCCTACCACCTAGCTATGGTAGTTATATTTAGCTGTAAGGTATGTCCCCTCTCTAACCACATAGCTATGGTAGTTATATTTAGCTGTATGGTATGTCCCCTCTCTAACAACCTACCACCTAGCTATGGTAGTTATATTTAGCTGTATGGTATGTCCCCTCTCTAACAACCTACCACCTAGCTATGGTAATTATATTTAGCTGTATGGTATGTCTCCTCTCTAACAACCTACCACCTAGCTATGGTAGTTATATTTAGCTGTAAGGTATGTCCCCTCTCTAACCCCCTAGCTATGGTAGTTATATTTAGCTGTATGGTATGTCCCCTCTCTAACAACCTACCACCTAGCTATGGTAGTTATATTTAGCTGTATGTTATGTCTCCTCTCTAACAACCTACCACCTAGCTATGGTAGTTATATTTAGCTGTAAGGTATGTCCCCTCTCTAACCCCCTAGCTATGGTAGTTATATTTAGCTGTATGGTATGTCCCCTCTCTAACAACCTACCCACCTAGCTATGGGTAGTTATATTTAGCTGTATGGTATGTCTCCTCTCTAACAACCTACCACCTAGCTATGGTAGTTATATTTAGCTGTATGGTATGTCCCCTCTCTAACCCCCTAGCTATGGTAGTTATATTTAGCTGTATGGTATGTCTCCTCTCTAACAACCTACCACCTAGCTATGGTAATTATATTTAGCTGTATGGTATGTCCCCTCTCTAACCCCCTAGCTATGGTAGTTATATTTAGCTGTATGGTATGTCTCCTCTCTAACAACCTACCACCTAGCTATGGTAATTATATTTAGCTGTATGGTATGTCCCCTCTCTAACAACCTACCACCTAGCTATGGTAGTTATATTTAGCTGTAAGGTATGTCCCCTCTCTAACAACCTACCACCTAGCTATGGTAGTTATATTTAGCTGTAAGGTATGTCTCCTCTCTAACAACCTACCACCTAGCTATGGTAATTATATTTAGCTGTATGTTATGTCTCCTCTCTAACAACCTACCACCTAGCTATGGTAGTTATATTTAGCTGTATGTTATGTCTCCTCTCTAACAACCTACCACCTAGCTATGGTAGTTATATTTAGCTGTGCTAAGCCTGCTGGTAATTCAAGCTGTTAGTTTGCCTTTTCCCACTCCGACGGTTGGAGACCACAAGTGTAACAGACCTGTTTTCAAAGAGTCACTTTTCAGACATGTTTTGATGAATGTCTATTTTGATGCCAATGAATATCAACCCCCCCCCCAAAAAAAATAATAATATATATATATATATATATATATATATATATATATTAAAATCGACCTTACATACAGTGCCTTCTGGAAGTATTCATACCCCTTGACTTTTTTTTACTTTACAGCCTAATTCTAAAATTGATTAAATGTTTTTGTTTTCATCAATCTATACACAGTACGCAATAATGACAAAGCAAAAAGTGGTTTGTAGAAATTTTTGCTAATTTATTAAGAAAAGAAAAGAAAAACGGAAATATCACATTTATGTAAGTATTCGTACCCTTTACTCAGTACTTTGTTACATTTACATTTAAGTCATTTAGCAGACGCTCTTATCCAGAGCGACTTACAAAATGGTGCATTCACCTTATGATATCCAGTGGAACATCCACTTTACAATAGTGCATCTAAATATTTTAAGGGGGGGGGGGGGGTTAGAAGGATTACTTTATCCTATCCTAGGGATTCCTTAAAGAGGTGGGGTTTCAGGTGTCTCCGGAAGGTGGTGATTGACTCCGCTGTCCTGGCGTCGTGAAGTTGTTGAAGCAACTTTGGCTGCAATTAAAGCATTGCGTATTCCTGGGTATGACGTTACAAGCTGTATTTGGGGATTTTCTACCATTCTTCTCTGCAGAGCCTCTCAAGTTCTGTCAGGTTGGATGGGGAGCGTCACTGCACAGCTATTTTCAGGTCTCTCCAGAGATGTTCGACCGGGTTCAAGTCCGGGCTCTGGCTGGGCAACTCAAGGACATTCAGAGACTTGTCCTGAAGCCACTCCTGCGTTGTCTTGGCTGTGTGCTTAGGGTCATTGTCTAGTCTGAGGTCCCGAGAGCTCTGGAGCAGGTTTTCATCAAGGATCTCTCTGTACTTTGCTCTGTTCATCTTTGCCTCGATCCTGACTAGTCTCCCAGTCCCTGCCGCTGAAAAACATCCAGTCAGCATGATGCTGCCACCACCATGCTTCACTGTAGGGACGGTGCCAGGTTTCCTCCAGACGTGACGCTTGGCATTCAGGCCAAAGAGTTCAATATTAGTTTCATCAGACCAGACAATCTTGTTTCTCATGGTCTGAGAGTCGTTAGGCGCCTTTTGGCAAACACCAAGTGGGCTGTCATGCTCCTTTTAATGAGGAGTGGCTTCTGTCTGGCCACTCTACCATAAAGGCTTGATTGCTGGAGTGCTGTAGAGATGGCTGTCCTTCTGGAAAGTTCTCCCATCTCCACAGAGGAACTGGAGCTCTGTCAGAGTGACCATCGGGTTCTTGGTCACCTCCCTGACCAAGCCCCCTTCTCCCCAGTTTGGCCGGGCGGCCAGCTCTAGGAAGAGTCTTGGTGGTTGCAAACTTCTTCCATTTAAGAATGATGGAGCCCACTGTGTTCTTGAGGACCTTCAATGCTTCAGAAATGTTTTGGTACCCTTACCCAGATCTGTGCCTCGACATAATCCTGTCTTGGAGCTCTACGGCAATTCCTTCGAACTCATAGCTTGTTTTTTGCGCTTACATGCACTGTCATCTGTGGGACCTTATATAGACAGGAGTGTGCCTTTCCAAATCATGTCCAATCAATTGAATTTACCACAGGTGGACTCCAATCAAGTTGTAGAAACATCTCAAGGATGATCAATGGAAACAGGATGCATCTGAGCCCAATTTCGAGTCTCATAGCAAAGGATCTGAATACTTATGTAAATAAGGTATTTCTCTTTTTTTAAACAGTTTTCCCTTTGTCATTATGGGGTATTGTGTGTAGATTGATGCTGATTATTATTATTTTAATTCATTTTAGAATAAGACTGAAATGTAACAAAATTTGGGAAAAATCAAGGGGTCTGAATACTTTCCGAATGTACTGTATTTAAAAGTTAGAGTTAGTTTTCTCATGCTGCCCCCTAGTTTCAATGTTTTATCCCCCCCTGCAGGCCTTACGAGGAACTGACCAACTGCACCTTTTTCGTGGCACTCAAGATGCACTGCTTCTGGCCCAACCAGCTGATAGACGAACTCTTCATACACCTCCACCGGGACTACTTTCACGACTGCGCTCTGACCGGCAGGCTGCTTCAGGACCCTCCTATACGTATCTTGGGGCCTTTCATTGGAGTGCCTGTGCTGGTCACTCTGCTCATGACTGCCCTAGTGGTGTGGAGTGGTAAATGCTGCCAGGGAATCGTGTAACTGTCTCATCCTGGGTGAAGGTGCCCCTGGGTACAGAATACAGATCTAGGATCAGTTTTCCCTGCCAAAATTCTAACTGAATTATTAGCGGAGGAAACGCAAAATTGACCCGAGGCCAGCTTCTAGGGATCAACCTGACCTCTTGGAGAACGAACTCCAGCTTATCTGATAGGGGAGACATGATGGAGGGGACACTGAACTGGGACAAACGACAAGCAGAGATACCCAACAGCATACTAAGATTGTAATCTTTCTGTGATGTTTGTTGTTTGATGGACACTGGTAGTATGAGTTAAGGACCTCTCAGAAGCCTACTACTGAAACAAAGCAAAGGCTTTAGATTGTACTGTGGCTCATCGATAACCCTAGAAATTCCAATTGAAAACATGCATTGTATTATTGTAAACCACAAAGTGTCCAACCAAGAGAGGGCTAATGTGGTGTAGGGCATGGAGGACAGATAATAAATACCTCGTATGTCAAAATCAATGCAACAACATCTGTAATGTAGCTTTGGACACCAGTCAAAGTCTTTACATGAACTGAATAGATGTATAGAAAGGGCTTCATAGAAAAGGCTTTATTTGATCTAGACAGCCATGCCCAGTAGCCACACCTTTTAATCCAACAAAACAGGAATATACTTCATCAGAATATGTTGTTTTATATTCTACCGTTTCACAATGGATTACAGAGCCATTACCACTGCATGTACTGTCCCTATCGATACATGTGTCTGATTATTTATTCATTATTATCTATTAATGTGCATTCTAAACAGAGAAATAAAGAACAACAAATACTAATATGATAAAAGTGATATAAGAAATTGTTTTTGGTATCCATTTATTTTTATATCAATATGATATTTGTTTGATATCCAAACATGAATGAGAACAGAATTTAACTCCCACCTGAGGAGTGTAGAGATGCCCCTTCAGCCCACAGCCAGAACCAATATATCTCTCCCCAGCAGAGTGCCATACTACCATCCACCTACTACCATAACTATCAGATTCAGGAATCAGAGTACTCAAACATCACAATACACACACCTGTGTAGAGAAGTATCAAAAATACATTACAATATGAACCATTCAAAAACAACTGGCTATTCTCATACTGTGGTGGGCAGAACGAGAATGCACACACATACACTCACGCACGCACGCACGACACACACACACACTTACACACATTTTTCTTGTTTTATGAAAAGGCAGTCAGCACACCACACAGTGAGTCAGCACACCAGAGGGCCCTGGGTCTCCCTGAAGGAGAATGGAAGAAATTAAAAGATTAAAAGCCGCTTTGATTGACAGCTCGCCTTAACACAAGTGGCAGAATATAGTCCCAAAGCCAGCTCGCCATAGCAACGGGGTTATTAATCTCAATGTGACTGCAGTAAAAAGGCCTCACTCCCCCCTATCTGAGATATCTACTGCAGCCCGCATCCTCCGCATACAACACCCGTTCTGCCAGTCACATTCTGTTAAAGGTCCCCAAAGCACACACATCCCTGAGTCGCTCGTCTTTTCAGTTTGCTGCAGCTAGCGACTGGAACGAGCTGCAATAAACACTCAAACTGGAGAGTTTTATCTCCATCTCTTCATTCAAAGACTCAATCATGGACACTCTTACTGACAGTTGTGGCTGCTTTGCGTGATGTATTGTTGTCTCTATCTTCTTGCCCTTTGTGCTGTTGTCTGTGCCCAATCATGTTTGTACCATGTTTTGTGCTGCTACCATGTTGTGCAGCTGCCATGTTGTGTTGCTACCATGTTGTTGTCATGTGGTATTGCTATCATGCTGTGTTGTCATGTGTTGCTGCCTTGCTATGTTGTTGTCTTAGGTCTCTCTTATGTAGTGTTGTGTTGTCTCTCTTGTTGTGATGTGTGTTTTGTCCTATATTTATTTATGTATATTTTTTTAATCCCAGCCCCCATCCCCGCAGGAGGCTTTTTGCCTTTTGGTAGGTCGTCATTGTAAATAAGAATTTGTTCTTAACTGACTTGTCTAGTTAAATAAAGGTTAAATATATATATCTTTTTTTAAATGGACATGAATTAAAGCTTGGGCCCAGAGCTATAGCAATATGGCCGCTGTCCACTCCCTGTGGAGAAGGTGTGATCTATTCTGTACCCAGCTGAACTGTTCATGTGGTGTGTGTGTGTGTGTGTGTGTGTGTGTGTGTGTGTGTGTGTGTGTGTGTGTGTGTGTGTGTGTGTGTGTGTGTGTGTGTGTGTGTGTGTGTGTGTGTGTGTGTGCGTGCGTGTGTGCGCGTGTGCATGCGCGTGTGTGTGAAACAGGCCAGATGGGCTTGATAAGTGAAACCTCACAGTAACATCTCAGTGATATAGCCTCAAGGAGTGTACAGAGATGAAGCCTAAATGAGTATACAGCCTAAAATAGCCTTATAACACCTTACAAACACTGTCACCTATTGAGCCAAATCTAATAGAGCGGTAAGTGATTGTAATGAGTTATAGGAATGCAATCAGAAACATTAGCCAGTGAGTTCGCCCTGTTTGATTGAATCATTAGGAATGTAATGGATGTGTGATGACCACCTGTGGAGTGCACATGCATTGGTCCTTATCAGTATCGTCATGGTGACTGACTGACCTTGTTGTTAAGCATTTGGGGATCAGCGTTCTATGTATTAGCTGTCATTAGTAAGATAATTACTTTTGAGATTGGTATGGAAAGCAGACCATGGTAACTTAGGGAGAGAGGAAGAAAGTGAATACAATGTAAAGTGATAGTGAAAACATCCCGAGACCTGACACCAATGAATCAGGAGCTATTTATAAGTCCTCTCATCTTCCACACTAAGCCACCCACCGTCTCAAACCCACACCATCACCCAGAAAGCCCTCTGGCTCCCTATTACCCCTGTCTCAGCTGGCCTGCTGTCAGCTTGGCTATATGATCATTAAGGTGGTCCCAGACACGAGTCCCAGACATGAGGCTCCAACCTCAGCCACAGGCAGAGACTAATAGCCCGGTAATACTAAGTTAAAGTAACTCTAGTCCTTAGAGAGGAGAGAGAGGAAGATGGTACGGTAGGCCTCTGACATTACATCTCAAGAGGAGAAACAGAACTGATATAAAGGACCTGGGGTGTATTCAATAGGAACGAGCAAACAGGCCCAAACGGGGAGGGAAAAATCGGAACTAAAGGTTTTTCTACGGTGTGCAGTATTGAATACACCCCTGTAGTCTCAGGGAAGCTACTTCATAGAAGGCTTGTTGAACGCTTCCATGTTGAGGCCTGGAGTCAGAGTTTAGTGGGTCAGGTATACCCAGGTGGCTTTGAGTTGTGGCTATGAGTTGTGGCTATGTTGTGGCTATGAGTTGGGGCTATGTTGTGGCTATGAGTTGGGGCTATGAGTTGGGTCTTTGAGTTGGGGTAAGAGTTGTGTCTATGTTGTGGCTATGAGTTGGGGCTATGGGTTGGGGCTATAAAGTGTGGCTATGAGTTGGGGCTATGTTGTGGCTATGAGTTGGGGCTATGAGTTGTGGCTATGAGTTGGGTCTATGTTGTGGCTATGAGTTGGGTCTATGTTGTGGCTATGAGTTGGGGCTATGAGTTGGGTCTATGTTGTGGCTATGAGTTGGGGCTATGAGTTGGGTCTACGTTGTGGCTATGAGTTGGGGCTATAAAGTGTGTCTATGAGTTGGGGCTATGAGTTGGGTCTATGAGTTGGGGC
Source organism: Salmo salar (assembly GCF_965601325.2). Taxonomy (NCBI): domain Eukaryota; kingdom Metazoa; phylum Chordata; class Actinopteri; order Salmoniformes; family Salmonidae; genus Salmo; species Salmo salar. The sequence goes on from NC_138307.1 coordinate 24,001,822, forward strand.
TATGAGTTGGGTCTATGTTGTGGCTATGAGTTGGGGCTATGAGTTGAGTTTATGTTGTGGCTATGTTGTAGCTATGAGTTGGGGCTATGTTGTGGCTATGCGGTGGGGCTATGAGTTGGGACTATGAGGTGTGGCTATGAGTTGGGACTATGAGGTGGGGCTATGTTGTGGCTATGAGGTGGGACTATGAGGTGTGGCTATGAGTTGGGGCTATAAAGTGTGGCTATGAGGTGGGGCTATAAAGTGGGGCTACGAGGTTGGACTATGAGTTGGGGCTATAAGGTGTGGCTATGAGTTGGGGCTATGAGGTGGGGCTATGAGTTGGTGCTATGAGTTGGGGCTATGAGTTGGGGCTATGAGTTGGGGCTATAAGGTGTGGCTATGAGTTGGGTCTATGAGTTGGGGCTATAAGGTGTGGCTATGAGTTTGGGCTATGAGTTGGGGCTGTGAGGTGGGGCTATAATTCGGGACTATAAAGTGTGGCTATGAGTTGGGGCTATAAGGTGTGGCTACGAGTTGGGTCTATGAGTTGGAGCTATGAGTTGGGGCTATAAGGTGTGGCTATGAGTTGGGGCTATAAGGTGGGGCTATGAGTTGGGGCTATGAGGTGGGGCTATAAAATGTGGCTATAAAGTGAGGCTATGAGTTGGGGCTATGAGGTGTGGCTATTAGTTGGGGCTATGAGGTGGGTCTATGAGGTGGGGCTATAAAGTGTGGCTATAAAGTGGGGCTATAAGGTGGGGCTGTGAGTTGGGGCTATAAAGTGTGACTATGGGTTGGGGCTATAAGGTGGGGCTATGAGTTGGGGCTATAAAGTATGGCTATGGGCTGGGGCTATGAGGTGGGGCTATGAATTGGGGCTATAAGGTGTGGCTATTAGTTGGGGCTATAAGGTGTGGATATGAGTTGGGGCTATAAGGTGTGGCTATGAGTTGGGGCTACGAGTTGGGGCTATGAGATGGGGCTATGAGGTGGGACTATGAATTCTGGCCATGAGTTGGGGCTATGAGTTGGGGCTATGAGATGGGGCTATGAGTTGGGACTATGAATTCTGGCCATGAGTTGGGGCTATGAGTTGAGGCTATGAGTTGTGGCTATGAATTCAGGCTAGGAGTTGGAGCTATGAGTTGGGGCTATGAGGTGGGACTATGAGATGGGGCTATGAGTCGGGGCTATGAGGTGGGACTATGAGATGGGGCTATGAATTCTGGCCATGAGTTGGGGCTATGAGTTGGGGCTATGAGATGGGGCTATGAGGTGGGACTATGAATTCTGGCCATGAGTTGGGGCTATGAGTTGGGGCTATGAGATGGGGCTATGAGGTGGGACTATGAGATGGGGCTATGAGTTGGGTCTATTAGTTGGGGCTATGAGTTGGGGCTATGAGGTGGGGCTATGAGTTGGGACTATGAGTTGGGAATATGAATTCTGTCCATGAGTTGGGGCTATGAGTTGAGGCTATGAGTTTTGGCTATGAGTTTGGGCTAGGAGTTGGGGCTATGAGTTGGGGCTATGAGTTAGGGCTATGAGGTGGGACTATGAGATGGGGCTATGAGTTGGGTCTATAAGTTGGGGCTATGAGCTGTGGCTATGAGGTGGGGCTGTGAGTTGGGACTATAAGTTGGGGCTATGAATTGAATTCGGGCCATGAGATGGGGCTATGAGGTGAGGTAGGGAAAGTATTACTTTATTCTACCACTAGGGGCACCATATGGCATTTCAGATGGTGAGACCTCACTACTGTCAGAGACTGACTCCTGCCAGGCAGGATCTCAGTCCTACTCCTCTGAAAACACATGCACACACACACACCAGCCTCAACACTCAGAGGGACACAGAGGGAGCATGTGTGAGCGCATACGCAAGAGGTTGGAGACATCCGACTGTGTGTTCACAACGCAAACCACTGTAATTATCAGTTACAGTAAATATTACAGTAAACCAGAGAAGACTATTGTATTTTAACAAGCTGTTTCTTTACTACCACTGTCCCTCTCCAAGAAATGGTTGAGCTCATCGGGTATCCAGACCATTCTGAAACATCGGAAACATCTTCTTTAGGTGGTATTGGAGTTCATGTCGGTTCACTTTTCATTTTGACTTTGATGGACGAATGATTTAAGTTGCATATAACATGTGGTCTTATTTGTTGGAATGTGTAACCCCTCTTTTAGTTATTTCATTTTGCCATTAGATGCAACAGAAAACATCAGGGGAAGATAAGGGTCTGTGGGGTTTGCTGCTTCCTTGTCCCAGATCAGGCTGCAGCAGGTTTACAGGCCAGCCAGTAGAAATACTTGACCACCACTGTGATCTCTGTGTCTGGATTCGACTCCCCCATCACAGACAGCAACCTAGGCCAGAAGAGGAGGAGTGGAACAGAGTGAGTGACAGTCAAAGAAGTTGGTCATCAGCTCGCTAAGATTTTCTTAGAGATGAGAAATTCAACTCATTTCAAACCAACCTGCACTGCAGTATTTATGGAATTGTGTTAAAATGTTTATATATATAAACCTATATGCAGATAAGAGTCTCCCCTCATAGATAGTTGCTTCCAGTGTTCATAATTGTAATAGAAGTGTGCAGACAGTAGTTTTCAAAAATAAACATGGCATAAACATTGCTAAAGGCACATTCAATTTAATTCCAGCCTGCAAATAATTTTGAGCACCTGTATGCTGAAGCTCACCTGTTCCTGAAGTCCTGGGAGAACCTGTGGGCTTCCACTGGATCCTGCTTCAGCAACGCCTGATAGCTAGAGAAGGTCTCCACCATGCCGATGTAGCCACTCAGAGGCATCAGTCTCCTCATCCGCAGACACTCATGCCTGGAAAGAGCAACACAAAAAACACTGAACAAAATCAGAATACTATTTTATGCTAAGCTTGGCCAGGCCAGGCTAGGCTATTCTATGCTAGGCTAGGCTATGCTATTCTATGATACTCTAGACCAGGTTAGGCTATGCTACGCTATGCTAGGCAAGGCAAGTATACTACTATACAGGGCAATCGGAAAGTATTCAGACCCCTTGACCCCTCTGCATTTTATTAAGTTACAACCTTATTCTAAAATAGATTTTTTTTAAATATATATTCAGACCATTTACTCAGGACTTTGTTGAAGCACCTTTGGCAGCGATTGAGTTTTCTTGAGTATGATGCTACAAACCTGGCACACCTGTATTTGGGGAGTTTCTCCCATTCTTCTCTGCAGATCCTCTCAAGCTCTGTCAGGTTGGATGGTGAGCGTTGCTGCACAGCTATTTTCAGGTCTCTCCAGAAATGTATGATCGGGTTCAGGTCCGGTCTCTGGCTGGGCCACTCAAGGATATTCAGAGACTTGGCCCGAAGCCACTCCAACGTTGTCTTGGCTGTTTGCTTAGGGTCTGTCCTGTTGGAAGGTGAATCTTCAGCCAAGTCTGAGGTCCGGAGCGCTCTGAAGCAGGTTTTCATCAAGGATCTCTCTGTAATTTGCTCCGTTCATCTTTCCCTCAAACCTGATATTGGTTTCATCAGACCATAGAATCTTGTTTCTCATGGTCTGAGTCTTTAGGTGCCTTTTGGCAAGCACCAAGTGGGCTGTCATATTTTTTATTTAACCTTTATTTAACCTTTATTTAACTAGGCAAGTCAGTTAAGAACAAATTCTTATTTACAATGACAGCCTACCCCGGCCAAACCTGGACGACGCTGGGCCAATTGTGCACCGCCCTATGGGACTCCTAATCATGGCCGGATGTGATACAGCCTGGATTCGAACTAGGGACTGTAGTGATGCCTCTTGCACTGAGATAGAGTGCCTTAGACCGCTGCGCCACTCGGGAGCCCCATGTGCCTTTTAATGAGGAGTGGCTTCCATCTGGCCACTCTACCATAAAGGCCTGATTGGTGGAGTTCTGCAGTGATGGCTGTCCTGGAAAGTTCTCCCATCTCCACAGAGGAACTCTGGAGCTCTGTCAGAGTGACCATCGGGTTCTTGGTCATCTCCCTGACCAAGACCCTTCTCCTCCAATTTCTCAGTTTGGCCGGGCAGCCAGTTCTAGGAAGAGTAGATGGTTCCAAACTACTTCCATTTAAGAATGATGGAGACCACTGTGTTCTTGGGGACTTTCAATGCTGCAGACATTTTTTGGTACCCTTCCCCAGATCTGTGCCTCGACACAATCCTATCTCGGAACACTACGGACAATTCCTTCACCCTGATGGCTTGGTTTTTGCTCTGACATGCACTGTCAACTGTGGGACCTTATAAAGACAGGAGTGTGCCTTTCCAAATCATGTCAAAATCAAAACAAAATACCACAGGTGGATTCCAGTCAAGTTGTAGAAACATCTCAAGGATGATCAATTAAACAGGATGGACCAGAGCTCAATATCATAGCAAAGGGTGTGAATACTTATGTAAAGATTTGCAAAAATGTCTAAAAACATGTTTTTGCTTCGTCATTGTGGGGTATTGTGCGTTGTGCAATTTTTATTTATTTAATCCATTTTAGAATAAGGCTGTAACGTAACAAAATGTGGAAAAAGTATACACAGTAGACACAGATCCAGCAAGATATACAGTAGCAGTCTTTGGATACCTTGGCTTTTCAGCAGCACTCACCACTCTTTGTCTGGGTACGGGCATGAGTCATACATCTGTTTGTAGAGAGGGACAGTGGTAGTACCTATGTGGGCACTGCGAAATGGCAGCAGGTTCTTGTAGAACTGTAGGGGGACATGAATAAGGTAGTATTATTTTCCTGTTGTTTTCGTACTCTGAATTACTTTCCCGTTGTTTCCGTACTCTGAAGTCACAAAGTTTTCACACTTCATAGAAGGCCAGATCCCAGTGTACATTGAAGTCAGAGTGTTACATTTAACCCTTTCACAGAGTACGAGTCCCAATTATCCAGCGTTAAAATGGTTAATTTAACACTGAGATAGTGGGACTTCTATTCATAGTCAGTTGGTCAGTTGATTGTATGTAATGTTGTCTCCATCTGGCGCAGCCTACTATTTTTAATTATCTTATAAATTAAATCAATCAATTCCTCAGTGGTTTGTTGTCTGACCTGATGACAGATGTCAGTAAGAGTGTGGGAGTGTTGTCCGTACTCCAGGTCCATGTCCAGGGTATAACTGATCAGGGCCAGACACCCTCTGGGCTTCAGCAGCCTGTCTGCCTCCTGGAGGAACCGCGGGCGGTCGAACCAGTGGGCCGCGGTCATGGACGTCACCAAGTCTGCCGCGCCGTCAGCAAACGGTAACTCCTCTGCAGGACACTGCCTGTGGGGTTATGGGAGATGTGAGACGATGCACGCTGGTTAAAGGGTTACACATTTTGGATGTTTAACTGGATGTTTTACATTTGGACCTCAAAGTGTCTGAGTTAGTTATGTTACTAGTTAAAACTACAGGGATGTTTCAATGGGGTAGGGTATCAAAAACATGATAATTACATCTAAATATGAAGAAGGAATGAATTAATACTTTATTGTCCAATAGACACTGTTGTCTGCCAACAGTACCAACATTCTTGGCAGACATATAACACATCACAATACATACTACACTTCACTTATAAAAGTATGACCTTGGACTTGACCTTGATCCTTGCTAGGACAACAAAGCAATTCCCGCCGACTATCCTGCGTGACCCTCCCCCTTCTCACTTGTAGAAGATATTTGGGGCGCTGCTATTGGCCAGAGCCACCTCCAGCTGGGCGGGGCTGATGTCTGTCCCGATCACTTGGGTAAAATGAGGGGCCAGTAGAAGTGTCCCCTGTCCCGAGCCACAGCCTACGTCCACGGCAAGGTCAAACGGCCTTCCTTTCTGAAGTGACAATAACATCGTAAGTCAGCGTTATATCAGCGTTATATCAGCGCTATATCAGCGTTATATCAGCGCTATATCAGCGTTATATCAGCGTTATATCAGCGCTATATCAGCGTTATATCAGCGTTATATCAGCACTATATCAGCGTTATATCAGCGCTATATCAGCGTTATACAGTTTGTGAAAAAAACAAATTATGCTTTTAAGTCCAGATAGGCACAATTATAGCAGCCAAATACATACGATTAGATCGATTTGGGCTTACACAATTGTGAACCATTTTTGTTCACAAAAATCATTCTTGCAGGGCAAGGGTCTAACTACATTCCCTGCGCACGCACGCACGCACACACACACACACACACACACACACACACACACACACACACACACACACACACCACACACACACACACACACACACAGGCCCCTACCATATTATCCAGAAATCCCAGTATCTCTGTGATCAGTTCCTGTGGGGGGGACACCCTGTACCTCAGGTAGGAGGCTGCGTGCTCTTTGCCCTCAAAGCGGCGGTGAGCCATGTTACCGTGCTGTTGCCGTGCTGAGTCAGAATGAGAGAGAGAGTTCTGAGGACACTGACTACCTCTGGGACACTAACATCAGACACAGAGGTTGTTTATTAACCACCAGGGCTTCGTCCCAAATTATCTCTCCTTCCTCACAAAGTGTGCACTTGTTCACTTCCCTTTGCTAATTTCAAAGGAAATATAGCTGGTATAAGAAATATGGTGGAAAAAGCTCATGTCTCCACCAATACAATGCGTTTAGATCTGTGGTAGTGAACGAGTAAAGGGAACGAGTGTACGCTTTAGGAGAAAGGAGATATTATTGGGATGCACCCCCAATTCAATCTAATGCAGTTAAAGGAAACCACACTATTTTGCTGCACTTCCTTCGGAGGACAGAAGAGGTCAGTATTACACAGAGTATGCCCTGTAGGAGCTGGAGCTGGGACTGGAGACAGAGACAGAGACAGAGAGCAAGGACAGAGACGGAAAGCAGGGACAGACACAAGGAAAGAGACAGAGACATATGTGTACATATGAGATCAACAGCCTTCACAGATTTAATCCAGTCATTTACTGTCCTAAATACTTCAAATCAAGTCAAATCCAATTTTATTGGTCACATACTGTCACGTCCTGGCCAGTATAAGGGTTAATTTGTATTGTAGTTTGGTCAGGACGTGGCAGAGGGTATTCGTTTTATGTGGTTCGGGGTGGTGTGTTTGTTAAAAGGGTGTTTGATTTAGTATTTCCGGGTTTTGGTTTATGTTTAGGTATTTCTATGTTTAGTCTAGTGTGTCTGGTTCTATGTTGAGTTAATTGGGGTTGGACTTCCAATTGAAGGCAGCTGTTTGGTGTTGCCTTTGATTGGAAGTCCTATATTAGTTGGGTGTGTTTGTCTTGTATTTTGTGGGTGATTGTTCTGTGTTGAGCCTATGCTTTGTAGACTGTCAGTTTATCGTTCGTTTTCTTGTTTGTTGTTTTTGTATTCGTGTTGATTTAATTAAATGTTCAAAATGAACAACTGCACACCTGCTGCGTATTGGTCTACCTTTTCCGATGACGATTTCACATTATCGTCAGAAGACGAAGATACTTGTGACAGAATCACCCACCACTCAAGGACCAAGCAGCAGAGGAAGGAGCAGAGGGAATTCGAGTTGGACTGGCGGGAGAAGTGGACCTGGGAGGAAGTTCTGGACGGGGCCGGACCTTGGCACCAGGCTGGGGAGTATCGCCGCCCGCAGTGGGAAATTGAGGCAGCCAAGGCAGAGAGGCGTAGGTACGAGGCCATGGACGCGCTGAGGGAGAAGCAAGAGAGGCACCCCCAATAATTTTTTTGGGGGGGGCACACGGGTAGTTTGGCTAGGCGTAAGAAGAGCCGGAAGCCAGCTACCCGTGGTTATATGGAGGAGCGTATGGGGTGGAGAGCGCTATGTTTCGCTGAGGAGCGTACTATCTCACCCATACGCACGCACAGTCTGGTGCGCGTTATTCCAGCCCCTCGCAGGTGCCGTGCTAGAGCGGGCATCCAGCCTGGTAGGAGGATGCCTGCGCAGCGCATCTGGTCGCCGGTACGCCTCCGAGGACCAGGCTACCCAACTCCCGCTCTACGCACGGCTACCATCAGGCCCCTGCACAGCCCAGTCTGCCCTGTACCAGCACCCCGCTCGTACAGGGCTACTAGTTCCATCCAGCCAAGATGGGTTGTGCAGGAGGTAAGATCAAGACCGACTGTGCGCCTCCATAGCCCTGGGTTTCCAGCTCCTGTCTCTCGTGCGGACCCAGAAGTGCGTCAACCCAGTCCGACTCATCCTGTTCCCGCTCCTCGCACTAGCCTGGAAGGTGTGTGTTCATAATCTGGTAAGCCCAGTACCAGCACCACGCACCAGGCTACAAGTGCGTCAACCCAGCCACGCCCCAGTCAACAGTCACCAGAGCTGCCCGCCAGTCAACAGTCGTCATCAGAGCTGCCCGCCAGTCAACAGTCGTCATCAGAGCTGCCCGCCAGTCAACAGTCGTCATCAGAGCTGCCCGCCAGTCAACAGTCGTCATCAGAGCTGCCCGCCAGTCAACAGTCGTCAGAGCTGCCCGCCAGTCAACAGTCGTCAGAGAGGTCAGACTGCGCTGAACTGCCGGAGTGGTCAGACTGCGCTGAACTGCCGGAGTGGCCAGACTGCGCTGAACTGCCGGAGTGGCCAGACTGCGCTGAACTGCCGGAGTGGCCAGACTGCGCTGAACTGCCGGAGTGGCCAGACTGCCCTGAACTGCCGGAGTGGCCAGACTGCCCCGAACTGCCGGAGTGGCCAGACTGCCCTGAACTGCCGGAGTGGCCAGACTGCCCTGAACTGCCGGAGTGGCCAGACTGCCCTGAACTGCCGGAGTGGCCAGACTGCCCTGAACTGCCGGAGTGGCCAGACTGCCCTGAACTGCCCAGACTGTCCCGAGTTGCCAGACTGCCCAGACTGTCCCGAGTTGCCAGACTGCCCAGACTGTCCCGAGTTGCCAGACTGCCCAGACTCCCGAGTTGCCAGACTGCCCAGACTGTCCCGAGTTGCCAGACTGCCCAGACTGTCCCGAGTTGCCAGACTGCCCAGACTGTCCCGAGTTGCCAGACTGCCCAGACTGCCCAGACTGTCCCGAACTGCCAGACTGCCCAGACTGTCCCGAACTGCCAGACTGGCCCGACTGCCCCCCGGCGATGCCAGACTGGCCCGACTGCCCCTCGGCGATGCCAGAGTGGCCCGACAGCCTGGAACGGCCGGAACCAGAGCCACCTCCAGATATAGGTGGGTTGGGGAGGGGGGGTGTAGCACAGTGCCGTCGTTGACGGCAGCCACCCTCCCTTCCCTCCCTTTAGTAGGGGGGGATTTTGGTTTTGTTGTTTGGGGGTTGTTTTTTTTGTTGTTTTTGTTTTTTAAGGTGCTTCCGGGGTTAGCACCTTTAAGGGGGGGTACTGTCACGTCCTGGCCAGTATAAGGGTTAATTAGTATTGTAGTTTGGTCAGGACGTGGCAGAGGGTATTCATTTTATGTGGTTCGGGGTGGTGTGTTTGTTAAAAGGGTGTTTGATTTAGTATTTCCGGGTTTTGGTTTATGTTTAGGTATTTCTATGTTTAGTCTAGTGTGTCTGGTTCTATGTTGAGTTAATTGGGGTTGGACTTCCAATTGAAGGCAGCTGTTTGGTGTTGCCTTTGATTGGAAGTCCTATATTAGTTGGGTGTGTTTGTCTTGTATTTTGTGGGTGATTGTTCTGTGTTGAGCCTATGCTTTGTAGACTGTCAGTTTATCGTTCGTTTTCTTGTTTGTTGTTTTTGTATTCGTGTTGATTTAATTAAATGTTCAAAATGAACAACTGCACACCTGCTGCGTATTGGTCTACCTTTTCCGATGACGATTTCGCATTATCGTCAGAAGACGAAGATACTTGTGACACATACACAAGTTTAGCAATGTTATTGCGAGTGGAGCGAAATGCTTGTGCTTCTAGTTCTGACAGTGCAGCAATATCTAACATGTGATCTAACAATGCCACAACAGCTACCTAATACACACAAATCTAAGGGAATGAAATAAGAATATATACAGTGCATATAAATATATGGATGAGCAATGACAGAGCGGCATAGGCAAGATGCAATAGATGGAATAAAATACAGTATATACATATGAGATGAGTAATGCAAGATATGTAAACATTATTAAAGTGACATTATTAAAGTGACGAGTGATCCATTTATTAAAGTGGCCAATGATTTCAAGTCTGTATGTAGGCAGCAGCCTCTCTGTGTTAGTGATGGCTGTTTAACATTCTGATGGCCTCGAGTCTCTCAGTCCCAGCATTGATGCACCTGTACTGACCTCGCCTTCTGGATGGTAGCGGGGTGAACCGACAGTGGCTCGGGTGGTTGATGTCCTTGATGATCATTTTGGCCTTCCTGTGACATCGGGTGCTGTAGGTGTCCTGGAGGGCAGGTAGTTTGCCCCCGGTGATGCGTTTTGCAGACCGCACCACCCTCTGGAGAGTCTTGCGGTTGTGGGCGGTGCAGTTGGGGTACCAGGTGGTGATACAGCCCGACAGGATGCTCTCAATTGTGCATCTGTAAAAGTTTGGAGGGTTTTTCTTCAGCCTCCTGATGTTTTAGAGGCACAGTAGCACCTTCTTCACCACACTGTCTGTGTGGGTGGACCATTTCAGTTTGTCTGTGATGTGTACACCGTGGAACTTAAAAATTCTTAGGGATAGAGTCTATTTTTCTCAATTTCTGCCTGACTGACATGCCCAAAGTAAACTGCCTGTTACTCTGGCCCAGAAGCTAGGATATGCATATAATTGGTAGCATTGGATAGAAAGCACTTTGAAGTTTGTAGAAATGTTACAATAATGTATGAGACTATAACACAATTGATATGGCAGGCAAAAATCCAAAGAAAACCAACCAGATTTCTTTTTTAGGTCCCAGGCTCTTAAAATGGAAAGCTATGGGTTCTATGTAATTCCTGCTCCCAGATTGCAATTCCTATGGCTTCCACTAGAAGTCAACTGTCTTTGTTCATTGTTTCAGGCTTGTTTCTTCAAAAATGAGCAAGAATTTTGAGTTATTGTACAAAGAGTCCCAGTTGACAATCAGTCTGTTGGCGCTCGACGAGGAGGAGGCGCGCGCCTGCTAATTTTACATTTCTATTGAACATACTTCTTTCCGTATGAAATATTATAGTTTATTTACATTTTAGGATACCTGAGGATTTTATATAAAAACGTAGTTTGACTTGTTTGCATGTCTGCATGTTGAACAAGTAGATTACTGAAATCGATGGCGCCAACTAAACAGACTTTTGGGATATTAAGAAGGATTTTATCTAACAAAACGACCATTCATGTTGTAACTGGGACCCTTAGGATTGCAAACAGAGGAAGATTTTCAAAAGTAAGTGATTTATTTAATAGCTATTTGTGATTTTATGAAGCATGTGCTGGTTGAAAAATATGTTGATATGGGGCGCCGTCCTCAAACAATCACATGGCCTGCTTTTGCTGTAGATCCTATTGTAAATCGGACAATACAGTTCGATTAACAAGAATTGAAGCTTTTAAACGATATAAGATACTTGTATGTTCATAAATGTTTAATATTAGGATTATTTATTTGAATTGCGCGCCCTCCAATTTCACCGGATGTTGTCGACTAGCCTTAATTAAAACTTTCCACCTTCTCCACTGCTGTCCCTTAGATGTGGATAGGGGGTGCTCCCTCTGCTGTTTCCTGAAGTCCACGATCATCTCCTTTGTTTTGTTGATGTTGAGTGAGAGGTTGTTTTCCTGACACCACACTCCGAGTGCCCTCACCTCCTTCCTGTAGGCTGTCTCGTCGTTGCTGATAATCAAGCCTACTACTGTTGATGATTGAGTTCGAGGCGTGCATGGCCACGCAGTCATGGGTGAACAGGGAGTACAGGAGGGGGCTGAGCACACACCCTTGTGGGGCCCCAGTGTTGAGGATCAGCGAAGTGGAGATGTTGTTTCCTACTTTCACCACCTGGGGTTGGCCCATCAGGAAGTCCAGGACCCAATTGCGCAGGGCAGGGTTGAGACCCAGGGCCTCAAGCTTAATGATGAGCATGGAGGGTGCTATGGTGTTGAATGCTGAGCTATAGTCAATGAACAGCATTCTAACATAGGTATTCCTCTTGTCCAGATGGGATAGGGCAGTGTGCAGTGTGATGGCAATTGCATCATCTGTGGACCTATTGGGGCGGTAAGCAAATGGTCTGTCCTGTCTGGCTTGGTGTTCACAGTGTATGCTGAGAGAGAGGTAGAAATGTTCCATTTCTGAATGAGTCTTCCCATTGAGAATGATGATCCAGTGAAATACACAACAGATACTATTCCTCATTCTGACATGGAGAAGATTATTTTATTTATTGCAACATCTGATTACCTGACAGATGTCTCCTGTCAAATTTGTTGAGGCCTGTGGTGGTTGGGAGTGGAGAGAGAGTTAGTCAGGGTGGTGGTGGGGAGTGGAGAGAGAGTTGGTCAGGGTGGTGAGGGGAGTGGAGAGAGAGTTGGTCAGGGTGGTGGTGGGGAGTGGAGAGAGAGTTGGTCAGGGTGGTGGGGAGTGGAGAGAGAGTTGGTCAGGGTGGTGGTGGTGGTGGTTGGGGGTGGAGAGAGAGTTGGTCAGGGTGGTGGTGGGGAGTGGAGAGAGAGTTGGTCAGGGTGGTGGTGGGGAGTGGAGAGAGAGTTGGTCAGGGTGGTGGTGGGGAGCGGAGAGAGAGTTGGTCAGGGTGGTGGTGGGGAGTGGAGAGAGAGTTGGTCAGGGTGGTGGTGGGGAGCGGAGAGAGAGTTGGTCAGGGTGGTGGTGGTGGTGGTTGGGGGTGGAGAGAGAGTTGGTCAGGGTGGTGGTGGGGAGTGGAGAGAGAGTTGGTCAGGGTGGTGGTGGGGAGCGGAGAGAGAGTTGGTCAGGGTGGTGGTGGGGAGTGGAGAGAGAGTTGGTCAGGGTGGTGGTGGGGAGCGGAGAGAGAGTTGGTCAGGGTGGTGGTGGTGGTGGTGGTTGGGGGTGGAGAGAGAGTTGGTCAGGGTGGTGGTGGTTGGGGGTGGTCGGAGGGTCTTGCAGGCTAATCTTGAATTATTTTTCTATAGTGAAGTGCCATGAGAAACAGGAGAACCTCCTTTCCTGCATGCATGTGTGCACGTTTGTGTTTATGTGTGTGGTTGTGCATTTGTGTGTGTGTGTGTGTGTGTGTGTGTGTGTGTGTGTGTGTGTGTGTGTGTGTGTGTGTGTGTGTGTGTGTGTGTGTGTGTGTGTGTGTGTGTGTGTGTGTGTGTGTGTGTGTGTGTGTGTGTTTGATGGTGTGACCTTTCCCTCTGACCTGGCAAATGACCTTGTTATCCTCCCAGGTTTAATTACCAGTCACAGCGGTGGAATGGTAATCAGAGAGGAATTAGAGTCTGTGGTTGGTTGGGTGGGGGGGGATCAATGACCTTTAGGGAGCGACCAGGGGGAGTCAAATGGGACCGGGACAAACATACACACACTTGCATGCTCACATGCAAACACACGTGTGTGCACACATACACACACACTCAAGAACTAGCACACACAATACACATGCATGTTTTGTTTTTAAATTCCCTTTCAGCCTTGTTCTGATAGTTCAGAATCAGATCTAGATTAAAGTGTTTTGGACAGACACAGATCTACAGAACTATAACCAGAACCTCAGAACAGATATTCAAATGGAAGAGGCTCATTTTCACAGGAGTCCCTCTTTAACACGCCACATACTGCTTGGAATTAGGTAAGGAACTGATTAGGTATTGATTTTCCCTAATTCCAATCTATTTATTCAGGAGGGGGGATAAGCAACTCCTACCCACCCTCAGGCCAAGGTTGGAGCAACTCCTACCCACCCTCAGGCCAAGGTTGGAGCAAGGGGTTACTCACAAACCATATGGAATTAATAGGTATTATGTAGGTCTAGACAGAAATATTTTTTACAAAACCATTTTTGCTGTCCATTCTCCTTTAGGTCATATTGAAATGTTCATGTCCACACAATACAACGCTAAGTGTTTTCAACATCTGGAATGTCACTGTTATACATCTTGAGGAGAGGCCTACAAAACAGAGAGCCACATTCCCACATATCCTCGCTCATACACTCTGACAGGAACAGGGACCTCCACCAAACCAGCTAGTTTGGTAATAGGTATTCAACAAAAAAATAATAGACTGTTGTCTATACCATTCATTTGGCATTAAAAAGCCACTAAATACAACTAAATACCATTAAATACCCCTAAATACCATTAAATACCCCATAATACCATTAAGTATCCCTAAATACCATTAAGGAGCCCTAAATACCATTAAGTACCGCTAAATACCATTAAGTACCACTAAACACCATTAAGTACCACTAAACACCATTAAGTACCACTAAATACCACTAAATACCATTAAGTACCACTAAATACCATTAAGTACCACTAAATACCATTAAATACCATTAGATACCATTAAGTACCACTAAATACCATTAAGTACCACTAAATACCACTAAATAGAGTTTATCTTTTCACCCAGTGCTTTTAGACATTCCTTTCCCTCCTCCCCATCCACCTCAGGTTGCCATGACGATTGCCGGTAGTCACAGCAACAGTGAGGGCAGACTGTTCTGTGAGGTCGAGATGGAGAGAGCTTATCTGAGAGCTCCTGGTACAAGCTCCTGGTACAGGTAGTCTACCCCTCAACAGGCTTCACAGGTAGACACGGAGCTAGCCAACACAGACCCTGGGTAGATATGTAGGTACACAGTATCCTCTGTTGGAACGAGAACAAGCCTCTTCTTCCAGGCTGTTAATAGTTTTACATGGACATGAGCTGAATGCACAAGACGGGGAATATAATAGTACACCATGAACCACACACACACGCGCACGCGCACACACGCACACACACACACACACACGACAGATAAGGATGTACATTCTCTCAAATCAATATTAACATATTGATTAGCTAATTGACAGAATTCTGCCGATACTGCTGACAAAGCCAATGGCATGTCAGTGATGTGTGAAGTCCTCTGTTAGTCTACACTCACAGGGACTGAGCATAATCTAAAGTAGTCAACCCCAGCTATTTGACTCCACACACACACACACACACACATTTTTTTAGTCATTTTAGCAGACGCTCTTATCCAGAGCGACTTACAGTAGTGAATACATGCTTTTTTTTTTGTACTGGCCCCCGTGGGAATCGAACCCACAACCCTGGCGTTGTACACACCATGCTGCCGTTGCAAACACCATGCTCTACCAACTGAGCCACAGGGAAGACACACACACACACACACACACACACACACACACACACACACACACACACACACACACACACACACACACACACACACACACACACACACACACACACACACACACACACACACACACACACACACACACACACACACACACACACACACACACACACACACACACACACACACACACACACACACACACCACACACACACACCACACACACACACACACACACACACACACACACACACACACACACACACACACACACAAACAGCTCTGGCCCAGCTCAATAACATGGGGGATGGCATTGATACCTCTACTGGGAAATGTAGTCTAATCATAGCTATACCTCCCAACCACTGCCCCAACACACTAAGATGAAGGGTTATTCTAAGACTGCGTCCTGGTAGGAGAGCTGGGAGCTCAGAGGAGTCAACCTGAGGCAACTCAACCTAGGGTTTTGTGACTGTGTTACTGTGTTGACCAGTGGTGTGTATTCGTGGATGCCAAAGGAAGCCAGACTTCCCCAAAAACATTGACAAAAAAAAAAAGAACAAAACAGAAATTCATGTATCTTTCGTCTCTTTGTGTTTCATCATTTTCCTTCAATTCACAAGAGGCTGAATGTATCTGGAGAAAGCATCCCAGTGAGCGAAACAGCCCCCCCTGTCTCTTTATGTCTAGACCAGTGGTTCCCAAACTTTTTATAGTCCCGTACCCCTTCAAACATTCAACCTCCAGCTGTGTACCCCCTCTAGCACCAGTGTCAGCGCACTCTCAAACATTGTTTTTTGCCATCACATTGTAAGCCTCCCACACACACTATACTATACATTTATTAAACATAAGAATGAGTGTGAGTTTTTGTAACAACCCAGCTCGTGGGAAGTGACAAAGAGCTCTTATAGGACCAGAGCACAAATAATAATATAATAATAATGTCACAGTATCCACCGAGGATGGCGCTCCTCCTCGGTCGGGCGGCGCTCGGCGGTCGTCGTCGCCGGTCTACTAGCTGCCACCGATCTATGTTTCTATGTTCTTTGGTTTTTGTCTGATCTAGCCCGCACCTGTCTCTTGTCTGTCATTAGTGGGGAGGTATTTAGTTTGTTTCTTTGGGTTCGTCTTTGTGCGGGATTGTTTGTTCGTCAGCGGGCAGGTCTGTGAACGTTCTGTGCTTTTTGCACATTTTTCCCCCAGCGGATTCTCGCTAGAGGAATATTGTATTTGCCGGGCTGCGCCCCGTGCGTATTTTTGTTTTCTCGGGGTTTACTGTGTTCCCGTGTGGTCTCTGGGCGCACCCTATGCCCTTTTGTTATGCCGAGTGGGTTTTCGGTGCAATAAATATATCGTTCTACGACACTACTGGACTACGTCTCCTGCGTTTGACTCTGCCCTTTCCTCCTGCCTTAAGGAACCGAGACAGAATCCCGCACCACAAAAAATATGGAGTCAGCAGGAGCGGAAGCACCGTCAGTGGCAGAACAGGTGTCACAGCACGCCAACCTCCTCCACCGCCTGGGCTCGGCGATGGACCAAGTGCTGGCCAGATTGGAGAACTGGAGAGAGGGGCTTCACCCACCGGACCAGCTCCGGTTCCTCAGCCGGCGCCCCTACCGACCCCCCTGAAGCGGGCGCGAGCGGCATCCGGATTCCGCCACCGAGGGAGTTTGACGGGACAGCTGCGGGATGTAAGGGGTTTTTGCTACAGGTTGAACTCTACCTGGCGACCGTTCGCCCCTCTCCCTCCGATGAAGAAAAGGTGAGCGTCCTCTCTTGTCTTATGGGTAGAGCCCTGGAATGGGCCAACGCGGTTTGGGATGGCCCAGACTCGGCTCGGGGTGACTACCCGGAGTTCACCCGCCGCTTCTGGGTGGTATTCGATCATCCCCCGGAGGGCAAGGCGGCGGGTGAGCGGTTGTTTCACTTAAGACAGGGGACGAGGAGCACTCAGGACTTCGCCCTGGAGTTCAGGACTCTCGCCGCGGGGTCAGGGTGGAATGAGCGGGCCCTGATGGATCATTATCGCTGCAGTCTCCGAGAGGATGTCCGCCGGGAGCTGGCCTGCAGGGACCACGCCATCACACTGGACCAGCTGGTGGATTTATCCATCAGACTGGACAACCTGCTGGCTGCCCGGGGACGTTCCAGTCGGGGCCTGTTCGTTCCACCTCCCAGCCCTCCTGCTCCACAGCCCATGGAGATAGGAGGAGCTGCGTCGAGGAGGACCGGAGGGGGGCCTCTCCTGCACCCACTGCGGGCGCAGAGGGCACACTGCGGACCGGTGCTGGAGGAGTCCCCCCGGGAGTTCAGATGGCAGGCAGAGCACTACATCGACCCCCCAGGTGAGTCAGCACCAGCCACACCCAGAGCCCCCTGTCGACCACCTGTACACTTCAGTTTGTTTTCCCGATTTTTCCCCTCACTTCCAGTATAAGGCACTCGTCGATTCAGGTGCAGCTGGGAGTTTTATGGACCGTGGGGTCGCTAAGAGGTTAGGGATTCCCCTGGTTCAGCCGGACCACCCCTTCCATGTGCACGCCTTAGACAGTCGACCACTAGGGTCCGGCCAAGTGGGGAGGCTACTGTACCACTGGTTATGGCGATGTGGGGGTCATGTGGAACGTATCAGCCTCTTCCTCATTGACTCCCTGGCGTTTCCAGTGGTACTGGGTATCCCCTGGCTAGCCACTCACAACCCTCAGATTTCGTGGAGGCAGAGGGCTCTTAAGGGGTGGTCGAGGGAGTGCTCAGGTAGGTGCATAGGAGTTGCCATCGGTGCAACCACGGTGGAGAGTCCAGACCAAGTCTCTACCGTGCACATTCCCTCTGAATATGCCGATTTGGCTATCGCCTTCAGTAAGACGAAGGCGACCCAATTACCACCCCATCGACAGGGGGATTGTGCGATAAACCTCCAGGCTGACGCGGTCCTTCCTAAAAGTCACGTGTATCCTCTGTCTCAGGAGGAGACAGTGGCTATGGAAACGTATGTCGCTGAGTCCTTGAGACAGGGATACATTCGGCCATCTAAATCCCCTGTCTCCTCGAGCTTCTTTTTTGTGAAGAAGAAGGAGGGAGGTCTGCGCCCGTGCATTGACTATAGAGGTCTAAATTCGATCACAGTGGGGTTCAGTTACCCGCTACCTCTCATTGCTACGGCGGTGGAGTCATTTCACGGGGCGCGCTTCTTCACCAAACTAGATCTCAGGAGCGCATATAACCTGGTGCGTATCCAAGGGGGAGACCAGTGGAAAACCGCATTTAGTACCACATCTGGCCATTATGAGTACCTCGTCATGCCGTATGGGTTAAAAAATGCTCCCGCTGTCTTCCAATCCTTTGTGGACGAGGTTCTCAGAGACATGCTCGGACAGGGTGTGGTGGTGTACATCGATGACATTCTGATCTATTCCGCCACACGCGCCGCGCATGTGGCTCTGGTGCGCAAAGTGCTTGGGCGGCCGTCGCTTTCCTGGGATATTACATTTCCACCACAGGCGTGGTGATGGAATGTGACCGCGTTACGGCCGTGCATAATTGGCCGACCCCTACCACGGTGAAGGAGGTGCAGCGGTTCTTGGGGTTCGCCAATTATTACCGGAGGTTTATCCGGGGTTTTAGTCAGGTGGCAGCGCCCATTACCTCACTGATGAAGGGGGGTCCGGTGCGACTGCGGTGGTCGGCAGAGGCGGACAGAGCCTTCCGTCGTCTGAAGGTTCTGTTTACCGATGCTCCAGTGCTGGCGCATCCGGATCCCTCTTTGCCATTTATAGTAGAGGTGGACGCGTCCGAGGCTGGGGTAGGAGCAGTGCTGTCGCAGCACTCGGGCGCTCCTCCGAAGCTCCGCCCCTGTGCATTCTTTTCTAAGAAGCTGAGTCCGGCGGAGCGCAACTATGACGTGGGGGACAGGGAGTTGTTGGCCGTGGTCAAGGCTTTGACAGTGTGGAGACATTGGCTTGAGGGGGCACGTCACCCTTTTCTCATCTGGACCGACCACCGTAACCTGGAGTACATCCGAGCAGCGAGGAGACTCAATCCTTGTCAGGCCAGGTGGGCCATGTTCTTTACGAGGTTCCAATTCACCCTTTCCTACATTCCGGGTTCTCGGAACCGGAAGGCCGACGCACTGTCGCATCTCTACGACACTGAGGAGCGGACCATCGATCCAACTCCCATACTCCCGGCGTCCTGTCTAGTGGCACCGGTGGTATAGGAGGTGGATGCGGACATTGAGCGGGCGATTCAGTAGGAACCCACTCCCCCTCAATGTCCCGCGGGTCTGAAGTTCGTTCCGCTTGGTGTTCGCGATCGCCTGATCCGATGGGCTCACACTCTACCCTCCTCGGGTCATCCTGGAGTGGAACGGACAGTGCGAGGCCTGAAAGGAAAGTACTGGTGGCCCACCTTGGCTGAGGATGTAAGACACTATGTCTCTTCCTGTTCGGTGTGCGCCCAGTGCAAGGCTTCTAGGCACCTGCCTCGGGGGAAATTACAGCCCCTCCCCGTTCCACAGCGACCTTGGTCTCACCTCTCGGTGGATTTCCTTACGGATCTCCCGCCATCTCAGGGGAACACTACCATCCTGGTTGTTGTGGATTGGTTCTCGAAGTCCTGCCGTCTGCTCCCATTACCCGGTCTTCCTACGGCCCTACAGACCGCGGAGGCCCTATTCACCCATGTCTTCCGGCACTACGGGGTGCCCGAGGACATCGTATCTGATCGAGGTCCCCAGTTTACTTCCAGGGTGTGGAGGTCGTTTATGGAGAGGCTGGGGGTCTCGGTCAGCCTGACCTCAGGTTTTCACCCCGAGAGTAATGGGCAGGTAGAGCGCATTAACCAGGATGTGGGCAGGTTCCTACGGTCGTATTGCCAGGACCGGCCAGGGGAGTGGGCGAGGTTCGTGCCATGGGCCGAGATGGCCCAGAACTCTCAGCGCCACTCCTCTACTAACCTGTCACCTTTTCAGGTTGTGTTAGGTTATCAGCCGGTCCTGGTGCCCTGGCAGCAGAGCCAGACGGAGGCTCCTGCGGTGGAGGAATGGGTACAGCGCTCTCAGGAGACCTGGAGGGCTGTCCAGGAATGCCTGTGGCGAGCGATAGGTCGACAGAAGGAGAGCACTGACCGCCACCGCAGTGAGGCTCCTGTTTATAATCCGGGGGACAGAGTCTGGCTCTCGACCCGGAACCTGCCCCTCCGCCTGCCCTGCCGGAAGCTGGGTCCGCGATTTGTGGGGCCGTTCAAAGTCCTGAGGAGAATAAACGAGGTGTGTTATAGGTTGCAACTCCCTTCATACTACCGTATTAACCCCTCGTTTCATGTGTCTCTCCTCAGGCCGGTGGTAGCTGGTCCACTACAGGACGCTGAGGTGCGGGAGGTCCCTCCTGGACATCGGGGGGGCCCCGGCGTACACAGTCCGGGCCATCCTGGACTCCCGACGTCGGGTAGGGGGCCTGCAGTACCTCGTGGACTGGGAGGGGTACAGCCCGGAGGAGAGGTGCTGGGTTCCGGTTCGGGACATTTGTGATCCAGCGATGCTACAGGAGTTTCATCGTCTCCGGCCGGATCGGCCGGCGCCTCGCCCTCCGGGTCGTCCCCGAGGCCGGCGTCGGCGCGCTGCGGGAGCCACGCGTCAGGGGAGGGGTACTGTCACAGTATCCACCGAGGATGGCGCCCCTCCTCGGTCGGGCGGTGCTCGGTGGTCGTCGTCACCGGTCTACTAGCTGCCACCGATCTATGTTTCTATGTTCTTTGGTTTTTGTCTGATCTAGCCCGCACCTGTCTCTTGTCTGTCATTAGTGGGGAGGTATTTAGTTTGTTTCTTTGGGTTCATCTTTGTCTGTGAACGTTCTGTGCTTTTTGCACATTTTTCCCCCAGCGGATTCTCGCTAGAGGAATATTGTATTTGCCGGGCTTACTGTGTTCCCGTGTGGTCTCTGGGCGCACCCTATGCCCTTTTGTTACGCCGAGTGGGTTTTCGGTGCAATAAATATATCGTTCTACGACACTACTGGACTACGTCTCCTGCGTTTGACTCTGCCCTTTCCTCCTGCCTTAAGGAACCGTGACAAATAATTAATCATTTTGCTTTTTATTTAGCCATCTTACATGTAAAACCTTATTTGTTCATCAAAAATTGTGAATAACTCACCACAGGTTAATGAGAAGGGTGTGCTTGAAAGGATGCACATAACTCTGCAATGTTGGGTTGTATTGGAGAGAGTTTCAGTCTTAAATCATTTTCCACATAGTCTGTGCCTGTATTTAGTTTTCATGCTAGTGAGGGCCGAGAATCCACTCTCACATAGGTACGTGGTTGCAAAGGGCATCGGTGTCTTAACAGCGCGATTTGCCAAGGCAGGATACTCTGAGCACAGCCCAATCCAGAAATCTGAAATCTTCTGATTAAATTCAAATTTCACAGAACCACTTGTTGCAATTTCGATGAGGCTCTCTTGTTCAGATATCGGTAAGTGGACTGGAGGCAGGGCATGAAAGGGATAATGAATACAGTTGTTTGTATCATCCATTTCAGGAAAGTACTTGCGTAATTGCACACCCAACTCACTCAGGTGCTTCGCTATATCACATTTGACATTGTCCGGAAGCGTGAGTTCATTTTCACACAAATCATACAATGATGGAAAGACCTGTGTGTTGTCCTTGTTAATGCAGACAGAGAAGAGCTCCAACTTCTTAATCATAGCCTCAATTTTGTCCCGCACATTGAATATAGTTGCGGAGAGTCCCTGTAATCCTAGATTCAGATCATTCAGGTGAGACAAAACATCACCCAGATAGGCCAGTTGTGTGAGAAACTCGTCATGATGCAAGCGGCCAGACAAGTAAAAGAAAACAGTAAAGAAAACTTTAAGCTCGTCTCTCAATTTAAAAAAACATGTCAATACTTTGCCCTTGATAACCAGCACATTTTCTGTATGTTGTAAAAGCGTTACATGGTCGCTGCCCATATCATTGCATAATGCAGAAAATACACAAGAGTTCAGGGGCCTTGCTTTAACAAAGTTAATAATGTTCACTGTAGTGTCCAAAACGTCTTTCAAGCTGTCAGGCATTCCTTTGACAGAAAGAGCCTCTCGGTGGATGCTGCACACGTTACCACTCCACTATGTCTCCCTGTCATGGCTTTTGCACAGATAACAACACATCTTGACCACCAAAGTCCATTTGATGTCACAAAGCAGTTGTCACGTCCTGGCCAGTATAAGGTTAATTGTTTTTGTAGTTTGGTCAGGACGTGGCAGAGGGTATTTGTTTTATGTGGTTCGGGGTGGTGTGTTTGTGTAAAGGGTGTTTGATTTAGTATTTCCGGGTTTTTGGTTGATGGTCTATGTGTTTGTATTCTATGGTTAGTCTGGTGTGTGTGTTTCTATGTTTGGTTAATTGGGGTTGGGACTCTCAGTTGAAGGCAGGTGTTGTCTATCTGCCTTTGATTGAGAGTCCCATATATTAGGGTGTGTTTGTGTGTGTGATTTGTGGGTGATTGTTCTGTGTTGAGCTTTGCTTTGCCAGACTGTCAGTTTATCGTTCGTTTTCTTGTTTGTTGTTTTTGTATTCGTGTTGATTTAATTAAATGTTCAAAATGAACAACTGCACACCTGCTGCGTATTGGTCTACCTTTTCTGATGACGATTTCGCATTATCGTCAGAAGACGAAGATACTTCTTACAGAATCACCCACCACTCAAGGACCAAGCGCAGAAGAAGGAGCAGAGTGAATTCGAGTTGGACTGGCGGGAGAAGTGGACCTGGGAGGAAGTTCTGGACGGGGCCGGACCTTGGCACCAGGCTGAGGATTATCGCCGCCCGCAGTGGGAAATTGAGGCAGCCAAGGCAGAGAGGCGGAGGTACGAGGCCATGGACGCGCTGAGGGAGAAGCACGAGAGGCACCCCCAAGTAATTTTGGGGGGGGGGGCACACGGGTAGTTTGGCTAGGCGTAAGAAGAGCCGGAAGCCAGCTACCCGTGGTTATATGGAGGAGCGTATGGGGTGGAGAGCGCTATGTTTCGCTGAGGAGCGCACTATTTCACCCATACGCACGCACAGTCCGGTCCCCGTTATTCCAGCCCCTCGCAGGTGCCGTGCTAGAGCGGGCATCCAGCCTGGTAGGAGGATGCCTGCGCAGCGCATCTGGTCGCCGGTACGCCTCCGAGGACCAGGCTACCCAACTCCCGCTCTACGCACAGCTACCATCAGGCCCCTGCACAGCCCAGTCTGCCCTGTACGAGCACCCCGCTCGTACAGGGCTACTAGTTCCATCCAGCCAAGACGGGTTGTGCAGGAGGTAAGATCTAGACCGACTGTGCGCCTCCATAGCCCTGGGTTTCCAGCTCCTGTCTCTCGTGCGGACCCGGAAGTGCGTCAACCCAGTCCGACTCGTCCTGTTCCCGCTCCCCGCACTAGCCTGGAGGTGCGTGTACATAATCTGGTAAGCCCAGTACCAGCACCACGCACCAGGCTACAAGTGCGTCAACCCAGCCACGCCAGTCAACAGTCACCAGAGCTGCCCGCCAGTCAACAGTCGTCACCAGAGCTGCCCGCCAGTCAACAGTCGTCACCAGAGCTGCCCGCCAGTCAACAGTCGTCACCAGAGCTGCCCGCCAGTCAACAGTCGTCACCAGAGCTGCCCGCCAGTCAACAGTCGTCACCAGAGCTGCCCGCCAGTCAACAGTCGTCAGAGCTGCCCGCCAGTCAACAGTCGTCAGAGCTGCCCGCCAGTCAACAGTCGTCAGAGCTGCCCGCCAGTCAACAGTCGCCAGAGAGGTCAGACTGCGCTGAACTGCCGGAGTGGCCAGACTGCGCTGAACTGCCGGAGTGGCCAGAATGCGCTGAACTGCCGGAGTGGCCAGACTGCGCTGAACTGCCGGAGTGGCCAGACTGCGCTGAACTGCCGGAGTGGCCAGACTGCGCTGAACTGCCAGAGTGGCCAGACTGCGCTGAACTGCCGGAGTGGCCAGACTGCGCTGAACTGCCGGAGTGGCCAGACTGCGCTGAACTGCCGGAGTGGCCAGACTGCCCTGAACTGCCGGAGTGGCCAGACTGCCCTGAACTGCCGGAGTGGCCAGACTGCCCTGAACTGCCGGAGTGGCCAGACTGCCCTGAACTGCCCCGAGTTGCCAGACTGCCCAGACTGTCCCGAGTTGCCAGACTGCCCAGACTGTCCCGAGTTGCCAGACTGCCCAGACTGTCCCGAGTTGCCAGACTGCCCAGACTGTCCCGAGTTGCCAGACTGCCCAGACTGTCCCGAGTTGCCAGACTGCCCAGACTGCCCCGAGTTGCCAGACTGCCCCGAGTTGCCAGACTGTCCCGAGCTGCCAGACTGCCCAGACTGTCCCGAGCTGCCAGACTGCCCCGACAGCCTGGAACGGCCTGAGCCGGAGTCACCTCCAGAAATAGGTGGGTTGGGGAGGGGGGGTGTAGCACAGTGCCGTCGTTGACGGCAGCCACCCTCCCTTCCCTCCCTTTAGAAAAGGGGAATTTTTTTTGGTGTTGCTTGGGGTTATTTTTTGTTAAGGTGCTTCTGGGGTAGCACCTTTAAGGGGGGGTACTGTCACGTCCTGGCCAGTATAAGGTTAATTGTTTTTGTAGTTTGGTCAGGACGTGGCAGAGGGTATTTGTTTTATGTGGTTCGGGGTGGTGTGTTTGTGTAAAGGGTGTTTGATTTAGTATTTCCGGGTTTTTGGTTGATGGTCTATGTGTTTGTATTCTATGGTTAGTCTGGTGTGTGTGTTTCTATGTTTGGTTAATTGGGGTTGGGACTCTCAGTTGAAGGCAGGTGTTGTCTATCTGCCTTTGATTGAGAGTCCCATATATTAGGGTGTGTTTGTGTGTGTGATTTGTGGGTGATTGTTCTGTGTTGAGCTTTGCTTTGCCAGACTGTCAGTTTATCGTTCGTTTTCTTGTTTGTTGTTTTTGTATTCGTGTTGATTTAATTAAATGTTCAAAATGAACAACTGCACACCTGCTGCGTATTGGTCTACCTTTTCTGATGACGATTTCGCATTATCGTCAGAAGACGAAGATACTTCTTACAGAATCACCCACCACTCAAGGACCAAGCGCAGAAGAAGGAGCAGAGTGAATTCGAGTTGGACTGGCGGGAGAAGTGGACCTGGGAGGAAGTTCTGGACGGGGCCGGACCTTGGCACCAGGCTGAGGATTATCGCCGCCCGCAGTGGGAAATTGAGGCAGCCAAGGCAGAGAGGCGGAGGTACGAGGCCATGGACGCGCTGAGGGAGAAGCACGAGAGGCACCCCCAAGTAATTTTGGGGGGGGGGGCACACGGGTAGTTTGGCTAGGCGTAAGAAGAGCCGGAAGCCAGCTACCCGTGGTTATATGGAGGAGCGTATGGGGTGGAGAGCGCTATGTTTCGCTGAGGAGCGCACTATTTCACCCATACGCACGCACAGTCCGGTCCCCGTTATTCCAGCCCCTCGCAGGTGCCGTGCGATTTCGCATTATCGTCAGAAGACGAAGATACTTGTGACAGCAGTCCAGTACTTTAAAAATATCATGTCATGTTGTCCTGGTTTCCAGTGGTTTGCAGAAGAGGATGTCTTCCTTAATTGACCCCCCATAAACGTAATGGACATATAACAGGAGCTGTGCCAGGCACGCCACATCTGTTGACTCATCCAGCTGTAATGCATAGAATTCACTGGCTTGTATGCTAAGCAGTAATTGTTTCAAAACATCTTCTGCCATGTCACTGATGCGTCATGAAACAGTGTTGTTTGATGAAGGGATTGTCTGTATAGTTTTTTTGGCCTTTTCCCCCAGCATTGTTCCAGCCATATCCATGGCAGCAGGAAGAATTAAGTCCTCCACAATAGTGTGGGGCTTGCCTGTCCTAGCCACTCGGTAGCTCACCATATAAGATGCTTCTAACCCCTTCTTATTAATGGCATCTTTTGCTTTTATACATGTCTTACTACTCGAAATTCCTGTGGCTTATTTTTCAAATTGGTATGTTTTGTTTCTAAATGTCTGCGCAAGAGTGAAGGTTTAATCGAGTTGTGAGATAGTACTTTTGCACATATAACACACTGTGGCTGAGGAAAGGCACTACTCCCAATATACAGTAAGTGAACCCCTGTAACGGCTGTCTTCTGTGGAAATGGACCAAGGTGCAGCAGGTTGCGTGTTCATCATGATAATTTATTAAATAAACGTGAACACGGGAAAAACAATAAACAAAAGAGAACGACAGACCGACAGTTTTACAGGCTAAGTACTTACATACAGCAGTGCAAAATCAACTACCCACAAAACCAAGTGACAAAACATACTCCTACATATATGACTCCCAATCAGGAACAACGATCCCCAGCTGTTCCTGATCAGGAGTCACAAGACCAACACAGAACACAAGACTGCCACGTCCTGACCCCAAAACTACAACAACAGCTCCATCTGCTGGTCAGGACGTGACAGTACCCCCCCCTCAAGGTGCAGACCCCGGAATGCACCTAACAACGAAAAAACACCAACAAACAAAATCCCCAACAAAACCCATAAACAATAACCCCTAAACAATAAGGGAGGGAAGGGAGGGTGGCTGCCGTCAACGACGGCACTGTGCTACACCCTCCCTCCCCAACCCACCTATCCTGGAGGTGGCTCCGGTGCAGGACGTGGACCCTGCTCCACCCTCGGCGTCGGCCACTTCGGTGGAGCCGATAGCTGCGCCAGGCAGACGGACCCCTCGAGCCGGGCCGGAGGACAGGAGGGCCCCTCGGGCTGGGCCGGGGGGCAGGAGGGCCCCTCGGGCTGGGCCGGGGGGCAGGAGGGCCCCTCGGGCTGGGCCGGGGAGCAGGAGGGCCCCTCGGGCTGGGCCGGAAGGCAGGAGGGCCCCTCGGGCTGGGCCGGAAGGCATGCGGGCCCCTCGGGCTGGGCCGGAAGGCATGCGGGCCCCTCGGGCTGGGCCGGAAGGCATGCGGGCCCCTCGGGCTGGGCCGGAAGGCATGCGGGCCACTCGGGCTGGGCCGGAAGGCATGCGGGCCACTCGGGCTGGACCGGAGGGCTGGAGGACCACTCGGGCTGGACCGGAGGGCAGGAGGACCACTCGGGCTGGACCGGAGGGCAGGAGGACCACTCGGGCTGGACCGAAGGGCAGGAGGACCCCTCGGGCTGATCCTGACAGGCCGGGCACCCTGGCAGATCAGGGCAGGCGGGCACCTCTGGCAGAACAGGGCAGTCCGGCCACTCTGGCAGAACAGGGCAGTCCGGCCACTCTGGCAGAACAGGGCAGTCCGGCCACTCTGGCAGAACAGGGCAGTCCGGCCACTCTGGCAGAACAGGGCAGTCCGGCCACTCTGGCAGAACAGGGCAGTCCGGCCACTCTGGCAGAACAGGGCAGTCCGGCCACTCTGGCAGAACAGGGCAGTCCGGCCACTCTGGCAGAACAGGGCAGTCCGGCCACTCTGGCAGAACAGGGCAGTCCGGCCACTCTGGCAGAACAGGGCAGTCCGGCCACTCTGGCAGAACAGGGCAGTCCGGCCACTCTGGCAGAACAGGGCAGTCCGGCCACTCCGGCAGAACAGGGCAGTCCGGCCACTCCGGCAGAACAGGGCAGTCCGGCCACTCCGGCAGTTCAGGGCAGTCCGGCCACTCCGGCAGTTCAGGGCAGTCCGGCCACTCCGGCAGTTCAGGGCAGTCCGGCCACTCCGGCAGTTCAGGGCAGTCCGGCCACTCCGGCAGTTCAGGGCAGTCCGGCCACTCCGGCAGTTCAGCGCAGTCCGGCCACTCCGGCAGTTCAGCGCAGTCCGGCCACTCTCGGCAGTTCAGCGCAGTCCGACCACTCCGGCAGTTCAGCGCAGTCCGGCCACTCCGGCGACTGTTGACTGGCGGGCAGCTCCGACGACTGTTGACTGGCGGGCAGCTCCGACGACTGTTGACTGGCGGGCAGCTCCGACGACTGTTGACTGGCGGGCAGCTCCGACGACTGTTGACTGGCGGGCAGCTCCGACGACTGTTGACTGGCGGGCAGCTCCGACGACTGTTGACTCCTGATGCGTGGGGCAGGTATTGGACGTACCAGCCTGGAGACACGCACCTCCATGCTAGTGTGTCTAGCGGGAAACACCGGACCGAAAGGGCGCACTGGCGGTCTTGAGTGCAGGGTTGGCATCACCCCTTCCGGCTCGATGCTCCCCTTGCCCTGGCACCTGCGGGGCGCTGGTACTGGGCGCACTGGGCTGTGCGTCCGTATAGGCGAGATGGTGCGCACCTCAGCGTAACATGACGCCCTCCACCTCGTACGCACCTCCCTGTAGTCACGGGTAGCTGGCTTACGGCTCTTCCCTGGCCTGGCCAAACTACCCGTGTGCCCCCCCCCAAAAAAATCTTGGGGCTGCCTCTCGGGTTCCCTTAGCCCCCTTAACTTGTCCGCCCAGAATTTTCTTTCGTCCTGCCAGGTCCATTCTTCCATTTCCTTCTCCTGTGGCTTCCTCCTCTTCTGCTGCTTGGTCCTTTGGTGGTGGGTAGTTCTGTAACGGCTGTCTTCTGTGGAAATGGACCAAGGTGCAGCAGGTTGCGTGTTCATCATGATAATTTATTAAATAAACGTGAACACGGGAAAAACAATAAACAAAAGAGAACGACAGACCGACAGTTTTACAGGCTAAGTACTTACATACAGCAGTGCAAAATCAACTACCCACAAAACCAAGTGACAAAACATACTCCTACATATATGACTCCCAATCAGGAACAACGATCCCCAGCTGTTCCTGATCAGGAGTCACAAGACCAACACAGAACACAAGACTGCCACGTCCTGACCCCAAAACTACAACAACAGCTCCATCTGCTGGTCAGGACGTGACAACCCCAAATCAATGTAGTTCTCATCATATTTGCGCCTCTTCGATGGTCCAACGTCCCTGTCTGTTCGGTGCTTTCCCGGGTAAGGGGGCAGTAGCACTTCAGGTTGCATCAGATTCACAACTGTCAGTGTCCATGCTAGCTAGGCTAACAACAAATGTAGAATTACTGATGCTAGCATTAGATGTGCTCGTGGAAGTAGAACAACTTGTGTCGTTGGCAGGTGCAGGTGTAGTACTGCTGGTAGTAGCAGTACTACCAGTAGAGCTGGTATGTGTCTCTATGGACTCGGGCCTTACTTTTTTTAACCATTTATCAATTTTCGAGCAAACGGAATGAGCAGCAGCTACTACGTTTGGCTACATACGGACCGTTAGTGGAATTCCCACGAGAGAGTAACGGTTAATGTGATTGGATGTTAATTATTTAACGAGGCAACCTGTATTTGACATTGTGTGGTTATTTCGCTGAACACTAGATGGTTTAATTTTATTTTTGGCAGTGAAACGAGGCTACTCAGGCGAGAAAAAAACCTCACCCAAATGTACAGCCCCGTCGGAAAATAGAACTGGACTGTTTGAAAATGTTTTTTTAAATGTGAATCACATTTTTATTTGGCGTACCCCAGTTTGGGAATACCTGGTCTAGACCATCTATCAGATGCTGTCTGGTCCAAAAGTGTATGACATTATTGCCACGTAGCATTGAATGCAAAGGATGCCAGCGAGCATTTGGCCTCCCTTGATAAAAAGAAGTAGAAAATAATAGCCAATCAGCGTTGAGCTAAACTGAGTGAGCTCAACTGTAAATGGTCCTGGAACACCAAAAAAAAGTGTCAAGGGAAGCCAGTTTGGATTTGGCGTCACTCCTATCAAATCGCATCTAGAGCATATGTAATTGACAGAAACAACTTGAATTGTTGCATCTCGTTGTGTTGTTGTCCTCCAGTGGCTAGCTACCTAAAATTGTCCCTTTCCTAAACTAGCCATGGATGGAGATAGGGATTTGGACTTGTGGTTTTACTTAATTCTCCGTACTGGCCAATGACTATAATGGCGATTCTGATCCAACCATTAATTAATATATTGTGCCCCTGGTCTGAGAGGATGGAAGTTCAACATGTAGCTAGATGTAGTAGGTTAATGTTAACTAGCTGACCTGGTGTATTGTTGTCCATGAAAGGAAGTTAGTCTAGTGAGCAAGTATTTTAGCCAGGTAGCCTAGGACAACAAAAACTAAAAGTGTGTACTGTATGACAGAGTCATCGACCGTTTAAGCAACATGAAAGAGGAGGATGGCATTGGCATTACTCTACAAGTAGGGTGAGTCAACATGTTTTTTCTACTTGCATGAATGTGCACGTACACACACACACACACACACACACACACACACACACACACACACACGCACACAGAAATCAGAAACAATATGCTTTGTGGACTTCGATTTTGTGATGAAAGAAAAGGTGTGGATTAATTTATTCTGCCACTGTCTTCTTATTGTCTCTGTCTTTAGGCCTATATATCACGGTGTCAAGGCATATCAACTAACAGGTTATAGAGCAAACAACTCAATTATCACAACACACAGGTTGTAATATTACTTTTTTATCTGGCTTCCCCAGTGATTTTACCCACACACCGCTACTGGAATTGACACTTGACAGTAGGTACCAATTGGTAAATTTGATGAGGGTGGCAGGTTAGCCTGGTCCCACCCAGATCTGTTTCTTGTAGCATGACAATGACCACAGGAGTTGGCTTTACAGCACAAAAAGATCAAGGATCAGGCTAACAACAGGTCATTTGGGTGGAACGCATGGCCAAAATGGCCACTAATATGTTAGCATATATGACTCAGCTCAATGGATGTCCGGAGGACCAGGATCATGTGACCCACAGCACGGCCTCAATGGCCCCCCTCACTTCCTCTCTAACTCTTGGTGTGTAACAAAGAAAAAGGACACTAGGGGGTTAACATGGGTTATGCACAACAACAGAGGGAGCAGACACCAGGGGGTTAACATGGGTTACACAAGACAACAGAAGGAGCAGACACCAGGGGGTTAACATGGGTTACACACAACAACAGAGGGAGCAGACACCAGGGGGTTAACATGGGTTACACACAACAACAGAGGGAGCAGACACCAGCTTGGATGTTTCCACTCCATGTCAATGCATAACTAGCTCTGCATCTCAAATGTACCACCAGTCAGACATGACTATTCATTACATCCAGACTGGAAATATCATGCCTGTCAGTCAGTTAACACACAGACACACAGAGACACACACACTCACACAGAGACACACAAACTCACACACACACAATAAATTGCATATGAATCACAGTACATATGAATATGTGTGACCTTACACATGTTATTCACCCAAGTCTAAATAACCTGCATCCCACATGAGCCACCACCCTCCTGGCTGTCATGTTGCCATGGTTACAGTCAATACCCAAACTTCCCTTTGACATATGTAATCCACAGAGAATCAAGTTAATTTATGACATTTCTATCTGCAATTTTCCACGTTTGCCAACTGAACATGGCCCAGGATTCTCAGAGGCCTGGGCCCTTAGGCCTCTCAGAGTACGAGTGCCGTTCTAGGGTCATGCCCCTATGTCCATGTAATGTTGATCATTATGGTGTAAATTACTAAACTGATTCTAGATCAGCAATCCAACTCTTAGACAAATTTTCGGAATAATATGGGCTTTGATTTTGTCAACTGGTCCTCTGCAGTTGCTCTCTACCATCCTACCACAAAGTGGCAGTATGGCCGAAGCCAAGCATGGTGTTGATCAATGCTGAGGTTAAGGAAGAAGCAGACCAAGCAGGTTATCTACATTTACTTCGGTATTTTATTAGGAGACACATTAGCAGTTGCAAAAGCAGCAGAGAAGTAGCGAGAGAGAGAGAGAGAGAGAGAGAGAAAGAGAGAGAGACAGAGAGAGAGAGAGACAGACACAGACAGACAGACAGACAGACAGACAGACAGACAGACAGACAGACAGACAGACAGACAGACAGACAGACAGACAGACAGACAGACAGACAGACAGACAGACAGACAGACAGACAGACAGACAGGAGACTGCTAGGAGAGGACAGAGGAATAGCCAGAGAACTGAATGTGTGTATCTAGGTTTCCTGTTAATCTGGGCAATGGAAAGTATTGGAGGACCTCAATCAATCCGTCAAGGGGTCAACTCATCTCCCTTTCTCTGTCTTCCTCTCCCTCCCCATCTCTTATCTTTCCCTCTGTCCATCCATCTCTCCTACTTGGTTTATCTGTATCTTTCCCTCTGTCCATCCATTTCTCCTACTTGGTTTATTTGTATCTTTCCCTCTGTCCATCCATCTCTCCTACTTGGTTTATCTGTATCTTTCCCTCTGTCCATCCATCTCTCCTACTTGGCTTATCTGTATCTTTCCCTCTGTCCATCCAGCTCTCTACTTGGTTTATCTGTATTTTCCCTCTGTCCATCCATCTCTCCTACTTGGTTTATCTGTATTTTCCCTCTGTCCATCCATCTGTACTACTTGGTTTATCTGTGTGGTGTGTGTGCGTGTGTGTGGTACCTATTTTGCAATCTTTTAACAAACTATTTCTGGATGATGGTATCTGGATTTTCTCTCATCTTTAGAGTCCTATCCTAGCAGAGTGAGCCCAGTGCCATTGTCACCAGAAACACCAGATGCATTGGTCATCCTCTGGTGACAGTCAGTAGGTGGTGTCTGAGTTCCTCTCCGGCCCACTCGGTAAGAACATTTATGGCAAGGGGGTTTTCACATACAGTCCTCTTTAAAATAACCAATATCAGTCCTCTTTAAAGTGAACTCTGGGGTAAAAAAAAAGCTGAATACCTCAGTTCTCTTTGTATTAAAACTCCTTGCCTTTGAATGAGGACTCAACTCTTTTGCCAGTTCACTTCACCTATTCTGTGGTCCAAGTCCTCTTTGCTATGTTTAGAAAGGAACCAAGATCTTTTTTCAACATGCACTCAGGGTTTTTATAAAGTGCAGGACAAGGCATTCCATCAGAATGTGTTATTGGACAGCCAGATTTACCTACTTACATTATGGAAGCTAATAGACTGCAGTTAAAAGATGAGACATAATAATTGTAATCAGAAGATACTATTAACATGGAAATATTATCGGTAACTGAATTTTATTTATTTATTTTATTTCACCTTTATTTAACCAGGTAGGCTAGTTGAGAACATGTTCTAATTTGCAACTGCGACCTGGCCAAGATAAAGCGTAGGAATTCGACACATACAACAACAGAGTTACACATGGAATAAACAAAACATACAATCAATAATACAGTAGAACAAAAGAAAACAAAAAGTCTATATACAAATGAGGTAAGTTAAGGCAATAAATAGGCCATGGTGGCAAAGTAATTACAATATAGCAATTAAACACTGGAATGGTAGATGTGCAGAAGATGAATGTGCAAGTAGAAATACTGGGGTGTGAAGGAGCAAGATAAATAAATAAATACAGTATGGGGATGAGGTAGGTAGATAGATGGGCTGTTTACAGATGGGCTATGTACAGGTGCAGTGATCTGTGAGCTGCTCTGACAGCTGGTGCTTAAAGCTAGTGAAGGAGATATGAGTCTCCAGCTTCAGAGATTTTTGCAGTTCGTTCCAGTCATTGGCAGCAGAGAACTGGAAGGAAAGACGACCAAAGGAGGAATTGGCTTTGGGGGTGGCCAGTGAGATATACCTGCTGGAACTCGTGCTACGAGTGGGTGCTGCTATGGTGACCAGTGAGCTGAGATAAGGTGGGGCTTTACCTAGCAGAGACTTGTAGATAACCTGTAGCCAGTGGGTTTGGCAAAGAGTATGAAGCGAGGGCCAACCAACGAGAGCATACAGGTCGCAATGGTGGGTAGTGTATGGGGTTTTGGTGACAAAACGGATGGCATTGTGATAGACTGCATCCAGTTTGTTGAGTAGAGTGTTGGAGGCTATTTTATAGAATAAATAGCAGAAGAATAAATATTGTAATTGAAAATTGTCCACCCAATGTAGGCTACTGCCCCTTTAAGAGACATAATTGCTTGTCAACCCAATATAGGCTACTGCCAATTTAAGAGATATATTTGCTTGTCCACCCAATGTAGGCTACTGCCCCTTTAAGAGCTAGAATTGATTTTTTGTCCTATATTGTGATTCTCACCAAATATGTTGTCTTCTCACAATATTCCAACCCCACAATCAATAAACAGCTTATGAAGCTCTCTTAGCCTATAGATTACATATTACAAACAAATAATCTTGAACTAAAAACTCCACACATATTTTGGAATATATGTGTATCCTTGACAATCGCTCATTAATAACCAAAAACAGCACGCGATTTTTCTATCAACTGGCACATCATCATCTTCTCTCTTTTGTGACACCATTGTGAGGGGTTATGGCAGGGGAAACGGTGTTACAGTAGTCTAGTGTGAGGGGTTATGGCAGGGGAAACGGTGTTACAGTAGTCTAGTGTGAGGGGTTATGGCAGGGGAAATGGGGTTACAGTAGTCTAGTGTGAGGGGTTATGGCAGGGGAAATGGGGTTACAGTAGTCTAGTGTGAGGGATTATGGCAGGGGAAACGGTGTTACAGTAGTGTAGTGTGAGGGGTTATGGCAGGGGAAACAGTGTTGCAGTAGTCTAGTGTGAGGGGTTATGGCAGGGGAAACGGTGTAGCAGTAGTCTAGTGTGAGGGGTTATGGCAGGGGAAACAGTGTTGCAGTAGTCTAGTGTGAGGGGTTATAGCAGGGGAAACGGTGTTGCAGTTGTCTAGTGTGAAGGGTTATGGCAGGGGAAACAGTGTTGCAGTTGTCTAGTGTGAGGGGTTATGGCAAAGGAAACGGTGTTGCAGTTGTCTAGGTTGAGGGGTTATAGCAGGGGAAACGGTGTTGTAGTCTAGTGTGAGGGGTTATGGCAGGGGAAACAGTGTTACAGTAGTCTAGTGGTTATGACAGGGGAAATGGTGTTTCAGTAATCTTGTGTGAGGGGTTATGGCAGTAGTCTAGTGTGAGGGGTTATGGCAGGGGAAACGGTGTTACAGTTGTCTAGTGTGAGGGACTATGGCAGGGGAAACGGTGTTACAGTTGTCTAGTGTTTAGGGATTATGGCAGGGGAAACGGTGCTGCAGTAGTCTAGTGTGAGGGGTTATAGTAGGGGAAACAGTGTTACAGTAGTCTAGTGTGAGGGGTTATGGCAGGGGAAATGGTGTTACAGTAGTCTAGTGTGAGGGGTTATGGCAGGGGAAATGGTGTTACAGTAGTCTAGTGCGAGGGGTTATGGCAGGGGAAACGGTGTTACAGTAGTCTAGTGTGAGGGTTATGCAGAAGTCTAGTGTGAGGGGTTATGGCAGGGAAACGGTTTACAGTAGTCTAGTGTGAGGGGTTATGGCAGGGGAAACGGTGTTACAGTAGTCTAGTGTGAGGGGTTATGGCAGGGGAAATGGTGTCGCAGTAGTCTAGTGTGAGGGGTTATGGCAGGGGAAACAGTGTTACAGTTGTCTAGTGTGAGGGATTATGGCAGGGGAAACGGTGCTGCAGTAGTCTAGTGTGAGGGGTTATGACAGGGGAAATGGTGTTACAGTAGTCTAGTGTGAGGGATTATGGAAGGGGAAACGGTGCTGCAGTAGTCTAGTGTGAGGGGTTATGGCAGGGGAAACGGTGTCGCAGTAGTCTAGTGTGAGGGGTTATGGCAGGGGAAACAGTGTTACAGTAGTCAAGTGGTTATGACAGGGGAAATGGTGTTACAGTAGTCTAGTGTGAGGGATTATGGCAGGGGAAACGGTGTTACAGTTGTCTAGTGTGAGGGATTATGGCAGGGGAAACGGTGCTGCAGTAGTCTAGTGTGAGGGGTTATGGGAGGGGAAATGGTGTTACAGTAGTCTAGTGTGAGGGGTTATGGCAGTAGTCTAGTGTGAGGGGTTATGGCAGGGGAAACGGTGTTACAGTAGTCTAGTGTGTGGGGTTTAGGCAGGGGAAACGGTGCTGCAGTAGTCTAGTGTGAGGGGTTATAGTAGGGGAAACAGTGTTACAGTAGTCTAGTGTGAGAGGTTATGGCAGGGGAAATGGTGTTACCGTAGTCTAGTGTGAGGGGTTATGGCAGGGGAAACGGTGCTGCAGTAGTCTAGTGTGAGGGGTTATAGTAGGGGAAACAGTGTTACAGTAGTCTAGTGTGAGGGGTTATGGCAGGGGAAATGGTGTTACAGTAGTCTAGTGTGAGGGGTTATGGCAGTAGTCTAGTGTGAGGGGTTATGGCAGGGGAAACAGTGTTACAGTAGTCTAGTGGTTATGACAGGGGAAATGGTGTTTCAGTAATCTTGTGTGAGGGGTTATGGCAGTAGTCTAGTGTGAGGGGTTATGGCAGGGGAAACGGTGCTTCAGTAGTCTAGTGTGAGGGGTTATAGTAGGGGAAACAGTGTTACAGTAGTCTAGTGTGAGGGGTTATGGCAGGGGAAATGGTGTTACAGTAGTCTAGTGTGAGGGGTTATGGCAGTAGTCTAGTGTGAGGGGTTATGGCAGGGGAAACAGTGTTACAGTAGTCTAGTGGTTATGACAGGGGAAATGGTGTTTCAGTAATCTTGTGTGAGGGGTTATGGCAGGGGAAACGGTGTTACAGTTGTCTAGTGTGAGGGATTATGGCAGGGGAAACGGTGTTACAGTTGTCTAGTGTGAGGGATTATGGCAGGGGAAACGGTGCTGCAGTAGTCTAGTGTGAGGGGTTATAGTAGGGGAAAAAGTGTTACAGTAGTCTAGTGTGAGGGGTTATGGCAGGGGAAATGGTGTTACAGTAGTCTAGTGTGAGAGGTTATGGCAGGGGAAACGGTGTTACAGTAGTCTAGTGTGAGGGGTTATGGCAGGGGAAACGGTGTTACAGTAGTCTAGTGTGAGGGGTTATGGCAGAAGTCTAGTGTGAGGGGTTATGGCAGGGGAAACGGTGTTACAGTAGTCTAGTGTGAGGGGTTATGGCAGGGGAAATGGTGTTACAGTAGTCTAGTGTGAGGGGTTATGGCAGGGGAAACGTTGATACAGTTGTCTAGTGTGAGGGATTATGGCAGGGGAAACGGTGCTGCAGTAGTCTAGTGTGAGGGGTTATGGCAGGGGAAACGGTGTCGCAGTAGTCTAGTTTGAGGGGTTATGGCAGGGGAAACAGTGTTACAGTAGTCTAGTGGTTATGACAGGGGAAATGGTGTTACAGTAGTCTAGTGTGAGGGATTATGGCAGGGGAAACGGTGTTACAGTTGTCTAGTGTGAGGGATTATGGCAGGGGAAACGGTGCTGCAGTAGTCTAGTGTGAGGGGTTATGGGAGGGGAAATGGTGTTACAGTAGTCTAGTGTGAGGGGTTATGGCAGTAGTCTAGTGTGAGGGGTTATGGCAGGGGAAACGGTGTTACAGTAGTCTAGTGTGTGGGGTTATGGCAGGGGAAAATTTGCTGCAGTAGTCTAGTGTGAGGGGTTATAGTAGGGGAAACAGTGTTACAGTAGTCTAGTGTGAGGGGTTATGGCAGGGGAAATGGTGTTACAGTAGTCTAGTGTGAGGGGTTATGGCAGGGGAAACGGTGTTACAGTAGTCTAGTGTGAGGGGTTATGGCAGGGGAAACAGTGTTACAGTAGTCTAGTGTGAGGGGTTATGGCAGAAGTCTAGTGTGAGGGGTTATGGCAGGGGAAACGGTGTTACAGTAGTCTAGTGTGAGGGGTTATGGCAGTGGAAACGGTGTCGCAGTAGTCTAGTGTGAGGGGTTATGGCAGTAGTCTAGTGTGAGGGGTTATGGCAGGGGAAACAGTGTTACAGTAGTCTAGTGGTTATGACAGGGGAAATGGTGTTTCAGTAATCTTGTGTGAGGGGTTATGGCACTAGTCTAGTGTGAGGGGTTATGGCAGGGGAAACGGTGTTACAGTTGTCTAGTGTGAGGGATTATGGCAGGGGAAACGGTGCTACAGTAGTCTAGTGTGAGGGGTTATGGCAGGGGAAACGGTGTTACAGTAGTCTAGTGTGAGGGGTTATGGCAGAAGTCTAGTGTGAGGGGTTATGGCAGGGGAAACGGTGTTACAGTAGTCTAGTGTGAGGGGTTATGGCAGGGGAAACGGTGTCACAGTAGTCTAGTGTGAGGGGTTATGGCAGTAGTCTAGTGTGAGGGGTTATGGCAGGGGAAACAGTGTTACAGTAGTCTAGTGGTTATGACAGGTGAAATGGTGTTTCAGTAATCTTGTGTGAGGGGTTATGGCAGTAGTCTAGTGTGAGGGGTTATGGCAGGGGAAACGGTGTTACAGTTGTCTAGTGTGAGGGATTATGGCAGGGGAAACGGTGTTACAGTTGTCTAGTGTGAGGGATTATGGCAGGGGAAACGGTGCTGCAGTAGTCTAGTGTGAGGGGTTATAGTAGGGGAAACAGTGTTACAGTAGTCTAGTGTGAGGGGTTATGGCAGGGGAAACGGTGTTACAGTAGTCTAGTGTGAGGGGTTATGGCAGGGGAAACGGTGTTACAGTAGTCTAGTGTGAGGGGTTATGGCAGAAGTCTAGTGTGAGGGGTTATGGCAGGGGAAACGGTGCTGCAGTAGTCTAGTGTGAGGGGTTATGGCAGGGGAAACGGTGTCGCAGTAGTCTAGTGTGAGGGGTTATGGCAGGGGAAACAGTGTTACAGTAGTCTAGTGGTTATGACAGGGGAAATGGTGTTACAGTAGTCTAGTGTGAGGGATTATGGCAGGGGAAACGGTGTTACAGTTGTCTAGTGTGAGGGATTATGGCAGGGGAAACGGTGCTGCAGTAGTCTAGTGTGAGGGGTTATGGGAGGGGAAATGGTGTTACAGTAGTCTAGTGTGAGGGGTTATGGCAGTAGTCTAGTGTGAGGGGTTATGGCAGGGGAAACGTTGTTAAAGTAGTCTAGTGTGAGGGGTTATGGCAGAGGAAACGGTGCTGCAGTAGTCTAGTGTGAGGGGTTATAGTAGGGGAAACAGTGTTACAGTAGTCTAGTGTGAGGGGTTATGGCAGGGGAAACGGTGTTACAGTAGTCTAGTCTGAGGGGTTATGGCAGGGGAAACAGTGTTACAGTAGTCTAGTGTGAGGGGTTATGGCAGAAGTCTAGTGTGAGGGGTTATGGCAGGGGAAACGGTGTTACAGTAGTCTAGTGTGAGGGGTTATGGCAGGGGAAACGGTGTCGCAGTAGTCTAGTGTGAGGGGTTATGGCAGTAGTCTAGTGTGAGGGGTTATGGCAGGGGAAACAGTGTTACAGTAGTCTAGTGGTTATGACAGGGGAAATGGTGTTTCAGTAATCTTGTGTGAGGGGTTATGGCACTATTCTAGTGTGAGGGGTTTTGGCAGGGGAAACGGTGTTACAGTTGTCTAGTGTGAGGGATTATGGCAGGGGAAATGGTGTTACAGTTGTCTAGTGTGAGGGATTATGGCAGGGGAAACGGTGCTGCAGTAGTCTAGTGTGAGGGGTTATGGCAGAAGTCTAGTGTGAGGGGTTATGGCAGGGGAAACGGTGTTACAGTAGTCTAGTGTGAGGGGTTATGGCAGGGGAAACGGTGTCGCAGTAGTCTAGTGTGAGGGGTTATGGCAGTAGTCTAGTGTGAGGGGTTATGGCAGGGGAAACAGTGTTACAGTAGTCTAGTGGTTATGACAGGGGAAATGGTGTTTCAGTAATCTTGTGTGAGGGGTTATGGCACTATTCTAGTGTGAGGGGTTATGGCAGGGGAAACGGTGTTACAGTTGTCTAGTGTGAGGGATTATGGCAGGGGAAATGGTGTTACAGTTGTCTAGTGTGAGGGATTATGGCAGGGGAAACGGTGCTGCAGTAGTCTAGTGTGAGGGGTTATGGCAGAAGTCTAGTGTGAGGGGTTATGGCAGGGGAAACGGTGTTACAGTAGTCTAGTGTGAGGGGTTATGGCAGGGGAAACGGTGTCGCAGTAGTCTAGTGTGAGGGGTTATGGCAGTAGTCTAGTGTGAGGGGTTATGGCAGGGGAAACAGTGTTACAGTAGTCTAGTGGTTATGACAGGGGAAATGGTGTTTCAGTAATCTTGTGTGAGGGGTTATGGCACTATTCTAGTGTGAGGGGTTATGGCAGGGGAAACGGTGTTACAGTTGTCTAGTGTGAGGGATTATGGCAGGGGAAATGGTGTTACAGTTGTCTAGTGTGAGGGATTATGGCAGGGGAAACGGTGCTGCAGTAGTCTAGTGTGAGGGGTTATGGGAGGGGAAATGGTGTTACAGTAGTCTAGTGTGAGGGGTTATGGCAGTAGTCTAGTGTGAGGGGTTATGGAAGGGGAAACGGTGTTACAGTAGTCTAGTGTGTGGGGTTATGGCAGGGGAAACGGTGCTGCAGTAGTCTAGTGTGAGGGGTTATAGTAGGGGAAACAGTGTTACAGTAGTCTAGTGTGAGGGGTTATGGCAGGGGAAATGGTGTTACAGTAGTCTAGTGTGAGGGGTTATGGCAGGGGAAACGGTTTTACAGTAGTCTAGTGTGAGGGGTTATGGCAGGGGAAACGGTGTTACAGTAGTCTAGTGTGAGGGGTTATGGCAGAAGTCTAGTGTGAGGGGTTATGGCAGGGGAAACGGTGTTACAGTAGTCTAGTGTGAGGGGTTATGGCAGGGGAAACGGTCTCACAGTAGTCTAGTGTGAGGGGCTATGGCAGTAGTCTAGTGTGAGGGGTTATGGCAGGGGAAACAGTGTTACAGTAGTCTAGTGGTTATGACAGGGGAAATGGTGTTTCAGTAATCTTGTGTGAGGGGTTATGGCAGTAGTCTAGTGTGAGGGGTTATGGCAGGGGAAACGGTGTTACAGTTGTCTAGTGTGAGGGATTATGGCAGGGGAAACGGTGTTACAGTTGTCTAGTGTGAGGGATTATGGCAGGGGAAACGGTGCTGCAGTAGTCTAGTGTGAGGGGTTATAGTAGGGGAAACAGTGTTACAGTAGTCTAGTGTGAGGGGTTATGGCAGGGGAAATGGTGTTACAGTAGTCTAGTGTGAGGGGTTATGGCAGGGGAAATGGTGTTACAGTAGTCTAGTGCGAGGGGTTATGGCAGGGGAAACGGTGTTACAGTAGTCTAGTGTGAGGGGTTATGGCAGAAGTCTAGTGTGAGGGGTTATGGCAGGGGAAACGGTGTTACAGTAGTCTAGTGTGAGGGGTTATGGCAGGGGAAACGGTGT
This sequence comes from Salmo salar, assembly GCF_965601325.2. Taxonomy (NCBI): domain Eukaryota; kingdom Metazoa; phylum Chordata; class Actinopteri; order Salmoniformes; family Salmonidae; genus Salmo; species Salmo salar. The sequence continues at coordinate 24,043,046 of NC_138307.1, forward strand.
TACAGTAGTCTAGTGTGAGGGGTTATGGCAGGGGAAACTGTGTCGCAGTAGTCTAGTGTGAGGGGTTATGGCAGGGGAAATGGTGTCGCAGTAGTCTAGTGTGAGGGGTTATGGCAGGGGAAACAGTGTTACAGTTGTCTAGTGTGAGGGATTATGGCAGGGGAAACGGTGCTGCAGTAGTCTAGTGTGAGGGGTTATGACAGGGGAAATGGTGTTACAGTAGTCTAGTGTGAGGGATTATGGCAGGGGAAACGGTGCTGCAGTAGTCTAGTGTGAGGGGTTATGGCAGGGGAAACGGTGTCGCAGTAGTCTAGTGTGAGGGGTTATGGCAGGGGAAACAGTGTTACAGTAGTCTAGTGGTTATGACAGGGGAAATGGTGTTACAGTAGTCTAGTGTGAGGGATTATGGCAGGGGAAACGGTGTTACAGTTGTCTAGTGTGAGGGATTATGGCAGGGGAAACGGTGCTGCAGTAGTCTAGTGTGAGGGGTTATGGGAGGGGAAATGGTGTTACAGTAGTCTAGTGTGAGGGGTTATGGCAGTAGTCTAGTGTGAGGGGTTATGGCAGGGGAAACGGTGTTACAGTAGTCTAGTGTGTGGGGTTTATGCAGGGGAAACGGTGCTGCAGTAGTCTAGTGTGAGGGGTTATAGTAGGGGAAACAGTGTTACAGTAGTCTAGTGTGAGAGGTTATGGCAGGGGAAATGGTGTTACCGTAGTCTAGTGTGAGGGGTTATGGCAGGGGAAACGGTGTTACAGTAGTCTAGTGTGAGGGGTTATGGCAGGGGAAACGGTGTTACAGTAGTCTAGTGTGAGGGGTTATGGCAGAAGTCTAGTGTGAGGGGTTATGGCAGGGGAAATGGTGTTACAGTAGTCTAGTGTGAGGGGTTATGGCAGGGGAAACGGTGTCGCAGTAGTCTAGTGTGAGGGGTTATGGCAGGGGAAACAGTGTTACAGTAGTCTAGTGTTTAATACAGGGGAAATGGTGTTTCAGTAATCTTGTGTGAGGGGTTATGGCACTAGTCTAGTGTGAGGGGTTATGGCAGGGGAAACGGTGTTACAGTTGTCTAGTGTGAGGGATTATGGCAGGGGAAACGGTGTTACAGTTGTCTAGTGTGAGGGATTATGGCAGGGGAAACGGTGCTGCAGTAGTCTAGTGTGAGGGGTTATGGGAGGGGAAATGGTGTTACAGTAGTCTAGTGTGAGGGGTTATGGCAGTAGTCTAGTGTGAGGGGTTATGGCAGGGGAAACGGTGCTGCAGTAGTCTAGTGTGAGGGGTTATAGTAGGGGAAACAGTGTTACAGTAGTCTAGTGTGAGGGGTTATGGCAGGGGAAATGGTGTTACAGTAGTCTAGTGTGAGGGGTTATGGCAGGGGAAACGGTGTTACAGTAGTCTAGTGTGAGGGGTTATGGCAGGGGAAACGGTGTTACAGTAGTCTAGTGTGAGGGGTTATGGCAGAAGTCTAGTGTGAGGGGTTATGGCAGGGGAAACGGTGTTACAGTAGTCTAGTGTGAGCGGTTATGGCAGGGGAAACGGTGTCGCAGTAGTCTAGTGTGAGGGGTTATGGCAGTAGTCTAGTGTGAGAGGGTTATGGCAGGGGAAACAGTGTTACAGTAGTCTAGTGGTTATGACAGGGGAAATGGTGTTTCAGTAATCTTGTGTGAGGGGTTATGGCAGTAGTCTAGTGTGAGGGGTTATGGCAGGGCAAACGGTGTTACAGTTGTCTAGTGTGAGGGATTATGGCAGGGGAAACGGTGTTACAGTTGTCTAGTGTGAGGGATTATGGCAGGGGAAACTTGTGCTCCAGTAGTCTAGCGTGAGGGGTTATAGTAGGGGAAACAGTGTTACAGTAGTCTAGTGTGAGGGGTTATGGGAGGGGAAATGGTGTTACAGTAGTCTAGTGTGAGGGGTTATGGCAGGGGAAACGGTGTTACAGTAGTCTAGTGTGAGGGGTTATGGCAGGGGAAACGGTGTTACAGTAGTCTAGTGTGAGGGGTTATGGCAGAAGTCTAGTGTGAGGGGTTATGGCAGGGGAAACGGTGTTACAGTAGTCTAGTGTGAGAGGGTTATGGCAGGGGAAACGGTGTTACAGTAGTCTAGTGTGAGGGGTTATGGCAGGGGAAACGGTGTCGCAGTAGTCTAGTGTGAGGGGTTATGGCAGGGGAAATGGTGTCGCAGTAGTCTAGTGTGAGGGGTTATGGCAGGGGAAACAGTGTTACAGTTGTCTAGTGTGAGGGGTTATGGCAGGGGAAATGGTGTTACAGTAGTCTAGTGCGAGGGGTTATGGCAGGGGAAACGGTGTTACAGTAGTCTAGTGTGAGGGGTTATGGCAGAAGTCTAGTGTGAGGGGTTATGGCAGGGGAAACGGTGTTACAGTAGTCTAGTGTGAGGGGTTATGGCAGGGGAAACGGTGTTACAGTAGTCTAGTGTGAGGGGTTATGGCAGGGGAAACTGTGTCGCAGTAGTCTAGTGTGAGGGGTTATGGCAGGGGAAATGGTGTCGCAGTAGTCTAGTGTGAGGGGTTATGGCAGGGGAAACAGTGTTACAGTTGTCTAGTGTGAGGGATTATGGCAGGGGAAACGGTGCTGCAGTAGTCTAGTGTGAGGGGTTATGACAGGGGAAATGGTGTTACAGTAGTCTAGTGTGAGGGATTATGGCAGGGGAAACGGTGCTGCAGTAGTCTAGTGTGAGGGGTTATGGCAGGGGAAACGGTGTCGCAGTAGTCTAGTGTGAGGGGTTATGGCAGGGGAAACAGTGTTACAGTAGTCTAGTGGTTATGACAGGGGAAATGGTGTTACAGTAGTCTAGTGTGAGGGATTATGGCAGGGGAAACGGTGTTACAGTTGTCTAGTGTGAGGGATTATGGCAGGGGAAACGGTGCTGCAGTAGTCTAGTGTGAGGGGTTATGGGAGGGGAAATGGTGTTACAGTAGTCTAGTGTGAGGGGTTATGGCAGTAGTCTAGTGTGAGGGGGTATGGCAGGGGAAACGGTGTTACAGTAGTCTAGTGTGTGGGGTTTAGGCAGGGGAAACGGTGCTGCAGTAGTCTAGTGTGAGGGGTTATAGTAGGGGAAACAGTGTTACAGTAGTCTAGTGTGAGAGGTTATGGCAGGGGAAATGGTGTTACCGTAGTCTAGTGTGAGGGGTTATGGCAGGGGAAACGGTGTTACAGTAGTCTAGTGTGAGGGGTTATGGCAGGGGAAACGGTGTTACAGTAGTCTAGTGTGAGGGGTTATGGCAGAAGTCTAGTGTGAGGGGTTATGGCAGGGGAAATGGTGTTACAGTAGTCTAGTGTGAGGGGTTATGGCAGGGGAAACGGTGTCGCAGTAGTCTAGTGTTTAATACAGGGGAAATGGTGTTTCAGTAATCTTGTGTGAGGGGTTATGGCACTAGTCTAGTGTGAGGGGTTATGGCAGGGGAAACGGTGTTACAGTTGTCTAGTGTGAGGGATTATGGCAGGGGAAACGGTGTTACAGTTGTATAGTGTGAGGGATTATGGCAGGGGAAACGGTGCTGCAGTAGTCTAGTGTGAGGGGTTATGGGAGGGGAAATGGTGTTACAGTAGTCTAGTGTGAGGGGTTATGGCAGTAGTCTAGTGTGAGGGGTTATGGCAGGGGAAACGGTGCTGCAGTAGTCTAGTGTGAGGGGTTATAGTAGGGGAAACAGTGTTACAGTAGTCTAGTGTGAGGGGTTATGGCAGGGGAAATGGTGTTACAGTAGTCTAGTGTGAGGGGTTATGGCAGGGGAAACGGTGTTACAGTAGTCTAGTGTGAGGGGTTATGGCAGGGGAAACGGTGTTACAGTAGTCTAGTGTGAGGGGTTATGGCAGAAGTCTAGTGTGAGGGGTTATGGCAGGGGAAACGGTGTTACAGTAGTCTAGTGTGAGCGGTTATGGCAGGGGAAACGGTGTCGCAGTAGTCTAGTGTGAGGGGTTATGGCAGTAGTCTAGTGTGAGAGGGTTATGGCAGGGGAAACAGTGTTACAGTAGTCTAGTGGTTATGACAGGGGAAATGGTGTTTCAGTAATCTTGTGTGAGGGGTTATGGCAGTAGTCTAGTGTGAGGGGTTATGGCAGGGCAAACGGTGTTACAGTTGTCTAGTGTGAGGGATTATGGCAGGGGAAACGGTGTTACAGTTGTCTAGTGTGAGGGATTATGGCAGGGGAAACTTGTGCTCCAGTAGTCTAGCGTGAGGGGTTATAGTAGGGGAAACAGTGTTACAGTAGTCTAGTGTGAGGGGTTATGGGAGGGGAAATGGTGTTACAGTAGTCTAGTGTGAGGGGTTATGGCAGGGGAAACGGTGTTACAGTAGTCTAGTGTGAGGGGTTATGGCAGGGGAAACGGTGTTACAGTAGTCTAGTGTGAGGGGTTATGGCAGAAGTCTAGTGTGAGGGGTTATGGCAGGGGAAACGGTGTTACAGTAGTCTAGTGTGAGAGGGTTATGGCAGGGGAAACGGTGTTACAGTAGTCTAGTGTGAGGGGTTATGGCAGGGGAAACGGTGTCGCAGTAGTCTAGTGTGAGGGGTTATGGCAGGGGAAATGGTGTCGCAGTAGTCTAGTGTGAGGGGTTATGGCAGGGGAAACAGTGTTACAGTTGTCTAGTGTGAGGGGTTATGGCAGGGGAAATGGTGTTACAGTTGTCTAGTGTGAGGGATTATGGCAGGGGAAACGGTGCTGCAGTAGTCTAGTGTGAGGGGTTATGGCAGGGGAAACAGTGTCGCAGTAGTCTAGTGTGAGGGGTTATGGCAGTGGAAACAGTGTTACAGTAGTCTAGTGGTTATGACAGGGGAAATGGTGTTACAGTAGTCTAGTGTGAGCGATTATGGCAGTAGTCTAGTGTGAGGGGTTATGGCAGGGGAAACGGTGTTACAGTAGTCTAGTGTGTGGGGTTATGGCAGGGGAAACGGTGCTGCAGTAGTCTAGTGTGAGGGGTTATAGTAGGGGAAACAGTGTTACAGTAGTCTAGTGTGAGGGGTTATGGCAGGGGAAATGGTGTTACAGTAGTCTAGTGTGAGGGGTTATGGCAGGGGAAACGGTGTTACAGTAGTCTAGTGTGAGGGGTTATGGCAGGGGAAACGGTGCTGCAGTAGTCTAGTGTGAGGGGTTATAGTAGGGGAAACAGTGTTACAGTAGTCTAGTGTGAGGGGTTATGGCAGGGGAAATGGTGTTAGAGTAGTCTAGTGTGAGTGGTTATGGCATAAGTCTAGTGTGAGGGGTTATGGCAGGGGAAACGATGTTACAGTAGTCTAGTGTGAGGGGTTATAGTAGGGGAAACAGTGTTACAGTAGTCTAGTGTGAGGGGTTATGGCAGGGGAAATGGTGTTACAGTAGTCTAGTGTGAGGGGTTATGGCAAGGGAAACGGTGTTACAGTAGTCTAGTGTGAGGGATTATGGCAGGGGAAACGGTGCTGCAGTAGTCTAGTGTGAGGGGTTATAGTAGGGGAAACAGTATTACAGTAGTCTAGTGTGAGGGGTTATGGCAGGGGAAATGGTGTTAGAGTAGTCTAGTGTGAGGGGTTATGGCATAAGTCTAGTGTGAGGGGTTATGGCAGGGGAAACGATGTTACAGTAGTCTAGTGTGAGGGGTTATGGCAGGGGAAACGGTGTTACAGTAGTCTAGTGTGAGGGGTTATGGCAGAAGTCTAGTGTGAGGGGTTATGGCAGGGGAAACGGTGTTACAGTAGTCTAGTGTGAGGGGTTATGGCAGGGGAAACGGTGTTACAGTAGTCTAGTGTGAGGGGTTATGGCAGGGGAAATGGTGTCGCAGTAGTCTAGTGTGAGGGGTTATGGCAGGGGAAACAGTGTTACAGTTGTCTAGTGTGAGGGATTATGGCAGGGGAAACGGTGCTGCAGTAGTCTAGTGTGAGAGGGTTATGACAGGGGAAATGGTGTTACAGTAGTCTAGTGTGAGGGGTTATGGCAGGGGAAACGGTGTTACAGTTGTCTAGTGTGAGGGATTATTGCAGGGGAAACGGTGCTGCAGTAGTCTAGTGTGAGGGGTTATGGCAGGGGAAACGGTGTCGCAGTAGTCTAGTGTGAGGGGTTATGGCAGGGGAAACAGTGTTACAGTAGTCTAGTGGTTATGACAGGGGAAATGGTGTTACAGTAGTCTAGTGTGAGGGATTATGGCAGGGGAAACGGTGTTACAGTTGTCTAGTGTGAGGGATTATGGCAGGGGAAACGGTGCTGCAGTAGTCTAGTGTGAAGGGTTATGGCAGGGGAAACGGTGTTACAGTAGTCTAGTGTGTGCGGTTATGGCAGGGGAAACGGTGCTGCAGTAGTCTAGTGTGAGGGGTTATAGTAGGGGAAACAGTGTTACAGTAGTCTAGTGTGAGGGTTATGGCAGGGGAAATGGTGTTACAGTAGTCTAGTGTGAGGGGTTATGGCAGAAGTCTAGTGTGAGGGGTTATGGCAGAGGAAACGGTGTTACAGTAGTCTAGTGTGAGGGGTTATGGCAGAAGTCTAGTGTGAGGGGTTATGGCAGGGGAAACGGTGTTACAGTAGTCTAGTGTGAGGGGTTATGGCAGGGGAAACGGTGTTACAGTAGTCTAGTGTGAGGGGTTGTGGCAGGGGAAATGGTGTTACAGTAGTCTAGTGTGAGGGGTTATGGCAGAAGTCTAGTGTGAGGGGTTATGGCAGGGGAAACGGTGTTACAGTAATCTAGTGTGAGGGGTTATGGCAGAAGTCTAGTGTGAAGGGTTATGGCAGAGGAAATGGTGTTTCTGTAGTCTAGTGTGAGCGGTTATGGCAGGGGAAACGGTGTTACAGTAGTCTAGTGTAAGGGGTTATGGCATTGGAAACAGTGTTACAGTAGTCTAGTGTGAGGGGTTATGGCAGAGGAAACGGTGTTACAGTAGTCTAGTGTGAGTGGTTATGGCAGGGGAAACGGTGTTACAGTAGTCTAGTGTGAAGGGTTATGGCAGAGGAAACGGTGTTACAGTAGCCTAGTGTGAGGGGTTATGGCAGAAGTCTAGTGTGAAGGGTTATGGCAGAGGAAACGGTGATACAGTAGTCTAGTGTGAGGGGTTATGGCAGGGGAAACAGTGTTACAGTAGTCTAGTGTGAGGGGGTTATGACAGGGGAAATGGTGTTACAGTAGTCTAGTGTGAGGGGTTATGGCAGGGGAAACGGTGTTACAGTTGTCTAGTGTGAGGGATTATTGCAGGGGAAACGGTGCTGCAGTAGTCTAGTGTGAGGGGTTATGGCAGGGGAAACGGTGTCGCAGTAGTCTAGTGTGAGGGGTTATGGCAGGGGAAACAGTGTTACAGTAGTCTAGTGGTTATGACAGGGGAAATGGTGTTACAGTAGTCTAGTGTGAGGGATTATGGCAGGGGAAACGGTGTTACAGTTGTCTAGTGTGAGGGATTATGGCAGGGGAAACGGTGCTGCAGTAGTCTAGTGTGAAGGGTTATGGCAGGGGAAACGGTGTTACAGTAGTCTAGTGTGTGCGGTTATGGCAGGGGAAACGGTGCTGCAGTAGTCTAGTGTGAGGGGTTATAGTAGGGGAAACAGTGTTACAGTAGTCTAGTGTGAGGGTTATGGCAGGGGAAATGGTGTTACAGTAGTCTAGTGTGAGGGGTTATGGCAGAAGTCTAGTGTGAGGGGTTATGGCAGTAGTCTAGTGTGAAGGGTTATGGCAGAGGAAACGGTGTTACAGTAGTCTAGTGTGAGGGGTTATGGCAGAAGTCTAGTGTGAAGGGTTATGGCAGAGGAAACGGTGTTACAGTAGTCTAGTGTGAGGGGTTATGGCAGAAGTCTAGTGTGAGGGGTTATGGCAGGGGAAACGGTGTTACAGTAGTCTAGTGTGAGGGGTTATGGCAGGGGAAACGGTGTTACAGTAGTCTAGTGTGAGGGGTTGTGGCAGGGGAAATGGTGTTACAGTAGTCTAGTGTGAGGGGTTATGGCAGAAGTCTAGTGTGAGGGGTTATGGCAGAGGAAACGGTGTTACAGTAGTCTAGTGTGAGGGGTTATGGCAGAAGTCTAGTGTGAGGGGTTATGGCAGGGGAAACGGTGCTGCAGTAGTCTAGTGTGAAGGGTTATGGCAGGGGAAACGGTGTTACAGTAGTCTAGTGTGTGCGGTTATGGCAGGGGAAACGGTGCTGCAGTAGTCTAGTGTGAGGGGTTATAGTAGGGGAAACAGTGTTACAGTAGTCTAGTGTGAGGGTTATGGCAGGGGAAATGGTGTTACAGTAGTCTAGTGTGAGGGGTTATGGCAGAAGTCTAGTGTGAGGGGTTATGGCAGAGGAAACGGTGTTACAGTAGTCTAGTGTGAGGGATTATGGCAGAAGTCTAGTGTGAGGGGTTATGGCAGGGGAAACGGTGTTACAGTAGTCTAGTGTGAGGGGTTATGGCAGGGGAAACGGTGTTACAGTAGTCTAGTGTGAGGGGTTGTGGCAGGGGAAATGGTGTTACAGTAGTCTAGTGTGAGGGGTTATGGCAGAAGTCTAGTGTGAGGGGTTATGGCAGGGGAAACGGTGTTACAGTAATCTAGTGTGAGGGGTTATGGCAGAAGTCTAGTGTGAAGGGTTATGGCAGAGGAAATGGTGTTTCTGTAGTCTAGTGTGAGCGGTTATGGCAGGGGAAACGGTGTTACAGTAGTCTAGTGTAAGGGGTTATGGCATTGGAAACAGTGTTACAGTAGTCTAGTGTGAGGGGTTATGGCAGAGGAAACGGTGTTACAGTAGTCTAGTGTGAGTGGTTATGGCAGGGGAAACGGTGTTACAGTAGTCTAGTGTGAAGGGTTATGGCAGAGGAAACGGTGTTACAGTAGTCTAGTGTGAGGGGTTATGGCAGAAGTCTAGTGTGAAGGGTTATGGCAGAGGAAACGGTGATACAGTAGTCTAGTGTGAGGGGTTATGGCAGGGGAAACAGTGTTACAGTAGTCTAGTGTGAGGGGGTTATGACAGGGGAAATGGTGTTACAGTAGTCTAGTGTGAGGGGTTATGGCAGGGGAAACGGTGTTACAGTTGTCTAGTGTGAGGGATTATTGCAGGGGAAACGGTGCTGCAGTAGTCTAGTGTGAGGGGTTATGGCAGGGGAAACGGTGTCGCAGTAGTCTAGTGTGAGGGGTTATGGCAGGGGAAACAGTGTTACAGTAGTCTAGTGGTTATGACAGGGGAAACGGTGTTACAGTAGTCTAGTGTGAGGGATTATGGCAGGGGAAACGGTGTTACAGTTGTCTAGTGTGAGGGATTATGGCAGGGGAAACGGTGCTGCAGTAGTCTAGTGTGAAGGGTTATGGCAGGGGAAACGGTGTTACAGTAGTCTAGTGTGTGCGGTTATGGCAGGGGAAACGGTGCTGCAGTAGTCTAGTGTGAGGGGTTATAGTAGGGGAAACAGTGTTACAGTAGTCTAGTGTGAGGGTTATGGCAGGGGAAATGGTGTTACAGTAGTCTAGTGTGAGGGGTTATGGCAGAAGTCTAGTGTGAGGGGTTATGGCAGTAGTCTAGTGTGAAGGGTTATGGCAGAGGAAACGGTGTTACAGTAGTCTAGTGTGAGGGGTTATGGCAGAAGTCTAGTGTGAAGGGTTATGGCAGAGGAAACGGTGTTACAGTAGTCTAGTGTGAGGGGTTATGGCAGAAGTCTAGTGTGAGGGGTTATGGCAGGGGAAACGGTGTTACAGTAGTCTAGTGTGAGGGGTTATGGCAGGGGAAACGGTGTTACAGTAGTCTAGTGTGAGGGGTTGTGGCAGGGGAAATGGTGTTACAGTAGTCTAGTGTGAGGGGTTATGGCAGAAGTCTAGTGTGAGGGGTTATGGCAGGGGAAACGGTGTTACAGTAATCTAGTGTGAGGGGTTATGGCAGAAGTCTAGTGTGAAGGGTTATGGCAGAGGAAATAGTGTTTCTGTAGTCTAGTGTGAGCGGTTATGGCAGGGGAAACGGTGTTACAGTAGTCTAGTGTAAGGGGTTATGGCATTGGAAACAGTGTTACAGTAGTCTAGTGTGAGGGGTTATGGCAGAGGAAACGGTGTTACAGTAGTCTAGTGTGACTGGTTATGGCAGGGGAAACGGTGTTACAGTAGTCTAGTGTGAAGGGTTATGGCAGAGGAAACGGTGTTACAGTAGTCTAGTGTGAGGGGTTATGGCAGAAGTCTAGTGTGAAGGGTTATGTCAGAGGAAACGGTGATACAGTAGTCTAGTGTGAGGGGTTATGGCAGGGGAAACAGTGTTACAGTAGTCTAGTGTGAGGGGTTATGGCAGGGGAAATGGTGTTACAGTTGTCTAGTGTGAGGGATTATGGCAGGGGAAACGGTGCTGCAGTAGTCTAGTGTGAGGGGTTATGGCAGGGGAAACAGTGTCGCAGTAGTCTAGTGTGAGGGGTTATGGCAGTGGAAACAGTGTTACAGTAGTCTAGTGGTTATGACAGGGGAAATGGTGTTACAGTAGTCTAGTGTGAGCGATTATGGCAGGGGAAACGGTGTTACAGTTGTCTAGTGTGAGGGATTATGGCAGGGGAAACGGTGCTGCAGTAGTCTAGTGTGAGGGGTTATGGGAGGGGAAATGGAGTTACAGTAGTCTAGTGTGAGGGGTTATGGCAGTAGTCTAGTGTGAGGGGTTATGGCAGGGGAAACGGTGTTACAGTAGTCTAGTGTGTGGGGTTATGGCAGGGGAAACGGTGCTGCAGTAGTCTAGTGTGAGGGGTTATAGTAGGGGAAACAGTGTTACAGTAGTCTAGTGTGAGGGGTTATGGCAGGGGAAATGGTGTTACAGTAGTCTAGTGTGAGGGGTTATGGCAGGGGAAACGGTGTTACAGTAGTCTAGTGTGAGGGGTTATGGCAGGGGAAACGGTGCTGCAGTAGTCTAGTGTGAGGGGTTATAGTAGGGGAAACAGTGTTACAGTAGTCTAGTGTGAGGGGTTATGGCAGGGGAAATGGTGTTAGAGTAGTCTAGTGTGAGTGGTTATGGCATAAGTCTAGTGTGAGGGGTTATGGCAGGGGAAACGATGTTACAGTAGTCTAGTGTGAGGGGTTATAGTAGGGGAAACAGTGTTACAGTAGTCTAGTGTGAGGGGTTATGGCAGGGGAAATGGTGTTACAGTAGTCTAGTGTGAGGGGTTATGGCAAGGGAAACGGTGTTACAGTAGTCTAGTGTGAGGGATTATGGCAGGGGAAACGGTGCTGCAGTAGTCTAGTGTGAGGGGTTATAGTAGGGGAAACAGTATTACAGTAGTCTAGTGTGAGGGGTTATGGCAGGGGAAATGGTGTTAGAGTAGTCTAGTGTGAGGGGTTATGGCATAAGTCTAGTGTGAGGGGTTATGGCAGGGGAAACGATGTTACAGTAGTCTAGTGTGAGGGGTTATGGCAGGGGAAACGGTGTTACAGTAGTCTAGTGTGAGGGGTTATGGCAGAAGTCTAGTGTGAGGGGTTATGGCAGGGGAAACGGTGTTACAGTAGTCTAGTGTGAGGGGTTATGGCAGGGGAAACGGTGTTACAGTAGTCTAGTGTGAGGGGTTATGGCAGGGGAAATGGTGTCGCAGTAGTCTAGTGTGAGGGGTTATGGCAGGGGAAACAGTGTTACAGTTGTCTAGTGTGAGGGATTATGGCAGGGGAAACGGTGCTGCAGTAGTCTAGTGTGAGAGGGTTATGACAGGGGAAATGGTTTACAGTAGTCTAGTGTGAGGGGTTATGGCAGGGGAAACGGTGTTACAGTTGTCTAGTGTGAGGGATTATTGCAGGGGAAACGGTGCTGCAGTAGTCTAGTGTGAGGGGTTATGGCAGGGGAAACGGTGTCGCAGTAGTCTAGTGTGAGGGGTTATGGCAGGGGAAACAGTGTTACAGTAGTCTAGTGGTTATGACAGGGGAAATGGTGTTACAGTAGTCTAGTGTGAGGGATTATGGCAGGGGAAACGGTGTTACAGTTGTCTAGTGTGAGGGATTATGGCAGGGGAAACGGTGCTGCAGTAGTCTAGTGTGAAGGGTTATGGCAGGGGAAACGGTGTTACAGTAGTCTAGTGTGTGCGGTTATGGCAGGGGAAACGGTGCTGCAGTAGTCTAGTGTGAGGGGTTATAGTAGGGGAAACAGTGTTACAGTAGTCTAGTGTGAGGGTTATGGCAGGGGAAATGGTGTTACAGTAGTCTAGTGTGAGGGGTTATGGCAGAAGTCTAGTGTGAGGGGTTATGGCAGTAGTCTAGTGTGAAGGGTTATGGCAGAGGAAACGGTGTTACAGTAGTCTAGTGTGAGGGGTTATGGCAGAAGTCTAGTGTGAAGGGTTATGGCAGAGGAAACGGTGTTACAGTAGTCTAGTGTGAGGGGTTATGGCAGAAGTCTAGTGTGAGGGGTTATGGCAGGGGAAACGGTGTTACAGTAGTCTAGTGTGAGGGGTTATGGCAGGGGAAACGGTGTTACAGTAGTCTAGTGTGAGGGGTTGTGGCAGGGGAAATGGTGTTACAGTAGTCTAGTGTGAGGGGTTATGGCAGAAGTCTAGTGTGAGGGGTTATGGCAGGGGAAACGGTGTTACAGTAATCTAGTGTGAGGGGTTATGGCAGAAGTCTAGTGTGAAGGGTTATGGCAGAGGAAATGGTGTTTCTGTAGTCTAGTGTGAGCGGTTATGGCAGGGGAAACGGTGTTACAGTAGTCTAGTGTAAGGGGTTATGGCATTGGAAACAGTGTTACAGTAGTCTAGTGTGAGGGGTTATGGCAGAGGAAACGGTGTTACAGTAGTCTAGTGTGAGTGGTTATGGCAGGGGAAACGGTGTTACAGTAGTCTAGTGTGAAGGGTTATGGCAGAGGAAACGGTGTTACAGTAGTCTAGTGTGAGGGGTTATGGCAGAAGTCTAGTGTGAAGGGTTATGGCAGAGGAAACGGTGATACAGTAGTCTAGTGTGAGGGGTTATGGCAGGGGAAACAGTGTTACAGTAGTCTAGTGTGAGGGGTTATGGCAGGGGAAACGGTGTCGCAGTAGTATAGTGTGAGGGGTTATGGCAGGGGAAACAGTGTTACAGTAGTCTAGTGGTTATGACAGGGGAAATGGTGTTACAGTAGTCTAGTGTGAGGGATTATGGCAGGGGAAACGGTGTTACAGTTGTCTAGTGTGAGGGATTATGGCAGGGGAAACGGTGCTGCAGTAGTCTAGTGTGAGGGGTTATGGGAGGGGAAATGGTGTTACAGTAGTCTAGTGTGAGGGGTTATGGCAGGGGAAACGGTGTTAAAGTAGTCTAGTGTGAGGGGTTATGGCAGAGGAAACGGTGCTGCAGTAGTCTAGTGTGAGGGGTTATAGTAGGGGAAACAGTGTTACAGTAGTCTAGTGTGAGGGGTTATGGCAGGGGAAACGGTGTTACAGTAGTCTAGTCTGAGGGGTTATGGCAGGGGAAACAGTGTTACAGTAGTCTAGTGTGAGGGGTTATGGCAGAAGTCTAGTGTGAGGGGTTATGGCAGGGGAAACGGTGTTACAGTAGTCTAGTGTGAGGGGTTATGGCAGGGGAAACGGTGTCGCAGTAGTCTAGTGTGAGGGGTTATGGCAGTAGTCTAGTGTGAGGGGTTATGGCAGGGGAAACAGTGTTACAGTAGTCTAGTGGTTATGACAGGGGAAATGGTGTTTCAGTAATCTTGTGTGAGGGGTTATGGCACTATTCTAGTGTGTGGGGTTATGGCAGGGGAAACGGTGTTACAGTTGTCCAGTGTGAGGGATTATGGCAGGGGAAATGGTGTTACAGTTGTCTAGTGTGAGGGATTATGGCAGGGGAAACGGTGCTGCAGTAGTCTAGTGTGAGGGGTTATGGGAGGGGAAATGGTGTTACAGTAGTCTAGTGTGAGGGGTTATGGCAGTAGTCTAGTGTGAGGGGTTATGGAAGGGGAAACGGTGTTACAGTAGTCTAGTGTGTGGGGTTATGGCAGGGGAAACGGTGCTGCAGTAGTCTAGTGTGAGGGGTTATAGTAAGGGAAACAGTAATACAGTAGTCTAGTGTGAGGGGTTATGGCAGGGGAAATGGTGTTACAGTAGTCTAGTGTGAGGGGTTATGGCAGGGGAAACGGTTTTACAGTAGTCTAGTGTGAGGGGTTATGGCAGGGGAAACGGTGTTACAGTAGTCTAGTGTGAGGGGTTATGGCAGAAGTCTAGTGTGAGGGGTTATGGCAGGGGAAACGGTGTTACAGTAGTCTAGTGTGAGGGGTTATGGCAGGGGAAACGGTCTCACAGTAGTCTAGTGTGAGGGGTTATGGCAGTAGTCTAGTGTGAGGGGTTATGGCAGGGGAAACAGTGTTACAGTAGTCTAGTGGTTATGACAGGGGAAATGGTGTTTCAGTAATCTTGTGTGAGGGGTTATGGCAGTAGTCTAGTGTGAGGGGTTATGGCAGGGGAAACGGTGTTACAGTTGTCTAGTGTGAGGGATTATGGCAGGGGAAACGGTGTTACAGTTGTCTAGTGTGAGGGATTATGGCAGGGGAAACGGTGCTGCAGTAGTCTAGTGTGAGGGGTTATAGTAGGGGAAACAGTGTTACAGTAGTCTAGTGTGAGGGGTTATGGCAGGGGAAATGGTGTTACAGTAGTCTAGTGTGAGGGGTTATGGCAGGGGAAACGGTGTTACAGTAGTCTAGTGTGAGGGGTTATGGCAGAAGTCTAGTGTGAGGGGTTATGGCAGGGGAAACGGTGTTACAGTAGTCTAGTGTGAGGGGTTATGGCAGGGGAAACGGTGTTACAGTAGTCTAGTGTGAGGGGTTATGGCAGGGGAAACTGTGTCGCAGTAGTCTAGTGTGAGGGGTTATGGCAGGGGAAATGGTGTCGCAGTAGTCTAGTGTGAGGGGTTATTGCAGGGGAAACAGTGTTACAGTTGTCTAGTGTGAGGGATTATGGCAGGGGAAACGGTGCTGCAGTAGTCTAGTGTGAGGGGTTATGACAGGGGAAATGGTGTTACAGTAGTCTAGTGTGAGGGATTATGGCAGGGGAAACGGTGCTGCAGTAGTCTAGTGTGAGGGGTTATGGCAGGGGAAACGGTGTCGCAGTAGTCTAGTGTGAGGGGTTATGGCAGGGGAAACAGTGTTACAGTAGTCTAGTGGTTATGACAGGGGAAATGGTGTTACAGTAGTCTAGTGTGAGGGATTATGGCAGGGGAAACGGTGTTACAGTTGTCTAGTGTGAGGGATTATGGCAGGGGAAACGGTGCTGCAGTAGTCTAGTGTGAGGGGTTATGGGAGGGGAAATGGTGTTACAGTAGTCTAGTGTGAGGGGTTATGGCAGTAGTCTAGTGTGAGGGGTTATGGCAGGGGAAACGGTGTTACAGTAGTCTAGTGTGTGGGGTTTAGGCAGGGGAAACGGTGCTGCAGTAGTCTAGTGTGAGGGGTTATAGTAGGGGAAACAGTGTTACAGTAGTCTAGTGTGAGAGGTTATGGCAGGGGAAATGGTGTTACAGTATTCTAGTGTGAGGGGTTATGGCAGGGGAAACGGTGTTACAGTAGTCTAGTGTGAGGGGTTATGGCAGGGGAAACGGTGTTACAGTAGTCTAGTGTGAGGGGTTATGGCAGAAGTCTAGTGTGAGGGGTTATGGCAAGGGAAATGGTGTTACAGTAGTCTAGTGTGAGGGGTTATGGCAGGGGAAACGGTGTCGCAGTAGTCTAGTGTGAGGGGTTATGGCAGGGGAAACAGTGTTACAGTAGTCTAGTGTTTAAGACAGGGGAAATGGTGTTTCAGTAATCTTGTGTGAGGGGTTATGGCACTAGTCTAGTGTGAGGGGTTATGGCAGGGGAAACGGTGTTACAGTTGTCTAGTGTGAGGGATTATGGCAGGGGAAACGGTGTTACAGTTGTCTAGTGTGAGGGATTATGGCAGGGGAAACGGTGCTGCAGTAGTCTAGTGTGAGGGGTTATGGGAGGGGAAATGGTGTTACAGTAGTCTAGTGTGAGGGGTTATGGCAGTAGTCTAGTGTGAGGTGTTATGGCAGGGGAAACGGTGTTACAGTAGTCTAGTGTGTGGGGTTATGGCAGGGGAAACGGTGCTGCAGTAGTCTAGTGTGAGGGGTTATAGTAGGGGAAACAGTATTACAGTAGTCTAGTGTGAGGGGTTATGGCAGGGGAAATGGTGTTACAGTAGTCTAGTGTGAGGGGTTATGGCAGGGGAAACGGTGTTACAGTAGTCTAGTGTGAGGGGTTATGGCAGGGCAAACGGTGTTACAGTAGTCTAGTGTGAGGGGTTATGGCAGAAGTCTAGTGTGAGGGGTTATGGCAGGGGAAACGGTGTTACAGTAGTCTAGTGTGAG
This sequence comes from Salmo salar, assembly GCF_965601325.2. Lineage (NCBI taxonomy): Eukaryota > Metazoa > Chordata > Actinopteri > Salmoniformes > Salmonidae > Salmo > Salmo salar. The sequence goes on from NC_138307.1 coordinate 24,059,226, forward strand.
GGGTTATGGCAGGGGAAACGGTGTCGCAGTAGTCTAGTGTGAGGGGTTATGGCAGTAGTCTAGTGTGAGAGGGTTATGGCAGGGGAAACAGTGTTACAGTAGTCTAGTGGTTATGACAGGGGAAATGGTGTTTCAGTAATCTTGTGTGAGGGGTTATGGCAGTAGTCTAGTGTGAGGGGTTATGGCAGGGGAAACGGTGTTACAGTTGTCTAGTGTGAGGGATTATGGCAGGGGAAACGGTGTTACAGTTGTCTAGTGTGAGGGATTATGGCAGGGGAAACGGTGCTGCAGTAGTCTAGTGTGAGGGGTTATAGTAGGGGAAACAGTGTTACAGTAGTCTAGTGTGAGGGGTTATGGCAGGGGAAATGGTGTTACAGTAGTCTAGTGTGAGGGGTTATGGCAGGGGAAACGGTGTTACAGTAGTCTAGTGTGAGGGGTTATGGCAGGGGAAACGGTGTTACAGTAGTCTAGTGTGAGGTGTTATGGCAGAAGTCTAGTGTGAGGGGTTATGGCAGGGGAAACGGTGTTACAGTAGTCTAGTGTGAGAGGGTTATGGCAGGGGAAACGGTGTTACAGTAGTCTAGTGTGAGGGGTTATGGCAGGGGAAACGGTGTCGCAGTAGTCTAGTGTGAGGGGTTATGGCAGGGGAAATGGTATCGCAGTAGTCTAGTGTGAGGGGTTATGGCAGGGGAAACAGTGTTACAGTTGTCTAGTGTGAGGGGTTATGGCAGGGGAAACGGTGTTACAGTTGTCTAGTGTGAGGGATTATGGCAGGGGAAACGGTGCTGCAGTAGTCTAGTGTGAGGGGTTATGGCAGGGGAAACGGTGTCGCAGTAGTCTAGTGTGAGGGGTTATGGCAGTGGAAACAGTGTTACAGTAGTCTAGTGGTTATGACAGGGGAAATGGTGTTACAGTAGTCTAGTGTGAGGGATTATGGCAGGGGAAACGGTGTTACAGTTGTCTAGTGTGAGGGATTATGGCAGGGGAAACGGTGCTGCAGTAGTCTAGTGTGAGGGGTTATGGGAGGGGAAATGGAGTTACAGTAGTCTAGTGTGAGGGGTTATGGCAGTAGTCTAGTGTGAGGGGTTATGGCAGGGGAAACGGTGTTACAGTAGTCTAGTGTGTGGGGTTATGGCAGGGGAAACGGTGCTGCAGTAGTCTAGTGTGAGGGGTTATAGTAAGGGAAACAGTGTTACAGTAGTCTAGTGTGAGGGGTTATGGCAGGGGAAATGGTGTTACAGTAGTCTAGTGTGAGGGGTTATGGCAGGGGAAACGGTGTTACAGTAGTCTAGTGTGAGGGGTTATGGCAGGGGAAACGGTGCTGCAGTAGTCTAGTGTGAGGGGTTATAGTAGGGGAAACAGTGTTACAGTAGTCTAGTGTGAGGGGTTATGGCAGGGGAAATGGTGTTAGAGTAGTCTAGTGTGAGTGGTTATGGCATAAGTCTAGTGTGAGGGGTTATGGCAGGGGAAACGATGTTACAGTAGTCTAGTGTGAGGGGTTATAGTAGGGGAAACAGTGTCACAGTAGTCTAGTGTGAGGGGTTATGGCAGGGGAAACGGTGTTACAGTAGTCTAGTGTGAGGGGTTGTGGCAGGGGAAATGGTGTTACAGTAGTCTAGTGTGAGGGGTTATGGCAGAAGTCTAGTGTGAGGGGTTATGGCAGGGGAAACGGTGTTACAGTAATCTAGTGTGAGGGGTTATGGCAGAAGTCTAGTGTGAAGGGTTATGGCAGAGGAAATGGTGTTTCTGTAGTCTAGTGTGAGCGGTTATGGCAGGGGAAACGGTGTTACAGTAGTCTAGTGTGAGGGGTTATGGCAGGGGAAACAGTGTTACAGTAGTCTAGTGTGAGGGGTTATGGCAGAGGAAACGGTGTTACAGTAGTCTAGTGTGAGTGGTTATGGCAGGGGAAACGGTGTTACAGTAGTCTAGTGTGAAGGGTTATGGCAGAGGAAACGGTGTTACAGTAGTCTAGTGTGAGGGGTTATGGCAGAAGTCTAGTGTGAAGGGTTATGGCAGAGGAAACGGTGATACAGTAGTCTAGTGTGAGGGGTTATGGCAGGGGAAACAGTGTTACAGTAGTCTAGTGTGAGGGGTTATGGCAGGGGAAACGGTGTCGCAGTAGTCTAGTGTGAGGGGTTATGGCAGGGGAAACAGTGTTACAGTAGTCTAGTGGTTATGACAGGGGAAATGGTGTTACAGTAGTCTAGTGTGAGGGATTATGGCAGGGGAAACGGTGTTACAGTTGTCTAGTGTGAGGGATTATGGCAGGGGAAACGGTGCTGCAGTAGTCTAGTGTGAGGGGTTATGGGAGGGGAAATGGTGTTACAGTAGTCTAGTGTGAGGGGTTATGGCAGGGGAAACGGTGTTAAAGTAGTCTAGTGTGAGGGGTTATGGCAGAGGAAACGGTGCTGCAGTAGTCTAGTGTGAGGGGTTATAGTAGGGGAAACAGTGTTACAGTAGTCTAGTGTGAGGGGTTATGGCAGGGGAAACGGTGTTACAGTAGTCTAGTCTGAGGGGTTATGGCAGGGGAAACAGTGTTACAGTAGTCTAGTGTGAGGGGTTATGGCAGAAGTCTAGTGTGAGGGGTTATGGCAGGGGAAACGGTGTTACAGTAGTCTAGTGTGAGGGGTTATGGCAGGGGAAACGGTGTCGCAGTAGTCTAGTGTGAGGGGTTATGGCAGTAGTCTAGTGTGAGGGGTTATGGCAGGGGAAACAGTGTTACAGTAGTCTAGTGGTTATGACAGGGGAAATGGTGTTTCAGTAATCTTGTGTGAGGGGTTATGGCACTATTCTAGTGTGAGGGGTTATGGCAGGGGAAACGGTGTTACAGTTGTCTAGTGTGAGGGATTATGGCAGGGGAAATGGTGTTACAGTTGTCTAGTGTGAGGGATTATGGCAGGGGAAACGGTGCTGCAGTAGTCTAGTGTGAGGGGTTATGGGAGGGGAAATGGTGTTAGAGTAGTCTAGTGTGAGGGGTTATGGCAGTAGTCTAGTGTGAGGGGTTATGGAAGGGGAAACGGTGTTACAGTAGTCTAGTGTGTGGGGTTATGGCAGGGGAAACGGTGATGCAGTAGTCTAGTGTGAGGGGTTATAGTAGGGGAAACAGTGTTACAGTAGTCTAGTGTGAGGGGTTATGGCAGGGGAAATGGTGTTACAGTAGTCTAGTGTGAGGGGTTATGGCAGGGGAAACGGTTTTACAGTAGTCTAGTGTGAGGGGTTATGGCAGGGGAAACGGTGTTACAGTAGTCTAGTGTGAGGGGTTATGGCAGAAGTCTAGTGTGAGGGGTTATGGCAGGGGAAACGGTGTTACAGTAGTCTAGTGTGAGGGGTTATGGCAGGGGAAACGGTCTCACAGTAGTCTAGTGTGAGGGGTTATGGCAGGGGAAACAGTGTTACAGTAGTCTAGTGGTTATGACAGGGGAAATGGTGTTTCAGTAATCTTGTGTGAGGGGTTATGGCAGTAGTCTAGTGTGAGGGGTTATGGCAGGGGAAACGGTGTTACAGTTGTCTAGTGTGAGGGATTATGGCAGGGGAAACGGTGTTACAGTTGTCTAGTGTGAGGGATTATGGCAGGGGAAACGGTGCTGCAGTAGTCTAGTGTGAGGGGTTATAGTAGGGGAAACAGTGTTACAGTAGTCTAGTGTGAGGGGTTATGGCAGGGGAAATGGTGTTACAGTAGTCTAGTGTGAGGGGTTATGGCAGGGGAAACGGTGTTACAGTAGTCTAGTGCGAGGGGTTATGGCAGGGGAAACGGTGTTACAGTAGTCTAGTGTGAGGGGTTATGGCAGAAGTCTAGTGTGAGGGGTTATGGCAGGGGAAACGGTGTTACAGTAGTCTAGTGTGAGGGGTTATGGCAGGGGAAACGGTGTTACAGTAGTCTAGTGTGAGGGGTTATGGCAGGGGAAACTGTGTCGCAGTAGTCTAGTGTGAGGGGTTATGGCAGGGGAAATGGTGTCGCAGTAGTCTAGTGTGAGGGGTTATGGCAGGGGAAACAGTGTTACAGTTGTCTAGTGTGAGGGATTATGGCAGGGGAAACGGTGCTGCAGTAGTCTAGTGTGAGGGGTTATGGCAGGGGAAACAGTGTTACAGTAGTCTAGTGGTTATGACAGGGGAAATGGTGTTACAGTAGTCTAGTGTGAGGGATAATGGCAGGGGAAACAGTGTTACAGTTGTCTAGTGTGAGGGATTATGGCAGGGGAAACGGTGCTGCAGTAGTCTAGTGTGAGGGGTTATGGGAGGGGAAATGGTGTTACAGTAGTCTAGTGTGAGGGGTTATGGCAGTAGTCTAGTGTGAGGGGTTATGGCAGGGGACACGGTGTTACAGTAGTCTAGTGTGTGGGGTTTAGGCAGGGGAAACGGTGCTGCAGTAGTCTAGTGTGAGGGGTTATAGTAGGGGAAACAGTGTTACAGTAGTCTAGTGTGAGAGGTTATGGCAGGGGAAATGGTGTTACAGTAGTCTAGTGTGAGGGGTTATGGCAGGGGAAACGGTGTTACAGTAGTCTAGTGTGAGGGGTTATGGCAGGGGAAACGGTGTTACAGTAGTCTAGTGTGAGGGGTTATGGCAGAAGTCTAGTGTGAGGGGTTATGGCAGGGGAAATGGTGTTACAGTAGTCTAGTGTGAGGGGTTATGGCAGGGGAAACGGTGTCGCAGTAGTCTAGTGTGAGGGGTTATGGCAGGGGAAACAGTGTTACAGTAGTCTAGTGTTTAAGACAGGGGAAATGGTGTTTCAGTAATCTTGTGTGAGGGGTTATGGCACTAGTCTAGTGTGAGGGGTTATGGCAGGGGAAACGGTGTTACAGTTGTCTAGTGTGAGGGATTATGGCAGGGGAAACGGTGTTACAGTTGTCTAGTGTGAGGGATTATGGCAGGGGAAACGGTGCTGCAGTAGTCTAGTGTGATGGGTTATGGGAGGGGAAATGGTGTTACAGTAGTCTAGTGTGAGGGGTTATGGCAGTAGTCTAGTGTGAGGGGTTATGGCAGGGGAAACGGTGTTACAGTAGTCTAGTGTGTGGGGTTATGGCAGGGGAAACGGTGCTGCAGTAGTCTAGTGTGAGGGGTTATAGTAGGGGAAACAGTGTTACAGTAGTCTAGTGTGAGGGGTTATGGCAGGGGAAATGGTGTTACAGTAGTCTAGTGTGAGGGGTTATGGCAGGGGAAACGGTGTTACAGTAGTCTAGTGTGAGGGGTTATGGCAGGGGAAACGGTGTTACAGTAGTCTAGTGTTTGGGGTTATGGCAGAAGTCTAGTGTGAGGGGTTATGGCAGGGGAAACGGTGTTACAGTAGTCTAGTGTGAGGGGTTATGGCAGGGGAAACGGTGTCGCAGTAGTCTAGTGTGAGGGGTTATGGCAGTAGTCTAGTGTGAGAGGGTTATGGCAGGGGAAACAGTGTTACAGTAGTCTAGTGGTTATGACAGGGGAAATGGTGTTTCAGTAATCTTGTGTGAGGGGTTATGGCAGTAGTCTAGTGTGAGGGGTTATGGCAGGGGAAACGGTGTTACAGTTGTCTAGTGTGAGGGATTATGGCAGGGGAAACGGTGTTACAGTTGTCTAGTGTGAGGGATTATGGCAGGGGAAACGGTGCTGCAGTAGTCTAGTGTGAGGGGTTATAGTAGGGGAAACAGTGTTACAGTAGTCTAGTGTGAGGGGTTATGGCAGGGGAAATGGTGTTACAGTAGTCTAGTGTGAGGGGTTATGGCAGGGGAAACGGTGTTACAGTAGTCTAGTGTGAGGGGTTATGGCAGGGGAAACGGTGTTACAGTAGTCTAGTGTGAGGTGTTATGGCAGAAGTCTAGTGTGAGGGGTTATGGCAGGGGAAACGGTGTTACAGTAGTCTAGTGTGAGAGGGTTATGGCAGGGGAAACGGTGTTACAGTAGTCTAGTGTGAGGGGTTATGGCAGGGGAAACGGTGTCGCAGTAGTCTAGTGTGAGGGGTTATGGCAGGGGAAATGGTATCGCAGTAGTCTAGTGTGAGGGGTTATGGCAGGGGAAACAGTGTTACAGTTGTCTAGTGTGAGGGGTTATGGCAGGGGAAACGGTGTTACAGTTGTCTAGTGTGAGGGATTATGGCAGGGGAAACGGTGCTGCAGTAGTCTAGTGTGAGGGGTTATGGCAGGGGAAACGGTGTCGCAGTAGTCTAGTGTGAGGGGTTATGGCAGTGGAAACAGTGTTACAGTAGTCTAGTGGTTATGACAGGGGAAATGGTGTTACAGTAGTCTAGTGTGAGGGATTATGGCAGGGGAAACGGTGTTACAGTTGTCTAGTGTGAGGGATTATGGCAGGGGAAACGGTGCTGCAGTAGTCTAGTGTGAGGGGTTATGGGAGGGGAAATGGAGTTACAGTAGTCTAGTGTGAGGGGTTATGGCAGTAGTCTAGTGTGAGGGGTTATGGCAGGGGAAACGGTGTTACAGTAGTCTAGTGTGTGGGGTTATGGCAGGGGAAACGGTGCTGCAGTAGTCTAGTGTGAGGGGTTATAGTAAGGGAAACAGTGTTACAGTAGTCTAGTGTGAGGGGTTATGGCAGGGGAAATGGTGTTACAGTAGTCTAGTGTGAGGGGTTATGGCAGGGGAAACGGTGTTACAGTAGTCTAGTGTGAGGGGTTATGGCAGGGGAAACGGTGCTGCAGTAGTCTAGTGTGAGGGGTTATAGTAGGGGAAACAGTGTTACAGTAGTCTAGTGTGAGGGGTTATGGCAGGGGAAATGGTGTTAGAGTAGTCTAGTGTGAGTGGTTATGGCATAAGTCTAGTGTGAGGGGTTATGGCAGGGGAAACGATGTTACAGTAGTCTAGTGTGAGGGGTTATGGCAGGGGAAATGGTGTTACAGTAGTCTAGTGTGAGGGGTTATGGCAAGGGAAACGGTGTTACAGTAGTCTAGTGTGAGGGATTATGGCAGGGGAAACGGTGCTGCAGTAGTCTAGTGTGAGGGGTTATAGTAGGGGAAACAGTATTACAGTAGTCTAGTGTGAGGGGTTATGGCAGGGGAAATGGTGTTAGAGTAGTCTAGTGTGAGGGGTTATGGCATAAGTCTAGTGTGAGGGGTTATGGCAGGGGAAACGATGTTACAGTTGTCTAGTGTGAGGGGTTATGGCAGGGGAAACGGTGTTACAGTAGTCTAGTGTGAGGGGTTATGGCAGAAGTCTAGTGTGAGGGGTTATGGCAGGGGAAACGGTATTACAGTAGTCTAGTGTGAGGGGTTATGGCAGGGGAAACGGTGTTACAGTAGTCTAGTGTGAGGGGTTATGGCAGGGGAAATGGTGTCGCAGTAGTCTAGTGTGAGGGGTTATGGCAGGGGAAACAGTGTTACAGTTGTCTAGTGTGAGGGATTATGGCAGGGGAAACGGTGCTGCAGTAGTCTAGTGTGAGAGGGTTATGACAGGGGAAATGGTGTTACAGTATTCTAGTGTGAGGGGTTATGGCAGGGGAAACGGTGTTACAGTTGTCTAGTGTGAGGGATTATTGCAGGGGAAACGGTGCTGCAGTAGTCTAGTGTGAGGGGTTATGGCAAGGGAAACGGTGTCGCAGTAGTCTAGTGTGAGGGGTTATGGCAGGGGAAACGGTGTTACAGTAGTCTAGTGTGAAGTGTTATGGCAGAGGAAACGGTGTTACAGTAGTCTAGTGTGAGGGGTTATGGCAGAAGTCTAGTGTGAAGGGTTATGGCAGAGGAAACGGTGATACAGTAGTCTAGTGTGAGGGGTTATGGCAGGGGAAACAGTGTTACAGTAGTCTAGTGTGAGGGGTTATGGCAGAGGAAACGGTGTTACAGTAGTCTAGTGTGAGGGGTTATGGCGGGGGAAACGGTGTTACAGTAGTCTAGTGTGAGGGGTTATGGCAGAGGAAACGGTGTTACAGTAGTCTAGTGTGAGGGGTTAAGGCAGAAGTCTAGTGTGAAGGGTTATTGCAGAGGAAACGGTGATACAGTAGTCTAGTGTGAAGGGTTATGGCAGGGGAATCGGTGTTACAGTAGTCTAGTGTGAGCAGTTATGGCAGGGGAAATGGTGTTACAATAGTCTAGTGTGAGGGGTTATGGCAGGGGAAATGGTCTTACAGTAGTCTAGTGTGAGGGGTTATGGCAGGGGAAATGGTGTTACAGTAGTCTAGTTTGAGGTGTTATGGCAGTAGTCCAGTGTGAGGTGTTATGGCAGTAGTCTAGTGTGAGCAGTTATGGCAGGGGAAATGGTGTTACAATAGTCTAGTGTGAGGGGTTATGGCAGGGGAAATGGTGTTACAGTAGTCTAGTGTGAGGGGTTATGGCAGGGGAAATGGTGTTACAGTAGTCTAGTGTGAGGGGTTATGGCAGGGGAAACAGTGATACAGTTGTCTAGTGTGAGCGATTATGGCAAGGGAAACGGTGCTGCAGTAGTCTAGTGTGAGGGGTTATGACAGGGGAAATGGTGTTACAGTAGTCTAGTGTGAGGGTTTATGGCAGTAGTCCAGTGTGAGGGGTTATGGCAGTAGTCTAGTGTGATGTGTTATGGCAGTAGTCTAGAGTGAGTGGTTATGGCAGGGGAAACGGTTTTACAGTAGTCTAGTGTGAGGGTTTATGGCAGTTGTCTAGTGTGAGGGGTTATGGCAGGGGAAATGGTGTTACAGTAGACTAGTGTGAGGGGTTATGGCAGCGGAAACGGTGTTGCAGTAGTCTAGTGTGAGGGGTTATGGCAGGGGAAATGGTGTTACAGTAGTCTAGTGTGAGGGGTTATGGCAGAAGTCTAGTGTGAAGGGTTATGGCAGAGGAAATGGTGTTTCTGTAGTCTAGTGTGAGCGGTTATGGCAGGGGAAACGGTGTTACAGTAGTCTAGTGTGAGGGGTTGTGGCAGGGGAAATGGTGTTACAGTAGTCTAGTGTGAGGGGTTATGGCAGAGGAAACGGTGTTACAGTAGTCTAGTGTGAGGGGTTATGGCAGAAGTCTAGTGTGAAGGGTTATGGCAGAGGAAACGGTGATACAGTAGTCTAGTTTGAGCAGTTATGGCAGGGGAAATGGTGTTACAATAGTCTAGTGTGAGGGGTTATGGCAGGGGAAATGGTGTTACAGTAGTCTAGTGTGAGGGGTTATGGCAGGGGAAATGGTGTTACAGTAGTCTAGTGTGAGGGGATATGGCAGGGGAAATAGTGTTACAGTAGTCTAGTTTGAGGTGTTATGGCAGTAGTCCAGTGTGTGGTGTTATGGCAGTAGTCTAGAGTGAGTGGTTATGGCAGGGGAAACGGTGTTACAGTAGTCTAGTGTGAGGGTTTATGGCAGTTGTCTAGTGTGAGGGGTTATGGCAGGGGAAATGGTGTTACAGTAGACTAGTGTGAGGGGTTATGGCAGCGGAAACGGTGTTGCAGTAGTCTAGTGTGAGGGGTTATGGCAGTAGTCTAGTGTGAGGTGTTATGGCAGTAGTCTAGTGTGAAGGGTTATGGCAGAGGAAACGGTGATACAGTAGTCTAGTGTTAGGGGTTATGGCAGGGGAAACGGTGTTACAGTAGTCTAGTGTGAGGGGTTATGGCAGAGGAAACGGTGTTACAGTAGTCTAGTGCGAGGGGTGTTACAGTAGTCTGGTATGAGGTGTTATGGCAGGGGAAATGGTGTTACAGTAGTCTAGTGTGAGGGGTTATGGCAGTAGTCTAGTGTGAGGGGTTATGGCAGTGGAAACGGTTGTACAGTAGTCTAGTGTGAGGGGTTATGGCAGGGGAAACGGTGTTGCAGTAGTCTAGTGTGAGGGGTTATGGCAGGGGAAACGGTGTTGCAGTAGTGTAGTGTGAGGGGTTATGGCAGGGGAAACGGTGTTACAGTAGTCTAGTGTGAGGTGTTATGGCAGAGGAAACGGTGTTACAGTAGTCTAGTGTGAGGGGTTATGGCAGGGGAAACGGTGTTACAGTAGTCTAATGTGAGGGGTTATGTCAGGGGAAACAGTGTTACAGTAGTCTAGTGTGAGGGGTTATGACAGGGGAAACGGTGTTACAGTAGTCTAGTGTGACGGGTTATGTCAGGGGAAACGGTGTTACAGTAGTCTAGTGTGTGGTGCGGGAATATTGACAAGTGAACCTGGGGAGCTTTGCGTTCACATTGCCCTAAAAAAGGAAACCAGAAAACGTAATTCAAGTGAATTCAAATCAAATCAAATGTATTTATATAGCCCTTCGTACTTCAGCTGATATCTCAAAGTGCTGTACAGAAACCCAGCCTAAAACCCCAAACAGCAAGCAATGCATGTGAAAGAAGCACGGTGGCTAGGAAAAACTCCCTAGGAAAAACTCCCTAGAAAGGCCAAAACCTAGGAAGAAACTTATAGAGGAACCAGGCTGTGAGGGGTGGCCAGTCCTCTTCTGGCTGTGCCTGGTGGATATTATAACAGAACATGGTCAAGATGTTAAAATGTTCATAGATGACCAGCATGGTCAAATAATATTAATCATAGTAGTTGTCGAGGGTGCAACAAGCACGTCCGGTGAACAGGTCAGGGTTCCATAGCCGCAGGCAGAACAGTTGAAACTGGAGCAGCAGCACGGCCAGGTGGACTGGGGACAGCAAGGAGTCATCATGCTAGGTAGTCCTGAGGCATGGTCCTAGGGCTCAGGTCCTCCGAGAGAAAGAAACAAAGAGAGAAAGAGAGAATTAGAGAGAGCATATTTAAATTCACACAGGACACCGGATAAGACAAGAGAAATACTCCAGATGTAACAGACTGACCCTAGCCCCCCGACACATAAACTACTGCAGCATAAATACTGGAGGCTGAGACAGGAGGGATCAGAAGACACTGTGGCCCCATCCGATGATACCCCCGGACAGGGCCAAACAGGCAGGATATAACCCCACCCACTTTGCCAAAGCACAGCCCCCACACCACTAGAGGGATGTCTCCAACCACCAACTTACCGTCATAAGACAAGGCCGAGTATAGCCCACAAAGATCTCCACCACGGCACAACCCAAGGGGGGGGGGCGCCAACCCAGACAGGAAGACCACGTCAGTGACTCAACCCACTCAAGTGACGCACCCCTCCCATGGACGGCATGGAAGAACACCAGTAAGCCAGTGACTCAGCCCCTGTAATAGGGTTAGAGGCAGAGAATCCCAGTGGAGAGAGGGGAACCGGCAAGGCAGAGACAGCAAGGGCGGTTCGTTGCTCCAGCCTTTCCGTTCACCTTCACACTCCTGGGCCAGACTATACTTAATCATAGGACCTACTGAAGAGATAAGTCTTCAGTAAAGACTTAAAGGTTGAGACTGAGTCTGCGTCTCTCACATGGGAAGGCAGACCATTCCATAAAAATGGAGCTCTATAGGAGAAAGCCCTACCTCCAGCCGTTTGCTTAGAAATTCTAGGGACAATTAGGAGGCCTGCGTCTTGTGACCGTAGCGTACGTGTAGGTATGTACGGCAGGACCAAATCGGAAAGATAGGTAGGAGCAAGCCCATGTAATGCTTTGTAGGTTAGCAGTAAAACCTTCGGGCTCTGGTCAAAATTCAAGCGAATTCAAGCAAAAGATTTGTCTGAAAGGGACCATGTGTGAAAACACTGTTGTGGCCCAGATGAGTCTGGTGGGTGGAGAGATAGGAGGATAGGCTCGTTGTTATCACTGCAGTGGAACTAATGGAACACTATCAAATACATCTAAACGCATGGTTTCCATTGGTTTGTTACATTTCCATGTATTCTATTGCAACCATTACAATCTGCCTGTCCTCTAAGTTTCCGGTCCATCAGCCTCCTTTGCACCATTTGTGTCCTGACTGAGAGGGTCTGGGAAGAACTCGGACACCACTCACCGACTGTCACCAGAGGATGACCAATGCGTCTGCGGCTTCTGGTGACAATGGCACTTAAGGGTTGTGGCCTGACAGACAGTGATGTGTGGCATGTTGGAGATGGGAAGTCTGGGGCCCATTAGTATTAGTTTCAGGACTCAGCACAGTCCTCTTGGTTCAGTATAACCCCTAAGAGTTATTGATTTACTCTCCATTAAGCCCTGAGTTCACTGTGATGGATATGATGAATGGGTTAGGGTGATGGTGTCTGTGTCCCAAATGGTAACCTATGTTACATAGGAAACATTTAGCAATTTTGGACGTGGTTTGTGTGCGATAGTAAGGTGCTGTGGTGGTGTTATGAGTGGGTCTGGGACCCAACACGTGGAGACCATCACCATGGCTAAACCCAGCCGTGGCTGATGATATTGGCTATTGATTTGACCATCACCTGATTGGAATGACTAAGGCATTCTAGACCATCACCGTACCACCTCAACCCCCATCACAGTGGCACCTAGTGAGCCTGATGTACACAGAGCACCACAGGCCAAAGGATTGAACACGAGATTCTTAATGAGTGTGTGTCTGTCAACAGGTTTGGGAGGATGTTTAAATCATTAATGCAAAACAGGGACACACACACACAAATACACTCACACACACACACACACACACACACACACACACACACACACACACACACACACACACACACACACACACACACACACACACACACACACACACACACACACACACACACACACAAACACACACAAGAGAGAAGTTCAAAGTCTTGAGTTAGCCATTAAGCCAGCTGACGTAGTATCAGGAAACAGACAGAGTTCCATTAAGCCAGCTGACGTAGTATCAAGAGACAGAGTTCCATTAAGCCAGCTGACGTAGTATCAGGAAACAGACAGAGTTCCATTAAGCCAGCTGACATAGTATCAGGAGACAGAGTTCCATTAAGCCAGCTGACATAGTATCAGGAGACAGAGTTCCATTAAGCCAGCTGACATAGTATCAGGAGACCCATTAAGCCAGCTGACGTAGTATCAGGAAACAGACAGAGTTCCATTAAGCCAGCTGACGTAGTATCAAGAGACAGAGTTCCATTAAGCCAGCTGACGTAGTATCAGGAAACAGACAGAGTTCCATTAAGCCAGCTGACATAGTATCAGGAGACAGAGTTCCATTAAGCCAGCGAAACAGTGTTCCATTAAGCCAGCTGACATAGTATCAGGAGACAGAGTTCCATTAAGCCAGCTGACATAGTATCAGGAGACAGTGTTCCATTAAGCCAGCTGACGTAGTATCAGGAGACAGAGTTCCATTAAGCCATGCTGACGTAGTATCAGGAGACAGAGTTCCATTAAGCCAGCTGACGTAGTATCAGGAAACAGACAGAGTTCCATTAAGCCAGCTGACATAGTATCAGGAGACAGTGTTCCATTAAGCCAGCTGACATAGTATCAGGAGACAGAGTTCCATTAAGCCAGCTGACGTAGTATCAGGAGACAGAGTTCCATTAAGCCAGCTGACGTAGTATCAGGAGACAGAGTTCCATTAAGCCAGCTGACATAGTATCAGGAAACAGTGTTCCATTAAGCCAGCTGACATAGTATCAGGATACAGAGTTCCATTAAGCCATCTGACATAGTATCAGGAAACAGTGTTCCATTAAGCCAGCTGACGTAGTATCAGGAGACAGAGTTCCATTAAGCCAGCTGACGTAGTATCAGGAGACAGAGTTCCATTAAGCCAGCTGACGTAGTATCAGGAGACAGAGTTCCATTAAGCCAGCTGACGTAGTATCAGGAGACAGAGTTCCATTAAGCCAGCTGACGTAGTATCAGGAGACAGTGTTCCATTAAGCCAGCTGACGTAGTATCAGGAGACAGAGTTCCATTAAGCCAGCTGACATAGTATCAGGAGACAGAGTTCCATTAAGCCAGCTGACGTAGTATCAGGAGACAGAGTTCCATTAAGCCAGCTGACATAGTATCAGGAGACAGTGTTCCATTAAGCCAGCTGACGTAGTATCAGGAGACAGTGTTCCATTAAGCCAGCTGACGTAGTATCAGGAAACAGTGTTCCATTAAGCCAGCTGACATAGTATCAGGAGACAGAGTTCCATTAAGCCAGCTGACGTAGTATCAGGAAACAGTGTTCCATTAAGCCAGCTGACATAGTATCAGGAGACAGTGTTCCATTAAGCCAGCTGACATAGTATCAGGAGACAGTGTTCCATTAAGCCAGCTGACGTAGTATCAGGAGACAGAGTTCCATTAAGCATGCTGACGTAGTATCAGGAGACAGAGATCCATTAAGCCAGCTGACGTAGTATCAGGAGAGTTCCATTAAGCCAGCTGACGTAGTATCAGGAGACAGAGTTCCATTAAGCCAGCTGACGTAGTATCAGGAGACAGTGTTCCATTAAGCCAGCTGACGTAGTATCAGGAGACAGTGTTCCATTAAGCCAGCTGACGTAGTATCAGGAGACAGTGTTCCATTAAGCCAGCTGACGTAGTATCAGGAGACAGAGTTCCATTAAGCCAGCTGACGTAGTATCAGGAGACAGAGTTCCATTAAGCCAGCTGACGTAGTATCAGGAGACAGAGTTCCATTAAGCCAGCTGACATAGTATCAGGAGACAGTGTTCCATTAAGCCAGCTGACGTAGTATCAGGAGACAGTGTTCCATTAAGCCAGCTGACGTAGTATCAGGAAACAGTGTTCCATTAAGCCAGCTGACATAGTATCAGGAGACAGAGTTCCATTAAGCCAGCTGACGTAGTATCAGGAAACAGTGTTCCATTAAGCCAGCTGACATAGTATCAGGAGACAGTGTTCCATTAAGCCAGCTGACATAGTATCAGGAGACAGTGTTCCATTAAGCCAGCTGACGTAGTATCAGGAGACAGAGTTCCATTAAGCATGCTGACGTAGTATCAGGAGACAGAGATCCATTAAGCCAGCTGACGTAGTATCAGGAGACAGAGTTCCATTAAGCCAGCTGACGTAGTATCAGGAGACAGTGTTCCATTAAGCCAGCTGACGTAGTATCAGGAGACAGTGTTCCATTAAGCCAGCTGACGTAGTATCAGGAGACAGTGTTCCATTAAGCCAGCTGACGTAGTATCAGGAGACAGAGTTCCATTAAGCCAGCTGACGTAGTATCAGGAAACAGTGTTCCATTAAGCCAGCTGACATAGTATCAGGAGACAGTGTTCCATTAAGCCAGCTGACGTAGTATCAGGAGACAGTGTTCCATTAAGCCAGCTGACGTAGTATCAGGAGAACAGATGTTCCATTAAGCCAGCTGACGATAGTATCAGTGACGACAGAGATTCCATTAAGCCAGCTGACGTAGTATCAGGAGACAGAGTTCCATTAAGCCAGCTGACGTAGTATCAGGAGACAGTGTTCCATTACGCCAGCTGACGAGTGTTCCATTAAGCCAGCTGACGTAGTATCAGGAGACAGAGTTCCATTAAGCCAGCTGACGTAGTATCAGGAGACAGAGTTCCATTAAGCCAGCTGACATAGTATCAGGAGACAGTGTTCCATTAAGCCAGCTGACGTAGTATCAGGAGACAGTGTTCCATTAAGCCAGCTGACGTAGTATCAGGAAACAGTGTTCCATTAAGCCAGCTGACATAGTATCAGGAGACAGAGTTCCATTAAGCCAGCTGACGTAGTATCAGGAAACAGTGTTCCATTAAGCCAGCTGACATAGTATCAGGAGAAAGTGTTCCATTAAGCCAGCTGACATAGTATCAGGAGACAGTGTTCCATTAAGCCAGCTGACGTAGTATCAGGAGACAGAGTTCCATTAAGCCAGCTGACGTAGTATCAGGAGACAGAGTTCCATTACGCCAGCTGACTTAGTATCAGGAGACAGAGTTCCATTTAGCCAGCTTATCAGGAGACAGAGTTCCATTACGCCAGCTGACTTAGTATCAGGAGACAGAGTTCCATTTAGCCAGCTGACGTAGTATCAGGAAACAGTGTTCCATTAAGCCAGCTGACATAGTATCAGGAGACAGAGTTCCATTAAGCCAGCTGACATAGTATCAGGAGACAGAGTTCCATTAAGCCAGCTGACGTAGTATCAGGAGACAGAATTCCATTAAGCCGACTGACGTAGTATCAGGAGACAGTGTTCCATTAAGCCAGCTGACGTAGTATCAGGAGACAGTGTTCCATTAAGCCAGCTGACGTAGTATCAGGAAACAGAGTTCCATTAAGCCAGCTGACATAGTATCAGGAGACAGAGTTCCATTAAGCCAGCTGACGTAGTATCAGGAGACAGAGTTCCATTAAGCCAGCTGACATAGTATCAGGAGACAGAGTTCCATTAAACCAGCTGACATAGTATCAGGAGACAGAGTTCCATTAAGCCAGCTGACGTAGTATCAGGAGACAGAGTTCCATTAAGCCATCTGACATAGTATCAGGAAACAGTGTTCCATTAAGCCAGCTGACGTAGTATCAGGAGACAGAATTCCATTAAGCCGACTGACGTAGTATCAGGAGACAGTGTTCCATTAAGCCAGCTGACAGTAGTATCAGGAGACAGTGTTCCATTAAGCCAGCTGACGGAAACAGTGTTCCATTAAGCCAGCTGACATAGTATCAGGAGACAGTGTTCCATTAAGCCAGCTGACATAGTATCAGGAGACAGTGTTCCATTAAGCCAGCTGACGTAGTATCAGGAGACAGAGTACCATTAAGCATGCTGACGTAGTATCATGACACAGAGATCCATTAAGCCAGCTGACGTAGTATCAGGAGACAGAGTTCCATTAAGCCAGCTGACGTAGTATCAGGAGACAGTGTTCCATTAAGCCAGCTGACGTAGTATCAGGAGACAGTGTTCCATTAAGCCAGCTGACGTAGTATCAGGAGACAGTGTTCCATTAAGCCAGCTGACGTAGTATCAGGAGACAGTGTTCCATTAAGCCAGCTGACGTAGTATCAGGAGACAGAGTTCCATTAAGCCAGCTGACGTAGTATCAGGAGACAGAGTTCCATTAAGCCAGCTGACATAGTATCAGGAGACAGTGTTCCATTAAGCCAGCTGACGTAGTATCAGGAGACAGTGTTCCATTAAGCCAGCTGACGTAGTATCAGGAAACAGTGTTCCATTAAGCCAGCTGACATAGTATCAGGAGACAGAGTTCCATTTAGCCAGCTGACGTAGTATCAGGAAACAGTGTTCCATTAAGCCAGCTGACATAGTATCAGGAGACAGTGTTCCATTAAGCCAGCTGACATAGTATCAGGAGACAGTGTTCCATTAAGCCAGCTGACGTAGTATCAGGAGACAGAGTTCCATTAAGCCAGCTGACGTAGTATCAGGAGACAGAGTTCCATTAAGCCAGCTGACGTAGTATCAGGAGACAGAGTTCCATTAAGCCAGCTGACGTAGTATCAGGAGACAGAGTTCCATTAAGCCAGCTGACGTAGTATCAGGAGACAGAGTTCCATTAAGCCAGCTGACGTAGTATCAGGAGACAGAGTTCCATTAAGCCAGCTGACGTAGTATCAGGAGACAGAGTTCCATTAAGCCAGCTGACGTAGTATCAGGAAACAGTGTTCCATTAAGCCAGCTGACATAGTATCAGGAGACAGAGTTCCATTAAGCCAGCTGACATAGTATCAGGAGACAGAGTTCCATTAAGCCAGCTGACGTAGTATCAGGAGACAGAGTTCCATTAAGCCAGACTGACGTAGTATCAGGAGACAGTGTTCCATTAAGCCACTGACTAGTATCAGGAACAGGTTCCATTAAGCCAGCTGACATAGTATCAGGAAGACAGAGTTCCATTAAGCCAGCTGACGTAGTATCAGGAGACAGAGTTCCATTAAGCCAGCTGACGTAGTATCAGGAGACAGAGTTCCATTAAGCCAGCTGACGTAGTATCAGGAGACAGTGTTCCATTAAGCCAGCTGACATAGTATCAGGAGACAGAGTTCCATTAAGCCAGCTGACGTAGTATCAGGAGACAGTGTTCCATTAAGCCAGCTGACGTAGTATCAGGAGACAGAGTTCCATTACGCCAGCTGACTTAGTATCAGGAGACAGAGTTCCATTAAGCCAGCTGACGTAGTATCAGGAAACAGTGTTCCATTAAGCCAGCTGACATAGTATCAGGAGACAGAGTTCCATTAAGCCAGCTGACATAGTATCAGGAGACAGAGTTCCATTAAGCCAGCTGACGTAGTATCAGGAGACAGAATTCCATTAAGCCGACTGACGTAGTATCAGGAGACAGTGTTCCATTAAGCCAGCTGACATAGTATCAGGAAACAGTGTTCCATTAAGCCAGCTGACATAGTATCAGGATACAGAGTTCCATTAAGCCATCTGACATAGTATCAGGAAACAGTGTTCCATTAAGCCAGCTGACGTAGTATCAGGAGACAGAGTTCCATTAAGCCAGCTGACATAGTATCAGGAGACAGAGTTCCATTAAACCAGCTGACATAGTATCAGGAGACAGAGTTCCATTAAGCCAGCTGACGTAGTATCAGGAGACAGAGTTCCATTAAGCCATCTGACATAGTATCAGGAGACAGTGTTCCATTAAGCCAGCTGACGTAGTATCAGGAGACAGAGTTCCATTAAGCCAGCTGACATAGTATCAGGAGACAGAGTTCCATTAAGCCAGCTGACGTAGTATCAGGAGACAGAGTTCCATTAAGCCAGCTGACGTAGTATCAGGAAACAGTGTTCCATTAAGCCAGCTGACGTAGTATCAGGAGACAGAGTTCCATTAAGCCGAGCTGACGTAGTATCAGGAGACAGTGTTCCATTAAGCCAGCTGACGTAGTATCAGGAGACAGTGTTCCATTAAGCCAGCTGACGTAGTATCAGGAAACAGTGTTCCATTAAGCCAGCTGACATAGTATCAGGAGACAGAGTTCCATTAAGCCAGCTGATGTAGTATCAGGAAACAGTGTTCCATTAAGCCAGCTGACATAGTATCAGGAGACAGTGTTCCATTAAGCCAGCTGACATAGTATCAGGAGACAGTGTTCCATTAAGCCAGCTGACGTAGTATCAGGAGACAGAGTACCATTAAGCCATGCTGACGTAGTATCAGGACACAGAGATCCATTAAGCCAGCTGACGTAGTATCAGGAGACAGAGTTCCATTAAGCCAGCTGACGTAGTATCAGGAGACAGTGTTCCATTAAGCCAGCTGACGTAGTATCAGGAGACAGTGTTCCATTAAGCCAGCTGACGTAGTATCAGGAGACAGTGTTCCATTAAGCCAGCTGACGTAGTATCAGGAGACAGTGTTCCATTAAGCCAGCTGACGTAGTATCAGGAGACAGAGTTCCATTAAGCCAGCTGACGTAGTATCAGGAGACAGAGTTCCATTAAGCCAGCTGACATAGTATCAGGAGACAGTGTTCCATTAAGCCAGCTGACGTAGTATCAGGAGACAGTGTTCCATTAAGCCAGCTGACGTAGTATCAGGAGACAGTGTTCCATTAAGCCAGCTGACATAGTATCAGGAGACAGAGTTCCATTTAGCCAGCTGACGTAGTATCAGGAAACAGTGTTCCATTAAGCCAGCTGACATAGTATCAGGAGACAGTGTTCCATTAAGCCAGCTGACATAGTATCAGGAGACAGTGTTCCATTAAGCCAGCTGACGTAGTATCAGGAGACAGAGTTCCATTAAGCCAGCTGACGTAGTATCAGGAGACAGAGTTCCATTAAGCCAGCTGACGTAGTATCAGGAGACAGAGTTCCATTAAGCCAGCTGACGTAGTATCAGGAGACAGTGTTCCATTAAGCCAGCTGACGTAGTATCAGGAGACAGTGTTCCATTAAGCCAGCTGACGTAGTATCAGGAGACAGAGTTCCATTAAGCCAGCTGACATAGTATCAGGAGACAGAGTTCCATTAAGCCAGCTGACGTAGTATCAGGAGACAGAGTTCCATTAAGCCAGCTGACGTAGTATCAGGAGACAGTGTTCCATTAAGCCAGCTGACATAGTATCAGGAAACAGTGTTCCATTAAGCCAGCTGACATAGTATCAGGATACAGAGTTCCATTAAGCCAGCTGACATAGTATCAGGAAACAGTGTTCCATTAAGCCAGCTGACGTAGTATCAGGAGACAGAGTTCCATTAAGCCAGCTGACATAGTATCAGGAGACAGAGTTCCATTAAACCAGCTGACATAGTATCAGGAGACAGAGTTCCATTAAGCCAGCTGACGTAGTATCAGGAGACAGAGTTCCATTAAGCCATCTGACATAGTATCAGGAAACAGTGTTCCATTAAGCCAGCTGACGTAGTATCAGGAGACAGAGTTCCATTAAGCCAGCTGACATAGTATCAGGAGACAGAGTTCCATTAAGCCAGCTGACGTAGTATCAGGAGACAGAGTTCCATTAAGCCAGCTGACGTAGTATCAGGAGACAGAGTTCCATTAAGCCAGCTGACGTAGAATCAGGAGACAGTGTTCCATTAAGCCAGCTGACGTAGTATCAGGAGACAGTGTTCCATTAAGCCAGCTGACGTAGTATCAGGAGACAGTGTTCCATTAAGCCAGCTGACGTAGTATCAGGAGACAGAGTTCCATTACGCCAGCTGACTTAGTATCAGGAGACAGAGTTCCATTTAGCCAGCTGACGTAGTATCAGGAAACAGTGTTCCATTAAGCCAGCTGACATAGTATCAGGAGACAGAGTTCCATTAAGCCAGCTGACATAGTATCAGGAGACAGAGTTCCATTAAGCCAGCTGACGTAGTATCAGGAGACAGAATTCCATTAAGCCGACTGACGTAGTATCAGGAGACAGTGTTCCATTAAGCCAGCTGACATAGTATCAGGAAACAGTGTTCCATTAAGCCAGCTGACATAGTATCAGGATACAGAGTTCCATTAAGCCATCTGACATAGTATCAGGAGACAGTGTTCCATTAAGCCAGCTGACATAGTATCAGGAGACAGTGTTCCATTAAGCCAGCTGACATAGTATCAGGAGACAGAGTTCCATTAAGCCAGCTGACATAGTATCAGGAGACAGAGTTCCATTAAGCCAGCTGACGTAGTATCAGGAGACAGTGTTCCATTAAGCCAGCTGACGTAGTATCAGGAAACAGTGTTCCATTAAGCCAGCTGACATAGTATCAGGAGACAGAGTTCCATTAAGCCAGCTGACGTAGTATCAGGAAACAGTGTTCCATTAAGCCAGCTGACGTAGTATCAGGAGACAGTGTTCCATTAAGCCAGCTGACATAGTATCAGGAGACAGTGTTCCATTAAGCCAGCTGACGTAGTATCAGGAGACAGAGTTCCATTAAGCCAGCTGACGTAGTATCAGGAGACAGAGTTCCATTAAGCCAGCTGACGTAGTATCAGGAGACAGTGTTCCATTAAGCCAGCTGACGTAGTATCAGGAGACAGTGTTCCATTAAGCCAGCTGACGTAGTATCAGGAGACAGTGTTCCATTAAGCCAGCTGACGTAGTATCAGGAGACAGTGTTCCATTAAGCCAGCTGACGTAGTATCAGGAGACAGTGTTCCATTAAGCCAGCTGACGTAGTATCAGGAGACAGAGTTCCATTAAGCCAGCTGACGTAGTATCAGGAGACAGTGTTCCATTAAGCCAGCTGACATAGTATCAGGAGACAGTGTTCCATTAAGCCAGCTGACGTAGTATCAGGAGACAGTGTTCCATTAAGCCAGCTGACGTAGTATCAGGAGACAGAGTTCCATTAAGCCAGCTGACGTAGTATCAGGAGACAGAGTTCCATTAAGCCAGCTGACGTAGTATCAGGAGACAGTGTTCCATTAAGCCAGCTGACGTAGTATCAGGAGACAGTGTTCCATTAAGCCAGCTGACGTAGTATCAGGAGACAGTGTTCCATTAAGCCAGCTGACGTAGTATCAGGAGACAGAGTTCCATTAAGCCAGCTGACGTAGTATCAGGAGACAGAGTTCCATTAAGCCAGCTGACATAGTATCAGGAGACAGAGTTCCATTAAGCCAGCTGACGTAGTATCAGGAGACAGTGTTCCATTAAGCCAGCTGACGTAGTATCAGGAGACAGAGTTCCATTAAGCCAGCTGACGTAGTATCAGGAGACAGAGTTCCATTAAGCCAGCTGACGTAGTATCAGGAGACAGAGTTCCATTAAGCCAGCTGACGTAGTATCAGGAGACAGTGTTCCATTAAGCCAGCTGACATAGTATCAGGAGACAGTGTTCCATTAAGCCAGCTGACATAGTATCAGGAGACAGAGTTCCATTAAGCCAGCTGACGTAGTATCAGGAGACAGTGTTCCATTAAGCCAGCTGACGTAGTATCAGGAGACAGAGTTCCATTAAGCCAGCTGACATAGTATCAGGAGACAGAGTTCCATTAAGCCAGCTGACGTAGTATCAGGAGACAGAGTTCCATTAAGCCAGCTGACGTAGTATCAGGAGACAGTGTTCCATTAAGCCAGCTGACATAGTATCAGGAGACAGAGTTCCATTAAGCCAGCTGACGTAGTATCAGGAAACAGTGTTCCATTAAGCCAGCTGACATAGTATCAGGAGACAGTGTTCCATTAAGCCAGCTGACATAGTATCAGGAGACAGTGTTCCATTAAGCCAGCTGACGTAGTATCAGGAGACAGAGTTCCATTAAGCCAGCTGACGTAGTATCAGGAGACAGAGTTCCATTAAGCCAGCTGACGTAGTATCAGGAGACAGAGTTCCATTAAGCCAGCTGACGTAGTATCAGGAGACAGAGTTCCATTAAGCCAGCTGACGTAGTATCAGGAGACAGTGTTCCATTAAGCCAGCTGACATAGTATCAGGAGACAGTGTTCCATTAAGCCAGCTGACGTAGTATCAGGAGACAGTGTTCCATTAAGCCAGCTGACGTAGTATCAGGAGACAGTGTTCCATTAAGCCAGCTGACGTAGTATCAGGAGACAGAGTTCCATTAAGCCAGCTGACGTAGTATCAGGAGACAGAGTTCCATTAAGCCAGCTGACGTAGTATCAGGAGACAGAGTTCCATTAAGCCAGCTGACGTAGTATCAGGAAACAGTGTTCCATTAAGCCAGCTGACATAGTATCAGGAGACAGAGTTCCATTAAGCCAGCTGACGTAGTATCAGGAGACAGAGTTCCATTAAGCCAGCTGACGTAGTATCAGGAGACAGAGTTCCATTAAGCCAGCTGACGTAGTATCAGGAGACAGAGTTCCATTAAGCCAGCTGACGTAGTATCAGGAGACAGAGTTCCATTAAGCCAGCTGACGTAGTATCAGGAAACAGTGTTCCATTAAGCCAGCTGACGTAGTATCAGGAGACAGAGTTCCATTAAGCCAGCTGACATAGTATCAGGAGACAGAGTTCCATTAAGCCAGCTGACGTAGTATCAGGAGACAGAGTTCCATTAAGCCAGCTGACGTAGTATCAGGAGACAGAGTTCCATTAAGCCAGCTGACGTAGTATCAGGAGACAGTGTTCCATTAAGCCAGCTGACGTAGTATCAGGAGACAGAGTTCCATTAAGCCAGCTGACGTAGTATCAGGAGACAGAGTTCCATTAAGCCAGCTGACGTAGTATCAGGAGACAGAGTTCCATTAAGCCAGCTGACGTAGTATCAGGAGACAGAGTTCCATTAAGCCAGCTGACGTAGTATCAGGAGACAGTGTTCCATTAAGCCAGCTGACATAGTATCAGGAGACAGTGTTCCATTAAGCCAGCTGACGTAGTATCAGGAGACAGAGTTCCATTAAGCCAGCTGACGTAGTATCAGGAGACAGAGTTCCATTAAGCCAGCTGACGTAGTATCAGGAGACAGAGTTCCATTAAGCCAGCTGACGTAGTATCAGGAGACAGTGTTCCATTAAGCCAGCTGACATAGTATCAGGAGACAGAGTTCCATTAAGCCAGCTGACGTAGTATCAGGAGACAGAGTTCCATTAAGCCAGCTGACGTAGTATCAGGAGACAGAGTTCCATTAAGCCAGCTGACGTAGTATCAGGAGACAGAGTTCCATTAAGCCAGCTGACGTAGTATCAGGAGACAGTGTTCCATTAAGCCAGCTGACGTAGTATCAGGAGACAGAGTTCCATTAAGCCAGCTGACGTAGTATCAGGAAACAGTGTTCCATTAAGCCAGCTGACGTAGTATCAGGAGACAGAGTTCCATTAAGCCAGCTGACGTAGTATCAGGAAACAGTGTTCCATTAAGCCAGCTGACATAGTATCAGGAGACAGTGTTCCATTAAGCCAGCTGACGTAGTATCAGGAGACAGAGTTCCATTAAGCCAGCTGACGTAGTATCAGGAGACAGAGTTCCATTAAGCCAGCTGACGTAGTATCAGGAGACAGAGTTCCATTAAGCCAGCTGACGTAGTATCAGGAGACAGAGTTCCATTAAGCCAGCTGACGTAGTATCAGGAAACAGTGTTCCATTAAGCCAGCTGACGTAGTATCAGGAGACAGAGTTCCATTAAGCCAGCTGACGTAGTATCAGGAGACAGTGTTCCATTAAGCCAGCTGACGTAGTATCAGGAGACAGTGTTCCATTAAGCCAGCTGACGTAGTATCAGGAGACAGAGTTCCATTAAGCCAGCTGACGTAGTATCAGGAGACAGAGTTCCATTAAGCCAGCTGACGTAGTATCAGGAAACAGTGTTCCATTAAGCCAGCTGACGTAGTATCAGGAGACAGAGTTCCATTAAGCCAGCTGACGTAGTATCAGGAAACAGAGTTCCATTAAGCCAGCTGACGTAGTATCAGGAGACAGTGTTCCATTAAGCCAGCTGACGTAGTATCAGGAGACAGAGTTCCATTAAGCCAGCTGACGTAGTATCAGGAGACAGAGTTCCATTAAGCCAGCTGACGTAGTATCAGGAGACAGAGTTCCATTAAGCCAGCTGACGTAGTATCAGGAGACAGTGTTCCATTAAGCCAGCTGACGTAGTATCAGGAGACAGTGTTCCATTAAGCCAGCTGACGTAGTATCAGGAGACAGTGTTCCATTAAGCCAGCTGACGTAGTATCAGGAGACAGTGTTCCATTAAGCCAGCTGACGTAGTATCAGGAGACAGAGTTCCATTAAGCCAGCTGACATAGTATCAGGAGACAGATGTTCCATTAAGCCAGCTGACGTAGTATCAGGAGACAGTGTTCCATTAAGCCAGCTGACGTAGTATCAGGAGACAGGGTTCCATTAAGCCAGCTGACGTAGTATCAGGAGACAGAGTT
Organism: Salmo salar; assembly: GCF_965601325.2. NCBI lineage: Eukaryota > Metazoa > Chordata > Actinopteri > Salmoniformes > Salmonidae > Salmo > Salmo salar. The sequence continues at coordinate 24,084,200 of NC_138307.1, forward strand.
CCATTAAGCCAGCTGACGTAGTATCAGGAGACAGAGTTCCATTAAGCCAGCTGACGTAGTATCAGGAGACAGTGTTCCATTAAGCCAGCTGACGTAGTATCAGGAAACAGTGTTCCATTAAGCCAGCTGACGTAGTATCAGGAAACAGAGTTCCATTAAGCCAGCTGACGTAGTATCAGGAGACAGAGTTCCATTAAGCCAGCTGACGTAGTATCAGGAGACAGAGTTCCATTAAGCCAGCTGACGTAGTATCAGGAGACAGAGTTCCATTAAGCCAGCTGACGTAGTATCAGGAGACAGAGTTCCATTAAGCCAGCTGACGTAGTATCAGGAAACAGACAGAGTTCCATTAAGCCAGCTGACGTAGTATCAGGAGACAGAGTTCCATTAAGCCAGCTGACGTAGTATCAGGAGACAGAGTTCCATTAAGCCAGCTGACGTAGTATCAGGAGACAGAGTTCCATTAAGCCAGCTGACGTAGTATCAGGAGACAGAGTTCCATTAAGCCAGCTGACATAGTATCAGGAGACAGAGTTCCATTAAGCCAGCTGACATAGTATCAGGAGACAGAGTTCCATTAAGCCAGCTGACGTAGTATCAGGAGACAGAGTTCCATTAAGCCAGCTGACGTAGTATCAGGAAGACAGTGTTCCATTAAGCCAGCTGACGTAGTATCAGGAGACAGAGTTCCATTAAGCCAGCTGACGTAGTATCAGGAGACAGAGTTCCATTAAGCCAGCTGACGTAGTATCAGGAGACAGAGTTCCATTAAGCCAGCTGACGTAGTATCAGGAGACGAGAGTGTTCCATTAAGCCAGCTGACGTAGTATCAGGACAGACAGTGTTCCATTAAGCCAGCTGACGTAGTATCAGGAGACAGAGTTCCATTAAGCCAGCTGACGTAGTATCAGGAGACAGAGTTCCATTAAGCCAGCTGACGTAGTATCAGGAACAGTGTTCCATTAGCCAGCTGACTAGTATCAGGAGACAGTGTTCCATTAAGCCGAGCTGACGTAGTATCAGGAGACAGAGTTCCATTAAGCCAGCTGACATAGTATCAGGAAACAGTGTTCCATTAGCCAGCTGACGTAGTATCAGGAGACAGAGTTCCATTAAGCCAGCTGACTTAGTATCAGGAGACAGAGTTCCATTAAGCCAGCTGACGTAGTATCAGGAGACAGAGTTCCATTAAGCCAGCTGACGTAGTATCAGGAGACAGAGTTCCATTAAGCCAGCTGACGTAGTATCAGGAGACAGAGTTCCATTAAGCCAGCTGACGTAGTATCAGGAGACAGTGTTCCATTAAGCCAGCTGACATAGTATCAGGAGACAGAGTTCCATTAAGCCAGCTGACGTAGTATCAGGAGACAGTGTTCCATTAAGCCAGCTGACATAGTATCAGGAAACAGTGTTCCATTAAGCCAGCTGACGTAGTATCAGGAGACAGTGTTCCATTAAGCCAGCTGACATAGTATCAGGAGACAGGTTCCATTAACCAGCTGACATAGTATCAGGAGACAGGTTCCATTAAGCCAGCTGACGTAGTATCAGGAGACAGAGTTCCATTAAGCCACTGACTAGTATCAGGAAACAGTGTTCCATTAAGCCAGCTGACGTAGTATCAGGAGACAGTGTTCCATTAAGCCAGCTGACTAGTATCAGGAGACAGGTTCCATTAAGCCAGCTGACGTAGTATCAGGAAACAGAGTTCCATTAAGCCAGCTGACGTAGTATCAGGAAACAGAGTTCCATTAAGCCAGCTGACGTAGTATCAGGAAACAGACAGAGTTCCATTAAGTCAGCTGACGTAGTATCAGGAGACAGAGTTCCATTAAGCCAGCTGACTTAGTATCAGGAGACAGCGTTCCATTAAGCCAGCTGACGTAGTATCAGGAGACAGAGTTCCATTAAGCCAGCTGACGTAGTATCAGGAAACAGACAGAGTTCCATTAAGCCAGCTGACGTAGTATCAGGAGACAGAGTTCCATTAAGCCAGCTGACGTAGTATCAGGAAACAGACAGTGTTCCATTAAGCCAGCTGACGTAGTATCAGGAAACAGACAGTGTTCCATTAAGCCAGCTGACGTAGTATCAGGAGACAGAGTTCCATTAAGCCAGCTGACGTAGTATCAGGAGACAGAGTTCCATTAAGCCAGCTGACTTAGTATCAGGAGACAGAGTTCCATTAAGCCAGCTGACGTAGTATCAGGAAACAGAGTTCCATTAAGTCAGCTGACGTAGTATCAGGAAACAGAGTTCCATTAAGTCAGCTGACGTAGTATCAGGAGACAGAGTTCCATTAAGCCAGCTGACTTAGTATCAGGAGACAGCGTTCCATTAAGCCAGCTGACGTAGTATCAGGAGACAGAGTTCCATTAAGCCAGCTGACGTAGTATCAGGAGACAGTGTTCCATTAAGCCAGCTGACATAGTATCAGGAGACAGACAGAGTTCCATTAAGATAGCTGACGTAGTATCAGGAGACAGAGTTCCATTAAGCCAGCTGACGTAGTATCAGGAGACAGGGATCCATTAAGCCAGCTGACGTAGTATCAGGAGACAGTGTTCCATTAAGCCAGCTGACATAGTATCAGGAGACAGACAGTGTTCCATTAAGTCAGCTGACGTAGTATCAGGAGACAGTCTTCCATTAAGCCAGCTGACGTAGTATCAGGAGACAGGGTTCCATTAAGTCAGCTGACGTAGTATCAGGAAACAGAGTTCCATTAAGCCAGCTGATGTAGTATCAGGAGACAGAGTTCCATTAAGCCAGCTGACGTAGTATCAGGAAACAGAGTTCCATTAAGTCAGCTGACGTAGTATCAGGAAACAGAGTTCCATTAAGCCAGCTGACGTAGTATCAGGAAACAGAGTTCCATTAAGCCAGCTGACGTAGTATCAGGAAACAGACAGAGTTCCATTAAGTCAGCTGACGTAGTATCAGGAGACAGAGTTCCATTAAGCCAGCTGACTTAGTATCAGGAGACAGCGTTCCATTAAGCCAGCTGACGTAGTATCAGGAGACAGAGTTCCATTAAGCCAGCTGACGTAGTATCAGGAAACAGACAGAGTTCCATTAAGCCAGCTGACGTAGTATCAGGAGACAGAGTTCCATTAAGCCAGCTGACGTAGTATCAGGAGTCAGAGTTCCATTAAGCCAGCTGACGTAGTATCAGGAAACAGACAGAGTTCCATTAAGCCAGCTGACGTAGTATCAGGAAACAGACAGTGTTCCATTAAGCCAGCTGACGTAGTATCAGGAGACAGAGTTCCATTAAGCCAGCTGACGTAGTATCAGGAGACAGAGTTCCATTAAGCCAGCTGACGTAGTATCAGGAGACAGAGTTCCATTAAGCCAGCTGACGTAGTATCAGGAAACAGAGAGTGTTCCATTAAGCCAGCTGACGTAGTATCAGGAAACAGACAGTGTTCCATTAAGCCAGCTGACGTAGTATCAGGAGACAGAGTTCCATTAAGCCAGCTGACGTAGTATCAGGAGACAGAGTTCCTTTAAGCCAGCTGACGTAATATCAGGAAACAGTGTTCCATTAAGCCAGATGACATAGTATCAGGAGACAGAGTTCCATTAAGCCAGCTGACATAGTATCAGTAGACAGACAGAGTTCCATTAAGATAGCTGACGTAGTATCAGGAAACAGACAGACTTCCATTAAGCCAACTGACGTAGTATCAGGAGACAGAGTTCCATTAAGTCAGCTGACATAGTATCAGTAGACAGACAGAGTTCCATTAAGAAAGCTGACGTAGTATCAGGAAACAGTGTTCCATTTAGCCAGCTGACGTAGTATCAGGAGACAGGGTTCCATTAAGCCAGCTGACGTAGTATCAGATCAGAAAACAGAGTTCCATTAAGCCAGCTGACGTAGTATCAGGAAACAGACAGAGTTCCATTAAGCCAGCTGACGTAGTATCAAGAAACAGACAGTGTTCCATTAAGCCAGCTGACATAGTATCAGGAGACAGACAGAGTTCCATTAAGTCAGCTGACGTAGTATCAGGAGACAGAGTTCCATTAAGCCAGCTGACGTAGTATCAGGAAAAAGAGTTCCATTAAGCCAGCTGACGTAGTATCAGGAAACAGACAGTGTTCCATTAAGCCAGCTGACATAGTATCAGGAGACAGAGTTCCATTAAGCCAGCTGACGTAGTATCAGGAGACAGTGTTCCATTAAGCCAGCTGACATAGTATCAGGAGACAGACAGAGTTCCATTAAGATAGCTGACGTAGTATCAGGAGACAGAGTTCCATTAAGCCAGCTGACGTAGTATCAGGAAAGAGTGTTCCATTAAGCCAGCTGACGTAGTATCAGGAGACAGAGTTCCATTAAGCCAGCTGACTTAGTATCAGGAGACAGCGTTCCATTAAGCCAGCTGTAGAAGTATCAGGAAACAGAGTTCCATTAAGCCAGCTGACATAGTATCAGGAAACAGACAGAGTTCCATTAAGCCAGCTGACGTAGTATCAGGAGACAGAGTTCCATTAAGCCAGCTGACGTAGTATCAGGAGACAGAGTTCCATTAAGCCAGCTGACGTAGTATCAGGAGACAGAGTTCCATTAAGCCAGCTGACGTGGTATCAGTAAACAGTGTTCCATTAAGCCAGATGACATAGTATCAGGAGACAGAGTTCCATTAAGCCAGCTGACATAGTATCAGTAGACAGACAGAGTTCCATTAAGATAGCTGACGTAGTATCAGGAAACAGACAGACTTCCATTAAGCCAACTGACGTAGTATCAGGAGACAGAGTTCCATTAAGTGAGCTGACATAGTATCAGTAGACAGACAGAGTTCCATTAAGAAAGCTGACGTAGTATCAGGAAACAGTGTTCCATTTAGCCAGCTGACGTAGTATCAGGAGACAGGGTTCCATTAAGCCAGCTGACGTAGTATCAGATCAGAAGACAGAGTTCCATTAAGCCAGCTGACGTAGTATCAGGAAACAGACAGAGTTCCATTAAGCCAGCTGACATGGTATCAGGAGACAGACAGAGTTTCATTAAGTCAGCTGACGTAGTATCAGGAGACAGAGTTCCATTAAGCCAGCTGACGTAGTATCAGGAAACAGAGTTCCATTAAGCCAGCTGACGTAGTATCAGGAAACAGACAGTGTTCCATTAAGCCAGCTGACATAGTATCAGGAGACAGACAGAGTTCCATTAAGTCAGCTGACGTAGTATCAGGAGACAGAGTTCCATTAAGCCAGCTGACGTAGTATCAGGAAACAGAGTTCCATTAAGCCAGCTGACGTAGTATCAGGAAACAGACAGTGTTCCATTAAGCCAGCTGACATAGTATCAGGAGACAGAGTTCCATTAAGCCAGCTGACGTAGTATCAGGAGACAGTGTTCCATTAAGCCAGCTGACATAGTATCAGGAGACAGACAGAGTTCCATTAAGATAGCTGACGTAGTATCAGGAGACAGAGTTCCATTAAGCCAGCTGACGTAGTATCAGGAGACAGGGATCCATTAAGCCAGCTGACGTAGTATCAGGAGACAGTGTTCCATTAAGCCAGCTGACATAGTATCAGGAGACAGACAGTGTTCCATTAAGTCAGCTGACGTAGTATCAGGAGACAGTCTTCCATTAAGACAGCTGACGTAGTATCAGGAGACAGGGTTCCATTAAGCCAGCTGACGTAGTATCAGGAGACAGAGTTCCATTAAGTCAGCTGACATAGTATCAGTAGACAGACAGAGTTCCATTAAGAAAGCTGATGTAGTATCAGGAAACAGTGTTCCATTTAGCCAGCTGACGTAGTATCAGGAGACAGACAGAGTTCCATTAAGCCAGCTGACGTAGTATCAGGAGACAGACAGAGTTCCATTAAGTCAGCTGACATAGTATCAGGAGACAGAGTTCCATTAAGCCAGCTGACTTAGTATCAGGAAACAGAGTTCCATTAAGCCAGCTGACGTAGTATCAGGAAACAGACAGTGTTCCATTAAGCCAGCTGACATAGTATCAGGAGACAGACAGAGTTCCATTAAGTCAGCTGACGTAGTATCAGGAGACAGAGTTCCATTAAGCCAGCTGACGTAGTATCAGGAAACAGAGTTCCATTAAGCCAGCTGACGTAGTATCAGGAAACAGACAGTGTTCCATTAAGCCAGCTGACATAGTATCAGGAGACAGAGTTCCATTAAGCCAGCTGACGTAGTATCAGGAGACAGTGTTCCATTAAGCCAGCTGACATAGTATCAGGAGACAGACAGAGTTCCATTAAGATAGCTGACGTAGTATCAGGAGACAGAGTTCCATTAAGCCAGCTGACGTAGTATCAGGAGACAGGGATCCATTAAGCCAGCTGACGTAGTATCAGGAGACAGTGTTCCATTAAGCCAGCTGACATAGTATCAGGAGACAGACAGTGTTCCATTAAGTCAGCTGACGTAGTATCAGGAGACAGTCTTCCATTAAGCCAGCTGACGTAGTATCAGGAGACAGGGTTCCATTAAGCCAGCTGACGTAGTATCAGATCAGAAGACAGAGTTCCATTAAGCCAGCCGACGTAGTATCAGGAAACAAACAGAGTTCCATTAAGTCAGATGACGTAGTATCAGGAAACAGAGTTCCATTAAGCCAGCTGATGTAGTATCAGGAGACAGAGTTCCATTAAGCCAGCTGACGTAGTATCAGGAAACAGAGTTCCATTAAGTCAGCTGACGTAGTATCAGGAAACAGAGTTCCATTAAGCCTGCTGACGTAGTATCAGGAAACAGAGTTCCATTAAGCCAGCTGATGTAGTATCAGGAGACAGAGTTCCATTAAGCCAGCTGACGTAGTATCAGGAAACAGAGTTCCATTAAGTCAGCTGACGTAGTATCAGGAGACAGAGTTCCATTAAGCCAGCTGACGTAGTATCAGGAAACAGACAGAGTTCCATTAAGCCAGCTGACGTAGTATCAGGAAACAGACAGTGTTCCATTAAGCCAGCTGACGTAGTATCAGGAAACAGACAGTGTTCCATTAAGCCAGCTGACGTAGTATCAGGAGACAGAGTTCCATTAAGCCAGCTGACGTAGTATCAGGAGACAGAGTTCCATTAAGCCAGCTGACTTAGTATCAGGAGACAGAGTTCCATTAAGCCAGCTGACGTAGTATCAGGAAACAGAGTTCCATTAAGTCAGCTGACGTAGTATCAGGAAACAGAGTTCCATTAAGTCAGCTGACGTAGTATCAGGAGACAGAGTTCCATTAAGCCAGCTGACTTAGTATCAGGAGACAGCGTTCCATTAAGCCAGCTGACGTAGTATCAGGAGACAGAGTTCCATTAAGCCAGCTGACGTAGTATCAGGAGACAGTGTTCCATTAAGCCAGCTGACATAGTATCAGGAGACAGACAGAGTTCCATTAAGATAGCTGACGTAGTATCAGGAGACAGAGTTCCATTAAGCCAGCTGACGTAGTATCAGGAGACAGGGATCCATTAAGCCAGCTGACGTAGTATCAGGAGACAGTGTTCCATTAAGCCAGCTGACATAGTATCAGGAGACAGACAGTGTTCCATTAAGTCAGCTGACGTAGTATCAGGAGACAGTCTTCCATTAAGCCAGCTGACGTAGTATCAGGAGACAGGGTTCCATTAAGCCAGCTGACGTAGTATCAGATCAGAAGACAGAGTTCCATTAAGCCAGCTGACGTAGTATCAGGAAACAAACAGAGTTCCATTAAGTCAGCTGACGTAGTATCAGGAAACAGAGTTCCATTAAGCCAGCTGATGTAGTATCAGGAGACAGAGTTCCATTAAGCCAGCTGACGTAGTATCAGGAAACAGAGTTCCATTAAGTCAGCTGACGTAGTATCAGGAAACAGAGTTCCATTAAGCCAGCTGACGTAGTATCAGGAAACAGAGTTCCATTAAGCCAGCTGACGTAGTATCAGGAAACAGACAGAGTTCCATTAAGTCAGCTGACGTAGTATCAGGAGACAGAGTTCCATTAAGCCAGCTGACTTAGTATCAGGAGACAGCGTTCCATTAAGCCAGCTGACGTAGTATCAGGAGACAGAGTTCCATTAAGCCAGCTGACGTAGTATCAGGAAACAGACAGAGTTCCATTAAGCCAGCTGACGTAGTATCAGGAGACAGAGTTCCATTAAGCCAGCTGACGTAGTATCAGGAGTCAGAGTTCCATTAAGCCAGCTGACGTAGTATCAGGAAACAGACAGAGTTCCATTAAGCCAGCTGACGTAGTATCAGGAAACAGACAGTGTTCCATTAAGCCAGCTGACGTAGTATCAGGAGACAGAGTTCCATTAAGCCAGCTGACGTAGTATCAGGAGACAGAGTTCCATTAAGCCAGCTGACGTAGTATCAGGAGACAGAGTTCCATTAAGCCAGCTGACGTAGTATCAGGAAACAGAGAGTGTTCCATTAAGCCAGCTGACGTAGTATCAGGAAACAGACAGTGTTCCATTAAGCCAGCTGACGTAGTATCAGGAGACAGAGTTCCATTAAGCCAGCTGACGTAGTATCAGGAGACAGAGTTCCTTTAAGCCAGCTGACGTAATATCAGGAAACAGTGTTCCATTAAGCCAGATGACATAGTATCAGGAGACAGAGTTCCATTAAGCCAGCTGACATAGTATCAGTAGACAGACAGAGTTCCATTAAGATAGCTGACGTAGTATCAGGAAACAGACAGACTTCCATTAAGCCAACTGACGTAGTATCAGGAGACAGAGTTCCATTAAGTCAGCTGACATAGTATCAGTAGACAGACAGAGTTCCATTAAGAAAGCTGACGTAGTATCAGGAAACAGTGTTCCATTTAGCCAGCTGACGTAGTATCAGGAGACAGGGTTCCATTAAGCCAGCTGACGTAGTATCAGATCAGAAAACAGAGTTCCATTAAGCCAGCTGACGTAGTATCAGGAAACAGACAGAGTTCCATTAAGCCAGCTGACGTAGTATCAAGAAACAGACAGTGTTCCATTAAGCCAGCTGACATAGTATCAGGAGACAGACAGAGTTCCATTAAGTCAGCTGACGTAGTATCAGGAGACAGAGTTCCATTAAGCCAGCTGACGTAGTATCAGGAAAAAGAGTTCCATTAAGCCAGCTGACGTAGTATCAGGAAACAGACAGTGTTCCATTAAGCCAGCTGACATAGTATCAGGAGACAGAGTTCCATTAAGCCAGCTGACGTAGTATCAGGAGACAGTGTTCCATTAAGCCAGCTGACATAGTATCAGGAGACAGACAGAGTTCCATTAAGATAGCTGACGTAGTATCAGGAGACAGAGTTCCATTAAGCCAGCTGACGTAGTATCAGGAAACAGTGTTCCATTAAGCCAGCTGACATAGTATCAGGAAACAGACAGAGTTCCATTAAGCCAGCTGACGTAGTATCAGGAAACAGAGTTCCATTAAGCCAGCTGACATAGTATCAGGAAACAGACAGAGTTCCATTAAGCCAGCTGACGTAGTATCAGGAGACAGAGTTCCATTAAGCCAGCTGACGTAGTATCAGGAGACAGAGTTCCATTAAGCCAGCTGACGTAGTATCAGGAGACAGAGTTCCATTAAGCCAGCTGACGTGGTATCAGTAAACAGTGTTCCATTAAGCCAGATGACATAATATCAGGAGACAGAGTTCCATTAAGCCAGCTGACATAGTATCAGTAGACAGACAGAGTTCCATTAAGATAGCTGACGTAGTATCAGGAAACAGACAGACTTCCATTAAGCCAACTGACGTAGTATCAGGAGACAGAGTTCCATTAAGTCAGCTGACATAGTATCAGTAGACAGACAGTGTTCCATTAAGAAAGCTGACGTAGTATCAGGAAACAGTGTTCCATTTAGCCAGCTGACGTAGTATCAGGAGACAGGGTTCCATTAAGCCAGCTGACGTAGTATCAGATCAGAAGACAGAGTTCCATTAAGCCAGCTGACGTAGTATCAGGAAACAGACAGAGTTCCATTAAGCCAGCTGACGTAGTATCAGGAGACAGACAGAGTTCCATTAAGTCAGCTGACGTAGTATCAGGAGACAGAGTTCCATTAAGCCAGCTGACGTAGTATCAGGAAACAGAGTTCCATTAAGCCAGCTGACGTAGTATCAGGAAACAGACAGTGTTCCATTAAGCCAGCTGACATAGTATCAGGAGACAGACAGAGTTCCATTAAGTCAGCTGACGTAGTATCAGGAGACAGAGTTCCATTAAGCCAGCTGACGTAGTATCAGGAAACAGAGTTCCATTAAGCCAGCTGACGTAGTATCAGGAAACAGACAGTGTTCCATTAAGCCAGCTGACATAGTATCAGGAGACAGAGTTCCATTAAGCCAGCTGACGTAGTATCAGGAGACAGTGTTCCATTAAGCCAGCTGACATAGTATCAGGAGACAGACAGAGTTCCATTAAGATAGCTGACGTAGTATCAGGAGACAGAGTTCCATTAAGCCAGCTGACGTAGTATCAGGAGACAGGGATCCATTAAGCCAGCTGACGTAGTATCAGGAGACAGTGTTCCATTAAGCCAGCTGACATAGTATCAGGAGACAGATTGTGTTCCATTAAGTCAGCTGACGTAGTATCAGGAGACAGTCTTCCATTAAGCCAGCTGACGTAGTATCAGGAGACAGGGTTCCATTAAGCCAGCTGACGTAGTATCAGATCAGAAGACAGAGTTCCATTAAGCCAGCTGACGTAGTATCAGGAAACAGACAGAGTTCCATTAAGTCAGCTGACGTAGTATCAGGAAACAGAGTTCCATTAAGCCAGCTGATGTAGTATCAGGAGACAGAGTTCCATTAAGCCAGCTGACGTAGTATCAGGAAACAGAGTTCCATTAAGTCAGCTGACGTAGTATCAGGAAACAGAGTTCCATTAAGCCAGCTGACGTAGTATCAGGAAACAGGGTTCCATTAAGCCAGCTGATGTAGTATCAGGAGACAGAGTTCCATTAAGTCAGCTGACGTAGTATCAGGAGACAGAGTTCCATTAAGCCAGCTGACGTAGTATCAGGAAACAGACAGAGTTCCATTAAGCCAGCTGACGTAGTATCAGGAAACAGACAGTGTTCCATTAAGCCAGCTGACGTAGTATCAGGAGACAGAGTTCCATTAAGCCAGCTGACGTAGTATCAGGAGACAGAGTTCCATTAAGCCAGCTGACTTAGTATCAGGAGACAGAGTTCCATTAAGCCAGCTGACGTAGTATCAGGAAACAGAGTTCCATTAAGTCAGCTGACGTAGTATCAGGAAACAGAGTTCCATTAAGTCAGCTGACGTAGTATCAGGAGACAGAGTTCCATTAAGCCAGCTGACTTAGTATCAGGAGACAGCGTTCCATTAAGCCAGCTGACGTAGTATCAGGAGACAGAGTTCCATTAAGCCAGCTGACGTAGTATCAGGAAACAGACAGAGTTCCATTAAGCCAGCTGACGTAGTATCAGGAGACAGAGTTCCATTAAGCCAGCTGACGTAGTATCAGGAGTCAGAGTTCCATTAAGCCAGCTGACGTAGTATCAGGAAACAGACAGAGTTCCATTAAGCCAGCTGACGTAGTATCAGGAAACAGACAGTGTTCCATTAAGCCAGCTGACGTAGTATCAGGAGACAGAGTTCCATTAAGCCAGCTGACGTAGTATCAGGAGACAGAGTTCCATTAAGCCAGCTGACGTAGTATCAGGAGACAGAGTTCCGTTAAGCCAGCTGACGTAGTATCAGGAAACAGTGTTCCATTAAGCCAGATGACATAGTATCAGGAGACAGAGTTCCATTAAGCCAGCTGACATAGTATCAGTAGACAGACAGAGTTCCATTAAGATAGCTGATGTAGTATCAGGAAACAGACAGAGTTCCATTAAGCCAGCTGACATAGTATCAGGAGACAGAGTTCCATTAAGCCAGCTGACGTAGTATCAGTAGACAGTGTTCCATTAAGCCAGCTGACATAGTATCAGGAGACAGACAGAGTTCCATTAAGATAGCTGACGTAGTATCAGGAGACAGAGTTCCATTAAGCCAGCTGACGTAGTATCAGGAAACAGTGTTCCATTAAGCCAGCTGACGTAGTATCAGGAGACAGAGTTCCATTAAGCCAGCTGACTTAGTATCAGGAGACAGCGTTCCATTAAGCCAGCTGACGAAGTATCAGGAGACAGAGTTCCATTAAGCCAGCTGACGTAGTATCAGGAAACAGACAGAGTTCCATTAAGCCAGCTGACGTAGTATCAGGAGACAGAGTTCCATTAAGCCAGCTGACGTAGTATCAGGAGACAGAGTTCCATTAAGCCAGCTGACTTAGTATCAGGAGACAGCGTTCCATTAAGCCAGCTGACGTAGTATCAGGAGACAGAGTTCCATTAAGCCAGCTGACGTAGTATCAGGAAACAGACAGAGTTCCATTAAGCCAGATGACGTAGTATCAGGAGACAGAGTTCCATTAAGCCAGCTGACGTAGTATCAGGAGTCAGAGTTCCATTAAGCCAGCTGACGTAGTATCAGGAAACAGACAGAGTTCCATTAAGCCAGCTGACGTAGTATCAGGAAACAGACAGTGTTCCATTAAGCCAGCTGACGTAGTATCAGGAGACAGAGTTCCATTAAGCCAGCTGACGTAGTATCAGGAGACAGAGTTCCATTAAGCCAGCTGACGTAGTATCAGGAGACAGAGTTCCGTTAAGCCAGCTGACGTAGTATCAGGAAACAGTGTTCCATTAAGCCAGATGACATAGTATCAGGAGACAGAGTTCCATTAAGCCAGCTGACGTAGTATCAGTAGACAGACAGAGTTCCATTAAGATAGCTGATGTAGTATCAGGAAACAGACAGAGTTCCATTAAGCCAGCTGACATAGTATCAGGAGACAGAGTTCCATTAAGCCAGCTGACGTAGTATCAGTAGACAGTGTTCCATTAAGCCAGCTGACATAGTATCAGGAGACAGACAGAGTTCCATTAAGATAGCTGACGTAGTATCAGGAGACAGTGTTCCATTAAGCCAGCTGACGTAGTATCAGGAGACAGAGTTCCATTAAGCCAGCTGACTTAGTATCAGGAGACAGCGTTCCATTAAGCCAGCTGACGAAGTATCAGGAGACAGAGTTCCATTAAGCCAGCTGACGTAGTATCAGGAAACAGACAGAGTTCCATTAAGCCAGCTGACTTAGTATCAGGAGACAGCGTTCCATTAAGCCAGCTGACGTAGTATCAGGAGACAGAGTTCCATTAAGCCAGCTGACTTAGTATCAGGAGACAGAGTTCCATTAAGATAGCTGACGTAGTATCAGGAGACAGTGTTCCATTAAGCCAGCTGACGTAGTATCAGGAGACAGAGTTCCATTAAGCCAGCTGACTTAGTATCAGGAGACAGCGTTCCATTAAGCCAGCTGACGAAGTATCAGGAGACAGAGTTCCATTAAGCCAGCTGACGTAGTATCAGGAGACAGAGTTCCATTAAGCCAGCTGACTTAGTATCAGGAGACAGCGTTCCATTAAGCCAGCTGACGTAGTATCAGGAGACAGAGTTCCATTAAGCCAGCTGACTTAGTATCAGGAGACAGCGTTCCATTAAGCCAGCTGACGAAGTATCAGGAGACAGAGTTCCATTAAGCCAGCTGACGTAGTGTCAGGAAACAGACAGAGTTCCATTAAGTCAGCTGACGTAGTATCAGGAAACAGAGTTCCATTAATTCAGTTGACGTAGTATCAGGAGACAGAGTTCCATTAAGCCAGCTGACGTAGTATCAGGAGACAGAGTTCCATTAAGCCAGCTGACGTAGTATCAGGAGACAGAGTTCCATTAAGCCAGCTGACTTAGTATCAGGAGACAGAGTTCCATTAAGCCAGCTGACGTAGTATCAGGAAACAGAGTTCCATTAAGTCAGCTGACGTAGTATCAGGAAACAGAGTTCCATTAAGTCAGCTGACGTAGTATCAGGAGACAGAGTTCCATTAAGCCAGCTGACTTAGTATCAGGAGACAGCGTTCCATTAAGCCAGCTGACGTAGTATCAGGAGACAGAGTTCCATTAAGCCAGCTGACGTAGTATCAGGAAACAGACAGAGTTCCATTAAGCCAGCTGACGTAGTATCAGGAGACAGAGTTCCATTAAGCCAGCTGACGTAGTATCAGGAGTCAGAGTTCCATTAAGCCAGCTGACGTAGTATCAGGAAACAGACAGAGTTCCATTAAGCCAGCTGACGTAGTATCAGGAAACAGACAGTGTTCCATTAAGCCAGCTGACGTAGTATCAGGAGACAGAGTTCCATTAAGCCAGCTGACGTAGTATCAGGAGACAGAGTTCCATTAAGCCAGCTGACGTAGTATCAGGAGACAGAGTTCCGTTAAGCCAGCTGACGTAGTATCAGGAAACAGTGTTCCATTAAGCCAGATGACATAGTATCAGGAGACAGAGTTCCATTAAGCCAGCTGACATAGTATCAGTAGACAGACAGAGTTCCATTAAGATAGCTGATGTAGTATCAGGAAACAGACAGAGTTCCATTAAGCCAGCTGACATAGTATCAGGAGACAGAGTTCCATTAAGCCAGCTGACGTAGTATCAGTAGACAGTGTTCCATTAAGCCAGCTGACATAGTATCAGGAGACAGACAGAGTTCCATTAAGATAGCTGACGTAGTATCAGGAGACAGAGTTCCATTAAGCCAGCTGACGTAGTATCAGGAAACAGTGTTCCATTAAGCCAGCTGACGTAGTATCAGGAGACAGAGTTCCATTAAGCCAGCTGACTTAGTATCAGGAGACAGCGTTCCATTAAGCCAGCTGACGAAGTATCAGGAGACAGAGTTCCATTAAGCCAGCTGACGTAGTATCAGGAAACAGACAGAGTTCCATTAAGCCAGCTGACGTAGTATCAGGAGACAGAGTTCCATTAAGCCAGCTGACGTAGTATCAGGAGACAGAGTTCCATTAAGCCAGCTGACTTAGTATCAGGAGACAGCGTTCCATTAAGCCAGCTGACGTAGTATCAGGAGACAGAGTTCCATTAAGCCAGCTGACGTAGTATCAGGAAACAGACAGAGTTCCATTAAGCCAGATGACGTAGTATCAGGAGACAGAGTTCCATTAAGCCAGCTGACGTAGTATCAGGAGTCAGAGTTCCATTAAGCCAGCTGACGTAGTATCAGGAAACAGACAGAGTTCCATTAAGCCAGCTGACGTAGTATCAGGAAACAGACAGTGTTCCATTAAGCCAGCTGACGTAGTATCAGGAGACAGAGTTCCATTAAGCCAGCTGACGTAGTATCAGGAGACAGAGTTCCATTAAGCCAGCTGACGTAGTATCAGGAGACAGAGTTCCGTTAAGCCAGCTGACGTAGTATCAGGAAACAGTGTTCCATTAAGCCAGATGACATAGTATCAGGAGACAGAGTTCCATTAAGCCAGCTGACGTAGTATCAGTAGACAGACAGAGTTCCATTAAGATAGCTGATGTAGTATCAGGAAACAGACAGAGTTCCATTAAGCCAGCTGACATAGTATCAGGAGACAGAGTTCCATTAAGCCAGCTGACGTAGTATCAGTAGACAGTGTTCCATTAAGCCAGCTGACATAGTATCAGGAGACAGACAGAGTTCCATTAAGATAGCTGACGTAGTATCAGGAGACAGTGTTCCATTAAGCCAGCTGACGTAGTATCAGGAGACAGAGTTCCATTAAGCCAGCTGACTTAGTATCAGGAGACAGCGTTCCATTAAGCCAGCTGACGAAGTATCAGGAGACAGAGTTCCATTAAGCCAGCTGACGTAGTACCAGGAAACAGACAGAGTTCCATTAAGCCAGCTGACTTAGTATCAGGAGACAGCGTTCCATTAAGCCAGCTGACGTAGTATCAGGAGACAGAGTTCCATTAAGCCAGCTGACTTAGTATCAGGAGACAGCGTTCCATTAAGCCAGCTGACGAAGTATCAGGAGACAGAGTTCCATTAAGCCAGCTGACATAGTATCAGGAGACAGACAGAGTTCCATTAAGATAGCTGACGTAGTATCAGGAGACAGTGTTCCATTAAGCCAGCTGACGTAGTATCAGGAGACAGAGTTCCATTAAGCCAGCTGACTTAGTATCAGGAGACAGCGTTCCATTAAGCCAGCTGACGAAGTATCAGGAGACAGAGTTCCATTAAGCCAGCTGACGTAGTATCAGGAGACAGAGTTCCATTAAGCCAGCTGACTTAGTATCAGGAGACAGCGTTCCATTAAGCCAGCTGACTTAGTATCAGGAGACAGAGTTCCATTAAGCCAGCTGACTTAGTATCAGGAGACAGCGTTCCATTAAGCCAGCTGACGAAGTATCAGGAGACAGAGTTCCATTAAGCCAGCTGACGTAGTGTCAGGAAACAGACAGAGTTCCATTAAGT
This sequence comes from Salmo salar, assembly GCF_965601325.2. Taxonomy (NCBI): domain Eukaryota; kingdom Metazoa; phylum Chordata; class Actinopteri; order Salmoniformes; family Salmonidae; genus Salmo; species Salmo salar. The sequence continues at coordinate 24,100,552 of NC_138307.1, forward strand.
CAGCTGACGTAGTATCAGGAAACAGAGTTCCATTAATTCAGTTGACGTAGTATCAGGAGACAGAGTTCCATTAAGCCAGCTGACTTAGTATCAGGAGACAGCATTCCATTAAGCCAGCTGACGTAGTATCAGGAGACAGAGTTCCATTAAGCCAGCTGACGTAGTATCAGGAAACAGACAGAGTTCCATTAAGCCAGCTGACGTAGTATCAGGAGACAGAGTTCCATTAAGCCAGCTGACGTAGTATCAGGAGACAGAGTTCCATTAAGCCAGCTGACGTAGTATCAGGAAACAGACAGAGTTCCATTAAGCCATCTGACGTAGTATCAGGAAACAGACAGTGTTCCATTAAGCCAGCTGACGTAGTATCAGGAGACAGAGTTCCATTAAGCCAGCTGACGTAGTATCAGGAGACAGAGTTCCATTAAGCCAGCTGACGTAGTATCAGATCAGAAGACAGAGTTCCATTAAGCCAGCTGACGTAGTATCAGGAAACAGACAGAGTTCCATTAAGCCAGCTGACGTAGTATCAGGAGACAGAGTTCCATTAAGCCAGCTGACGTAGTATCAGGAAACAGACAGAGTTCCATTAAGCCAGCTGACGTAGTATCAGGAAACAGACAGTGTTCCATTAAGCCAGCTGACGTAGTATCAGGAGACAGAGTTCCATTAAGCCAGCTGACGTAGTATCAGGAGACAGAGTTCCATTAAGCCAGCTGACGTAGTATCAGATCAGAAGACAGAGTTCCATTAAGCCAGCTGACGTAGTATCAGGAAACAGACAGAGTTCCATTAAGCCAGCTGACGTAGTATCAGGAAACAGACAGTGTTCCATTAAGCCAGCTGACGTAGTATCAGGAGACAGAGTTCCATTAAGCCAGCTGACGTAGTATCAGGAGACAGGGTTCCATTAAGCCAGCTGACGTAGTATCAGATCAGAAGACAGAGTTCCATTAAGCCAGCTGACGTAGTATCAGGAGACAGACAGAGTTCCATTAAGTCAGCTGACGTAGTATCAGGAGACAGAGTTCCATTAAGCCAGCTGACGTAGTATCAGGAAACAGAGTTCCATTAAGCCAGCTGACGTAGTATCAGGAAACAGACAGTGTTCCATTAAGCAAGCTGACGTAGTATCAGGAGACAGTGTTACATTAAGCCAGCTGTCATAGTATCAGGAGACAGAGTTCCAATAAGCCAGCTGACGTAGTATCAGGAAACAGTGTTCCATTAAGCCAGCTGACGTAGTATCAGGAGACAGAGATCCATTAAGTCAGCTGACGTAGTATCAGGAGACAGTCTTCCATTAAGCCAGCTGACGTAGTATCAGGAGACAGGGTTCCATTAAGCCAGCTGACGTAGTATCAGGAAACAGACAGAGTTCCATTAAGCCAGCTGACGTAGTATCAGGAAACAGACAGTGTTCCATTAAGCCAGCTGACATAGTATCAGGAGACAGACAGAGTTCCATTAAGTCAGCTGACGTAGTATCAGGAGACAGAGTTCCATTAAGCCAGCTGACGTAGTATCAGGAAACAGAGTTCCATTAAGCCAGCTGACGTAGTATCAGGAGACAGAGTTCCATTAAGCCAGCTGACGTAGTATCAGGAGACAGTGTTCCATTAAGCCAGCTGACGTAGTATCAGGAGACAGTGTTCCATTAAGCCAGCTGACGTAGTATCAGGAAACAGTGTTCCATTAAGCCAGCTGACATAGTATCAGGAGACAGAGTTCCATTAAGCCAGCTGACATAGTATCAGGAAACAGTGTTCCATTAAGCCAGCTGACATAGTATCAGGAGACAGTGTTCCATTAAGCCAGCTGACGTAGTATCAGGAGACAGAGTTCCATCAGTGAAGACAGCAGTTCCATTAAGCCAGCTGACGTAGTATCAGGAGACAGAGTTCCATTAAGCCAGCTGACGTAGTATCAGGAGACAGTGTTCCATTAAGCCAGCTGACGTAGTATCAGGAAACAGTGTTCCATTAAGCCAGCTGACATAGTATCAGGAGACAGTGTTCCATTAAGCCAGCTGACATAGTATCAGGAGACAGTGTTCCATTAAGCCAGCTGACATAGTATCAGGAGACAGAGTTCCATTAAGCCAGCTGACGTAGTATCAGGAGACAGTGTTCCATTAAGCCAGCTGACATAGTATCAGGAGACAGCGAGTTCCATTAAGCCAGCTGACGTAGTATCAGGAGACAGAGTTCCATTAAGCCAGCTGACGTAGTATCAGGAGACAGGGTTCCATTAAGCCAGCTGACGTAGTATCAGGAGACAGTGTTCCATTAAGCCAGCTGACATAGTATCAGGGCAGACAGTGTTCCATTAAGCCAGCTGACGTAGTATCAGGAGACAGTGTTCCATTAAGCCAGCTGACGTAGTATCAGGAGACAGGGTTCCATTAAGCCAGCTGACATAGTATCAGATCAGAAGACAGAGTTCCATTAAGCCAGCTGACGTAGTATCAGGAAACAGACAGAGTTCCATTAAGTCAGCTGACGTAGTATCAGGAAACAGAGTTCCATTAAGCCAGCTGATGTAGTATCAGGAGACAGAGTTCCATTAAGCCAGCTGACGTAGTATCAGGAGACAGACAGAGTTCCATTAAGATAGCTGACGTAGTATCAGGAAACAGAGTTCCATTAAGCCAGCTGATGTAGTATCAGGAGACAGAGTTCCATTAAGCCAGCTGACGTAGTATCAGGAAACAGACAGAGTTCCATTAAGCCAGCTGACGTAGTATCAGGAAACAGACAGTGTTCCATTAAGCCAGCTGACGTAGTATCAGGAGACAGAGTTCCATTAAGCCAGCTGACGTAGTATCAGGAGACAGAGTTCCATTAAGCCAGCTGACTTAGTATCAGGAGACAGAGTTCCATTAAGCCAGCTGACGTAGTATCAGGAAACAGTGTTCCATTAAGCCAGCTGACGTAGTATCAGGAGACAGAGTTCCATTAAGCCAGCTGACGTAGTATCAGGAGACAGAGTTCCATTAAGCCAGCTGACTTAGTATCAGGAGACAGCGTTCCATTAAGCCAGCTGACGTAGTATCAGGAGACAGAGTTCCATTAAGCCAGCTGACGTAGTATCAGGAGACAGAGTTCCATTAAGCCAGCTGACTTAGTATCAGGAGACAGAGTTCCATTTAGCCAGCTGACGTAGTATCAGGAAACAGTGTTCCATTAAGCCAGCTGATGTAGTATCAGGAGACAGAGTTCCATTAAGCCAGCTGACGTAGTATCAGGAGACAGTGTTCCATTAAGCCAGCTGACGTAGTATCAGGAGACAGAGTTCCATTAAGCCAGCTGACGTAGTATCAGGAGACAGAGTTCCATTACGCCAGCTGACTTAGTATCAGGAGACAGAGTTCCAATAAGCCAGCTGACGTAGTATCAGGAAACAGTGTTCCATTAAGCCAGCTGACGTAGTATCAGGAGACAGAGATCCATTAAGTCAGCTGACGTAGTATCAGGAGACAGTCTTCCATTAAGCCAGCTGACGTAGTATCAGGAGACAGGGTTCCATTAAGCCGAGCTGACGTAGTATCAGGAAACAGACAGAGTTCCATTAAGCCAGCTGACGTAGTATCAGGAAACAGACAGACAGTGTTCCATTAAGCCAGCTGACATAGTATCAGGAAACAGTGTTCCATTAAGCCAGCTGACGTAGTATCAGGATACAGAGTTCCATTAAGCCATCTGACATAGTATCAGGAAACAGTGTTCCATTAAGCCAGCTGACGTAGTATCAGGAGACAGTGTTCCATTAAGCCAGCTGACATAGTATCAGGAGACAGAGTTCCATTAAACCAGCTGACATAGTATCAGGAGACAGAGTTCCATTAAGCCAGCTGACGTAGTATCAGGAGACAGAGTTCCATTAAGCCATCTGACATAGTATCAGGAAACAGTGTTCCATTAAGCCAGCTGACGTAGTATCAGGAGACAGTGTTCCATTAAGCCAGCTGACATAGTATCAGGAGACAGTGTTCCATTAAGCCAGCTGACATAGTATCAGGAGACAGTGTTCCATTAAGCCAGCTGACGTAGTATCAGGAGACAGAGTTCCATTAAGCATGCTGACGTAGTATCAGGAGACAGAGTTCCATTAAGCCAGCTGACGTAGTATCAGGAGACAGAGTTCCATTAAGCCAGCTGACTTAGTATCAGGAGACAGAGTTCCATTTAGCCAGCTGACGTAGTATCAGGAAACAGTGTTCCATTAAGCCAGCTGATGTAGTATCAGGAGACAGAGTTCCATTAAGCCAGCTGACGTAGTATCAGGAGACAGTGTTCCATTAAGCCAGCTGACGTAGTATCAGGAGACAGAGTTCCATTAAGCCAGCTGACGTAGTATCAGGAGACAGAGTTCCATTACGCCAGCTGACTTAGTATCAGGAGACAGAGTTCCATTTAGCCAGCTGACGTAGTATCAGGAAACAGTGTTCCATTAAGCCAGCTGACATAGTATCAGGAGACAGAGTTCCATTAAGCCAGCTGACATAGTATCAGGAGACAGAGTTCCATTAAGCCAGCTGACGTAGTATCAGGAGACAGAATTCCATTAAGCCGACTGACGTAGTATCAGGAGACAGTGTTCCATTAAGCCAGCTGACATAGTATCAGGAAACAGTGTTCCATTAAGCCAGCTGACATAGTATCAGGATACAGAGTTCCATTAAGCCATCTGACATAGTATCAGGAAACAGTGTTCCATTAAGCCAGCTGACGTAGTATCAGGAGACAGTGTTCCATTAAGCCAGCTGACATAGTATCAGGAGACAGAGTTCCATTAAACCAGCTGACATAGTATCAGGAGACAGAGTTCCATTAAGCCAGCTGACGTAGTATCAGGAGACAGAGTTCCATTAAGCCATCTGACATAGTATCAGGAAACAGTGTTCCATTAAGCCAGCTGACGTAGTATCAGGAGACAGAGTTCCATTAAGCCAGCTGACATAGTATCAGGAGACAGAGTTCCATTAAGCCAGCTGACGAAGTATCAGGAGACAGAGTTCCATTAAGCCAGCTGACGTAGTATCAGGAGACAGTGTTCCATTAAGCCAGCTGACGTAGTATCAGGAGACAGTGTTCCATTAAGCCAGCTGACGTAGTATCAGGAAACAGTGTTCCATTAATCCAGCTGACATAGTATCAGGAGACAGAGTTCCATTAAGCCAGCTGACGTAGTATCAGGAAACAGTGTTCCATTAAGCCAGCTGACATAGTATCAGGAGACAGTGTTCCATTAAGCCAGCTGACATAGTATCAGGAGACAGTGTTCCATTAAGCCAGCTGACGTAGTATCAGGAGACAGAGTTCCATTAAGCCAGCTGACGTAGTATCAGGAGACAGAGTTCCATTAAGCCAGCTGACTTAGTATCAGGAGACAGAGTTCCATTTAGCCAGCTGACGTAGTATCAGGAAACAGTGTTCCATTAAGCCAGCTGATGTAGTATCAGGAGACAGAGTTCCATTAAGCCAGCTGACGTAGTATCAGGAGACAGTGTTCCATTAAGCCAGCTGACGTAGTATCAGGAGACAGTGTTCCATTAAGCCAGCTGACGTAGTATCAGGAGACAGTGTTCCATTAAGCCAGCTGACATAGTATCAGGAGACAGAGTTCCATTAAGCCAGCTGACGTAGTATCAGGAAACAGTGTTCCATTAAGCCAGCTGACATAGTATCAGGAGACAGTGTTCCATTAAGCCAGCTGACATAGTATCAGGAGACAGAGTTCCATTAAGCCAGCTGACGTAGTATCAGGAGACAGAGTTCCATTAAGCCAGCTGACGTAGTATCAGGAGACAGTGTTCCATTAAGCCAGCTGACGTAGTATCAGGAGACAGTGTTCCATTAAGCCAGCTGACGTAGTATCAGGAGACAGTGTTCCATTAAGCCAGCTGACGTAGTATCAGGAGACAGTGTTCCATTAAGCCAGCTGACGTAGTATCAGGAGACAGAGTTCCATTAAGCCAGCTGACATAGTATCAGGAGACAGTGTTCCATTAAGCCAGCTGACGTAGTATCAGGAGACAGTGTTCCATTAAGCCAGCTGACGTAGTATCAGGAAACAGTGTTCCATTAATCCAGCTGACATAGTATCAGGAGACAGAGTTCCATTAAGCCAGCTGACGTAGTATCAGGAAACAGTGTTCCATTAAGCCAGCTGACATAGTATCAGGAGACAGTGTTCCATTAAGCCAGCTGACATAGTATCAGGAGACAGTGTTCCATTAAGCCAGCTGACGTAGTATCAGGAGACAGAGTTCCATTAAGCCAGCTGACGTAGTATCAGGAGACAGAGTTCCATTAAGCCAGCTGACTTAGTATCAGGAGACAGAGTTCCATTTAGCCAGCTGACGTAGTATCAGGAAACAGTGTTCCATTAAGCCAGCTGATGTAGTATCAGGAGACAGAGTTCCATTAAGCCAGCTGACGTAGTATCAGGAGACAGTGTTCCATTAAGCCAGCTGACGTAGTATCAGGAGACAGAGTTCCATTAAGCCAGCTGACGTAGTATCAGGAGACAGAGTTCCATTACGCCAGCTGACTTAGTATCAGGAGACAGAGTTCCATTTAGCCAGCTGACGTAGTATCAGGAAACAGTGTTCCATTAAGCCAGCTGACATAGTATCAGGAGACAGAGTTCCATTAAGCCAGCTGACATAGTATCAGGAGACAGAGTTCCATTAAGCCAGCTGACGTAGTATCAGGAGACAGAATTCCATTAAGCCGACTGACGTAGTATCAGGAGACAGTGTTCCATTAAGCCAGCTGACATAGTATCAGGAAACAGTGTTCCATTAAGCCAGCTGACATAGTATCAGGATACAGAGTTCCATTAAGCCATCTGACATAGTATCAGGAGACAGAGTTCCATTAAGCCAGCTGACGTAGTATCAGGAGACAGAGTTCCATTAAGCCATCTGACATAGTATCAGGAAACAGTGTTCCATTAAGCCAGCTGACGTAGTATCAGGAGACAGAGTTCCATTAAGCCAGCTGACGAAGTATCAGGAGACAGAGTTCCATTAAGCCAGCTGACGTAGTATCAGGAGACAGTGTTCCATTCAGCCAGCTGACGTAGTATCAGGAGACAGTGTTCCATTAAGCCAGCTGACGTAGTATCAGGAAACAGTGTTCCATTAATCCAGCTGACATAGTATCAGGAGACAGAGTTCCATTAAGCCAGCTGACGTAGTATCAGGAAACAGTGTTCCATTATGCCAGCTGACATAGTATCAGGAGACAGTGTTCCATTAAGCCAGCTGACGTAGTATCAGGAGACAGAGTTCCATTAAGCCATCTGACATAGTATCAGGAAACAGTGTTCCATTAAGCCAGCTGACGTAGTATCAGGAGACAGAGTTCCATTAAGCCAGCTGACATAGTATCAGGAGACAGAGTTCCATTAAGCCAGCTGACGAAGTATCAGGAGACAGAGTTCCATTTAGCCAGCTGACGTAGTATCAGGAGACAGTGTTCCATTAAGCCAGCTGACGTAGTATCAGGAGACAGTGTTCCATTAAGCCAGCTGACTGTAGTATCAGGAGACAGAGTTCCATTAAGCCAGCTGACGTAGTATCAGGAGACAGAGTTCCATTAAGCCAGCTGACGTAGTATCAGGAAACAGTGTTCCATTAAGCCAGCTGACATAGTATCAGGAGACAGTGTTCCATTAAGCCAGCTGACGTAGTATCAGGAGACAGAGTTCCATTAAGCCAGCTGACGTAGTATCAGGAGACAGAGTTCCATTAAGCCAGCTGACGTAGTATCAGGAGACAGAGTTCCATTAAGCCAGCTGACGTAGTATCAGGAGACAGAGTTCCATTTAGCCAGCTGACGTAGTATCAGGAAGACAGTGTTCCATTAAGCCAGCTGACGTAGTATCAGGAGACAGAGTTCCATTAAGCCAGCTGACGTAGTATCAGGAGACATTGTTCCATTAAGCCAGCTGACGTAGTATCAGGAGACAGTGTTCCATTAAGCCAGCTGACATAGTATCAGGAGACAGAGTTCCATTAAGCCAGCTGACGTAGTATCAGGAAACAGTGTTCCATTAAGCCAGCTGACATAGTATCAGGAGACAGTGTTCCATTAAGCCAGCTGACATAGTATCAGGAGACAGAGTTCCATTAAGCCAGCTGACGTAGTATCAGGAAACAGTGTTCCATTAAGCCAGCTGACGTAGTATCAGGAGACAGAGTTCCATTTAGCCAGCTGACATAGTATCAGGAAACAGTGTTCCATTAAGTCAGCTGACGTAGTATCAGGAAACAGTGTTCCATTAAGCCAGCTGACGTAGGATCAGGAGACAGAGTTCCATTAAGCCAGCTGACTTAGTATCAGGACACAGAGTTCCATTAAGCCAGCTGACGTAGTATCAGGAGACAGAGTTCCATTAAGCCAGCTGACATAGTATCAGGAGACAGACAGAGTTCCATTAAGCCAGCTGACTTAGTATCAGGAGACAGAGTTCCATTTAGCCAGCTGACATAGTATCAGGAGACAGACAGAGTTCCATTAAGCCAGCTGACGTAGTATCAGGAGACAGAGTTCCATTAAGCCAGCTGACGTAGTATCCGGAGACAGTGTTCCATTAAGCCAGCTGACGTAGTATCAGGAGACAGAATTCCATTAAGCCAGCTGACGTAGTATCAGGAGACAGAGTTCCATTAAGCCGGCTGACGTAGTATCAGGAGACAGAGTTCCATTAAGCCAGCTGACGTAGTATCAGGAGACAGAGTTCCATTAAGCCAGCTGACGTAGTATCAGGAGACAGAGTTCCATTAAGCCAGCTGACGTAGTATCAGGAGACAGAGTTCCATTAAGCCGGCTGACGTAGTATCAGGAGAAAGTGTTCCATTAAGCCAGCAGACATAGTATCAGGAAACAGTGTTCCATTAAGCCAGCTGACATAGTATCAGGATACAGAGTTCCATTAAGCCATCTGACATAGTATCAGGAAACAGTGTTCCATTAATCCAGCTGACATAGTATCAGGAGACAGAGTTCCATTAAGCCAGCTGACGTAGTATCAGGAAACAGTGTTCCATTAAGCCAGCTGACATAGTATCAGGAGACAGTGTTCCATTAAGCCAGCTGACGTAGTATCAGGAGACAGAGTTCCATTAAGCCATCTGACATAGTATCAGGAAACAGTGTTCCATTAAGCCAGCTGACGTAGTATCAGGAGACAGAGTTCCATTAAGCCAGCTGACATAGTATCAGGAGACAGAGTTCCATTAAGCCAGCTGACGAAGTATCAGGAGACAGAGTTCCATTAAGCCAGCTGACGTAGTATCAGGAGACAGTGTTCCATTAAGCCAGCTGACGTAGTATCAGGAGACAGTGTTCCATTAAGCCAGCTGACGTAGTATCAGGAAACAGTGTTCCATTAATCCAGCTGACATAGTATCAGGAGACAGAGTTCCATTAAGCCAGCTGACGTAGTATCAGGAAACAGTGTTCCATTAAGCCAGCTGACATAGTATCAGGAGACAGTGTTCCATTAAGCCAGCTGACATAGTATCAGGAGACAGTGTTCCATTAAGCCAGCTGACGTAGTATCAGGAGACAGAGTTCCATTAAGCCAGCTGTCGTAGTATCAGGAGACAGAGTTCCATTAAGCCAGCTGACTTAGTATCAGGAGACAGAGTTCCATTTAGCCAGCTGACGTAGTATCAGGAAACAGTGTTCCATTAAGCCAGCTGATGTAGTATCAGGAGACAGAGTTCCATTAAGCCAGCTGACGTAGTATCAGGAGACAGTGTTCCATTAAGCCAGCTGACGTAGTATCAGGAGACAGTGTTCCATTAAGCCAGCTGACGTAGTATCAGGAGACAGTGTTCCATTAAGCCAGCTGACATAGTATCAGGAGACAGAGTTCCATTAAGCCAGCTGACGTAGTATCAGGAAACAGTGTTCCATTAAGCCAGCTGACATAGTATCAGGAGACAGTGTTCCATTAAGCCAGCTGACATAGTATCAGGAGACAGAGTTCCATTAAGCCAGCTGACGTAGTATCAGGAAACAGTGTTCCATTAAGCCAGCTGACGTAGTATCAAGAGACAGAGTTCCATTTAGCCAGCTGACATAGTATCAGGAAACAGTGTTCCATTAAGTCAGCTGACGTAGTATCAGGAAACAGTGTTCCATTAAGCCAGCTGACGTAGGATCAGGAGACAGAGTTCCATTAAGCCAGCTGACTTAGTATCAGGACACAGAGTTCCATTAAGCCAGCTGACGTAGTATCAGGAGACAGAGTTCCATTAAGCCAGCTGACATAGTATCAGGAGACAGACAGAGTTCCATTAAGCCAGCTGACTTAGTATCAGGAGACAGAGTTCCATTTAGCCAGCTGACATAGTATCAGGAGACAGACAGAGTTCCATTAAGCCAGCTGACGTAGTATCAGGAGACAGAGTTCCATTAAGCCAGCTGACGTAGTATCCGGAGACAGTGTTCCATTAAGCCAGCTGACGTAGTATCAGGAGACAGAATTCCATTAAGCCAGCTGACGTAGTATCAGGAGACAGAGTTCCATTAAGCCGGCTGACGTAGTATCAGGAGACAGAGTTCCATTAAGCCAGCTGACGTAGTATCAGGAGACAGAGTTCCATTAAGCCAGCTGACGTAGTATCAGGAGACAGAGTTCCATTAAGCCAGCTGACGTAGTATCAGGAGACAGAGTTCCATTAAGCCGGCTGACGTAGTATCAGGAGAAAGTGTTCCATTAAGCCAGCAGACATAGTATCAGGAAACAGTGTTCCATTAAGCCAGCTGACATAGTATCAGGATACAGAGTTCCATTAAGCCATCTGACATAGTATCAGGAAACAGTGTTCCATTAAGCCAGCTGACGTAGTATCAGGAGACAGAGTTCCATTAAGCCAGCTGACATAGTATCAGGAGACAGAGTTCCATTAAGCCAGCTGATCATAGTATCAGGAGACAGAGTTCCATTAAGCCAGCTGACGTAGTATCAGGAGAAAGAGTTCCATTAAGCCATCTGACATAGTATCAGGAAACAGTGTTCCATTAAGCCAGCTGACGTAGTATCAGGAGACAGAGTTCCATTAAGCCAGCTGACATAGTATCAGGAGACAGAGTTCCATTAAGCCAGCTGACGTAGTATCAGGAGACAGAGTTCCATTAAGCCAGCTGACGTAGTATCAGGAGACAGTGTTCCATTAAGCCAGCTGACGTAGTATCAGGAGACAGTGTTCCATTAAGCCAGCTGACGTAGTATCAGGAGACAGTGTTTCCATTAAGCCAGCTGACGTAGTATCAGGAGACAGTGTTCCATTAAGCCAGCTGACGTAGTATCAGGAGACAGAGTTCCATTAAGCCAGCTGACGTAGTATCAGGAGACAGAGTTCCATTAAGCCAGCTGACGTAGTATCAGGCAGACAGTGTTCCATTAAGCCAGCTGACATAGTATCAGGAGACAGACAGAGTTCCATTAAGTCAGCTGACGTAGTATCAGGAGACAGAGTTCCATTAAGCCAGCTGACGTAGTATCAGGAAACAGAGTTCCATTAAGCCAGCTGACGTAGTATCAGGACAGACAGTGTTCCATTAAGCCAGCTGACATAGTATCAGGAGACAGAGTTCCATTAAGCCAGCTGACGTAGTATCAGGAGACAGTGTTCCATTAAGCCAGCTGACATAGTATCAGGAGACAGACAGAGTTCCATTAAGATAGCTGACGTAGTATCAGGAGACAGAGTTCCATTAAGCCAGCTGACGTAGTATCAGGAGACAGGGATCCATTAAGCCAGCTGACGTAGTATCAGGAGACAGTGTTCCATTAAGCCAGCTGACATAGTATCAGGAGACAGACAGTGTTCCATTAAGTCAGCTGACGTAGTATCAGGAGACAGTCTTCCATTAAGCCAGCTGACGTAGTATCAGGAGACAGGGTTCCATTAAGCCAGCTGACGTAGTATCAGATCAGAAGACAGAGTTCCATTAAGCCAGCTGACGTAGTATCAGGAAACAGACAGAGTTCCATTAAGTCAGCTGACGTAGTATCAGGAAACAGAGTTCCATTAAGCCAGCTGATGTAGTATCAGGAGACAGAGTTCCATTAAGCCAGCTGACGTAGTATCAGGAAACAGAGTTCCATTAAGTCAGCTGACGTAGTATCAGGAGACAGTGTTCCATTAAGCCAGCTGACTAGTATCAGAGACAGGTTCCATTAGCCAGCTGACTAGTATCAGGAACAGGTTCCATTAAGCCAGCTGACGTAGTATCAGGAGACAGAGTTCCATTAAGCCAGCTGACTTAGTATCAGGAGACAGAGTTCCATTTAGCCAGCTGACGTAGTATCAGGAAACAGTGTTCCATTAAGCCAGCTGACGTAGTATCAGGAGACAGAGTTCCATTAAGCCAGCTGACGTAGTATCAGGAGACAGTGTTCCATTAAGCCAGCTGACGTAGTATCAGGAGACAGTGTTCCATTAAGCCAGCTGACGTAGTATCAGGAGACATTGTTCCATTAATCCAGCTGACATAGTATCAGGAGACAGAGTTCCATTAAGCCAGCTGACGTAGTATCAGGAAACAGTGTTCCATTAAGCCAGCTGACATAGTATCAGGAGACAGTGTTCCATTAAGCCAGCTGACATAGTATCAGGAGACAGAGTTCCATTAAGCCAGCTGACGTAGTATCAGGAAACAGTGTTCCATTAAGCCAGCTGACGTAGTATCAGGAGACAGAGTTCCATTTAGCCAGCTGACGTAGTATCAGGACTAGTATCAGGAACAGGTTCCATTAAGCCAGCTGACGTAGTATCAGGAACAGACAGAGTTCCATTAAGCCAGCTGACGTAGTATCAGGAGACAGAGTTCCATTAAGCCAGCTGACGTAGTATCAGGAGACAGAGTTCCATTAAGCCAGCTGACGTAGTATCAGGAGACAGAGTTCATTAAGCCAGCTGACGTAGTATCAGGAGACAGAGTTCCATTAAGCCAGCTGACGTAGTATCAGGAGACAGACAGAGTTCCATTAAGCCAGCTGACGTAGTATCAGGAGACAGAGTTCCATTAAGCCAGCTGACGTAGTATCAGGAGACAGAGTTCCATTAAGCCAGCTGACGTAGTATCAGGAGACAGTGTTCCATTAAGCCAGCTGACGTAGTATCAGGAGACAGAGTTCCATTAAGCCAGCTGACGTAGTATCAGGAGACAGAGTTCCATTAAGCCAGCTGACATAGTATCAGGAGACAGAGTTCCATTAGACAGAGTTCCATTAAGCCAGCTGACGTAGTATCAGGAAACAGACAGAGTTCCATTAAGCCAGCTGACGTAGTATCAGGAAACAGACAGTGTTCCATTAAGCCAGCTGACGTAGTATCAGGAGACAGAGTTCCATTAAGCCAGCTGACGTAGTATCAGGAGACAGAGTTCCATTAAGCCAGCTGACTTAGTATCAGGAGACAGAGTTCCATTAAGCCAGCTGACGTAGTATCAGGAAACAGAGTTCCATTAAGTCAGCTGACGTAGTATCAGGAAACAGAGTTCCATTAAGTCAGCTGACGTAGTATCAGGAGACAGAGTTCCATTAAGCCAGCTGACTTAGTATCAGGAGACAGCGTTCCATTAAGCCAGCTGACGTAGTATCAGGAGACAGAGTTCCATTAAGCCAGCTGACGTAGTATCAGGAGACAGAGTTCCATTAAGCCAGCTGACGTAGAATCAGGAGACAGAGTTCCATTAAGCCAGCTGACGTAGTATCAGGAGACAGAGTTCCATTAAGCCAGCTGACGTAGTATCAGGAAACAGACAGAGTTCCATTAAGCCAGTTGACGTAGTATCAGGAAACAGACAGTGTTCCATTAAGCCAGCTGACGTAGTATCAGGAGACAGAGTTCCATTAAGCCAGCTGACGTAGTATCAGGAGACAGAGTTCCATTAAGCCAGCTGACGTAGTATCAGGAGACAGAGTTCCATTAAGCCAGCTGACGTAGTATCAGGAAACAGTGTTCCATTAGGCCAGATGACATAGTATCAGGAGACAGAGTTCCATTAAACCAGCTGACATAGTATCAGTAGACAGACAGAGTTCCATTAAGATAGCTGACGTAGTATCAGGAAACAGACAGAGTTCCATTAAGCCAGCTGACGTAGTATCAGTAGACAGTGTTCCATTAAGCCAGCTGACATAGTATCAGGAGACAGACAGAGTTCCATTAAGATAGCTGACGTAGTATCAGGAGACAGAGTTCCATTAAGCCAGCTGACGTAGTATCAGGAAACAGTGTTCCATTAAGCCAGCTGACGTAGTATCAGGAGACAGAGTTCCATTAAGCCAGCTGACTTAGAATCAGGAGACAGCGTTCCATTAAGCCAGCTGACGAAGTATCAGGAGACAGAGTTCCATTAAGCCAGCTGACGTAGTATCAGGAAACAGACAGAGTTCCATTAAGCCAGCTGACGTAGTATCAGGAGACAGAGTTCCATTAAGCCAGCTGACGTAGTATCAGGAGACAGAGTTCCATTAAGCCAGCTGACGTAGTATCAGGAGACAGAGTTCCATTAAGCCAGCTGACGTGGTATCAGTAAACAGTGTTCCATTAAGCCAGATGACATAGTATCAGGAGACAGAGTTCCATTAAGCCAGCTGACATAGTATCAGTAGACAGACAGAGTTCCATTAAGATAGCTGACGTAGTATCAGGAAACAGACAGACTTCCATTAAGCCAACTGACGTAGTATCAGGAGACAGAGTTCCATTAAGTCAGCTGACATAGTATCAGTAGACAGACAGAGTTCCATTAAGAAAGCTGACGTAGTATCAGGAAACAGTGTTCCATTTAGCCAGCTGACGTAGTATCAGGAGACAGGGTTCCATTAAGCCAGCTGACGTAGTATCAGATCAGAAGACAGAGTTCCATTAAGCCAGCTGACGTAGTATCAGGAAACAGACAGAGTTCCATTAAGCCAGCTGACGTAGTATCAGGAGACAGACAGAGTTCCATTAAGTCAGCTGACGTAGTATCAGGAGACAGAGTTCCATTAAGCCAGCTGACGTAGTATCAGGAAACAGAGTTCCATTAAGCCAGCTGACGTAGTATCAGGAAACAGACAGTGTTCCATTAAGCCAGCTGACATAGTATCAGGAGACAGACAGAGTTCCATTAAGTCAGCTGACGTAGTATCAGGAGACAGAGTTCCATTAAGCCAGCTGACGTAGTATCAGGAAACAGAGTTCCATTAAGCCAGCTGACGTAGTATCAGGAAACAGACAGTGTTCCATTAAGCCAGCTGACATAGTATCAGGAGACAGAGTTCCATTAAGCCAGCTGACGTAGTATCAGGAGACAGTGTTCCATTAAGCCAGCTGACATAGTATCAGGAGACAGACAGAGTTCCATTAAGATAGCTGACGTAGTATCAGGAGACAGAGTTCCATTAAGCCAGCTGACGTAGTATCAGGAGACAGGGATCCATTAAGCCAGCTGACGTAGTATCAGGAGACAGTGTTCCATTAAGCCAGCTGACATAGTATCAGGAGACAGACAGTGTTCCATTAAGTCAGCTGACGTAGTATCAGGAGACAGTCTTCCATTAAGCCAGCTGACGTAGTATCAGGAGACAGGGTTCCATTAAGCCAGCTGACGTAGTATCAGATCAGAAGACAGAGTTCCATTAAGCCAGCTGACGTAGTATCAGGAAACAGACAGAGTTCCATTAAGTCAGCTGACGTAGTATCAGGAAACAGAGTTCCATTAAGCCAGCTGATGTAGTATCAGGAGACAGAGTTCCATTAAGCCAGCTGACGTAGTATCAGGAAACAGAGTTCCATTAAGTCAGCTGACGTAGTATCAGGAGACAGAGTTCCATTAAGCCAGCTGACGTAGTATCAGGAAACAGACAGAGTTCCATTAAGCCAGCTGACGTAGTATCAGGAAACAGACAGTGTTCCATTAAGCCAGCTGACGTAGTATCAGGAGACAGAGTTCCATTAAGCCAGCTGACGTAGTATCAGGAGACAGAGTTCCATTAAGCCAGCTGACTTAGTATCAGGAGACAGAGTTCCATTAAGCCAGCTGACGTAGTATCAGGAAACAGAGTTCCATTAAGTCAGCTGACGTAGTATCAGGAAACAGAGTTCCATTAAGTCAGCTGACGTAGTATCAGGAGACAGAGTTCCATTAAGCCAGCTGACTTAGTATCAGGAGACAGCGTTCCATTAAGCCAGCTGACGTAGTATCAGGAGACAGAGTTCCATTAAGCCAGCTGACGTAGTATCAGGAGACAGAGTTCCATTAAGCCAGCTGACGTAGAATCAGGAGACAGAGTTCCATTAAGCCAGCTGACGTAGTATCAGGAGACAGAGTTCCATTAAGCCAGCTGACGTAGTATCAGGAAACAGACAGAGTTCCATTAAGCCAGCTGACGTAGTATCAGGAAACAGACAGTGTTCCATTAAGCCAGCTGACGTAGTATCAGGAGACAGAGTTCCATTAAGCCAGCTGACGTAGTATCAGGAGACAGAGTTCCATTAAGCCAGCTGACGTAGTATCAGGAGACAGAGTTCCATTAAGCCAGCTGACGTAGTATCAGGAAACAGTGTTCCATTAGGCCAGATGACATAGTATCAGGAGACAGAGTTCCATTAAACCAGCTGACATAGTATCAGTAGACAGACAGAGTTCCATTAAGATAGCTGACGTAGTATCAGGAAACAGACAGACTTCCATTAAGCCAACTGACGTAGTATCAGGAGACAGAGTTCCATTAAGTCAGCTGACATAGTATCAGTAGACAGACAGAGTTCCATTAAGAAAGCTGACGTAGTATCACGAAACAGTGTTCCATTTAGCCAGCTGACGTAGTATCAGGAGACAGGGTTCCATTAAGCCAGCTGACGTAGTATCAGATCAGAAGACAGAGTTCCATTAAGCCAGCTGACGTAGTATCAGGAAACAGACAGAGTTCCATTAAGCCAGCTGACGTAGTATCAGGAAACAGACAGTGTTCCATTAAGCCAGCTGACATAGTATCAGGAGACAGACAGAGTTCCATTAAGTCAGCTGACGTAGTATCAGGAGACAGAGTTCCATTAAGCCAGCTGACGTAGTATCAGGAAACAGAGTTCCATTAAGCCAGCTGACGTAGTATCAGGAAACAGACAGTGTTCCATTAAGCCAGCTGACGTAGTATCAGGAGACAGTGTTCCATTAAGCCAGCTGTCATAGTATCAGGAGACAGAGTTCCAATAAGCCAGCTGACGTAGTATCAGGAAACAGTGTTCCATTAAGCCAGCTGACGTAGTATCAGGAGACAGAGATCCATTAAGTCAGCTGACGTAGTATCAGGAGACAGTCTTCCATTAAGCCAGCTGACGTAGTATCAGGAGACAGGGTTCCATTAAGCCAGCTGACGTAGTATCAGATCAGAAGACAGAGTTCCATTAAGCCAGCTGACGTAGTGTCAGGAAACAGACAGAGTTCCATTAAGCCAGCTGACGTAGTATCAGGAAACAGACAGTGTTCCATTAAGCCAGCTGACATAGTATCAGGAGACAGACAGAGTTCCATTAAGCCAGCTGACGTAGTATCAGGAAACAGAGTTCCATTAAGCCAGCTGATGTAGTATCAGGAGACAGAGTTCCAATTATCCAGCTGACGTAGTATCAGGAAACAGACAGAGTTCCATTAAGCCAGCTGACGTAGTATCAGGAAACAAGAGTTCCATTAAGCCAGCTGACGTAGTATCAGGAAACAGAGTTCCATTAAGCCAGCTATGTAGTATCAGGAAACAGACAGAGTTCCATTAAGCCAGCTGACGTAGTATCAGGAAACAGACAGAGTTCCATTAAGCCAGCTGACATAGTATCAGGAAACAGAGTTCCAAAAAGCCTGCTGACTTAGTATCAGGAGACAGTGTTCCATTAAGCCAGCTGACGTAGTATCAGGAGACAGAGTTCCATTAAGACAGCTGACGTGGTATCAGGAAACAGAGTTCCATTAAGCCAGCTGATGTAGTATCAGGAGACAGAGTTCCATTAAGCCAGCTGACGTAGTATCAGGAAACAGAGTTCCATTAAGTCAGCTGACGTAGTATCAGGAAACAGAGTTCCATTAAGTCAGCTGACGTAGTATCAGGAAACAGAGTTCCATTAAGCCAGCTGACGTAGTATCAGGAAACAGACAGAGTTCCATTAAGCCAGCTGACGTAGTATTAGGAGACAGAGTTCGATTAAGCCAGCTGACGTAGTATCAGGAGACAGAGTTCCATTAAGCCAGCTGACGTAGTATCAGGAGACAGAGTTCCATTAAGCCAGCTGACGTAGTATCAGGAAACAGACAGAGTTCCATTAAGCCAGCTGACGTAGTATCAGGAAACAGACAGTGTTCCATTAAGCCAGCTGACGTAGTATCAGGAGACAGAGTTCCATTAAGCCAGCTGACGTAGTATCAGGAGACAGAGTTCCATTAAGCCAGCTGACGTAGTATCAGGAGACAGAGTTCCGTTAAGCCAGCTGACGTAGTATCAGGAAACAGTGTTCCATTAAGCCAGATGACATAGTATCAGGAGACAGAGTTCCATTAAGCCAGCTGACATAGTATCAGTAGACAGACAGAGTTCCATTAAGATAGCTGACGTAGTATCAGGAAACAGACAGACTTCCATTAAGCCAACTGACTTAGTATCAGGAGACAGAGTTCCATTAAGTCAGCTGACATAGTATCAGTAGACAGACAGAGTTCCATTAAGATAGCTGACATAGTATCAGGAAACAGTGTTCCATTTAGCCAGCTGACGTAGTATCAGGAGACAGGGTTCCATTAAGCCAGCTGACGTAGTATCAGATCAGAAGACAGAGTTCCATTAAGCCAGCTGACGTAGTATCAGGAAACAGACAGAGTTCCATTAAGCCAGCTGACGTAGTATCAGGAAACAGAGAGTGTTCCATTAAGCCAGCTGACATAGTATCAGGAGACAGACAGAGTTCCATTAAGTCAGCTGACGTAGTATCAGGAGACAGAGTTCCATTAAGCCAGCTGACGTAGTATCAGGAAACAGAGTTCCATTAAGCCAGCTGACGTAGTATCAGGAAACAGACAGTGTTCCATTAAGCCAGCTGACATAGTATCAGGAGACAGAGTTCCATTAAGCCAGCTGACGTAGTATCAGGAGACAGTGTTCCATTAAGCCAGCTGACATAGTATCAGGAGACAGACAGAATTCCATTAAGATAGCTGACGTAGTATCAGGAGACAGAGTTCCATTAAGCCAGCTGACGTAGTATCAGGAAACAGAGTTCCTTTAAGCCAGCTGACGTAGTATCAGGAAACAGTGTTCCATTAAGCCAGATGACATAGTATCAGGAGACAGAGTTCCATTAAGCCAGCTGACATAGTATCAGTAGACAGACAGAGTTCCATTAAGATAGCTGACGTAGTATCAGGAAACAGACAGACTTCCATTAAGCCAACTGATGTAGTATCAGGAGACAGAGTTCCATTAAGTCAGCTGACATAGTATCAGTAGACAGACAGAGTTCCATTAAGAAAGCTGACGTAGTATCACGAAACAGTGTTCCATTTAGCCAGCTGACGTAGTATCAGGAGACAGGGTTCCATTAAGCCAGCTGACGTAGTATCAGATCAGAAGACAGAGTTCCATTAAGCCAGCTGACGTAGTATCAGGAAACAGACAGAGTTCCATTAAGCCAGCTGACGTAGTATCAGGAAACAGACAGTGTTCCATTAAGCCAGCTGACATAGTATCAGGAGACAGACAGAGTTCCATTTAGTCAGCTGACGTAGTATCAGGAGACAGAGTTCCATTAAGCCAGCTGACGTAGTATCAGCAAACAGAGTTCCATTAAGCCAGCTGACGTAGTATCAGGAAACAGACAGTGTTCCATTAAGCCAGCTGACGTAGTATCAGGAGACAGTGTTCCATTAAGCCAGCTGACATAGTATCAGGAAACAGACAGTGTTCCATTAAGCCAGCTGACGTAGTATCAGGAAACAGACAGTGTTCCATTAAGCCAGCTGACATAGTATCAGGAGACAGACAGAGTTCCATTTAGTCAGCTGACGTAGTATCAGGAGACAGAGTTCCATTAAGCCAGCTGACGTAGTATCAGCAAACAGAGTTCCATTAAGCCAGCTGACGTAGTATCAGGAAACAGACAGTGTTCCATTAAGCCAGCTGACGTAGTATCAGCAAACAGAGTTCCATTAAGCCAGCTGACGTAGTATCAGGAAACAGACAGTGTTCCATTAAGCCAGCTGACGTAGTATCAGGAGACAGTGTTCCATTAAGCCAGCTGACATAGTATCAGGAGACAGAGTGCCAATAAGCCAGCTGACGTAGTATCAGGAAACAGTGTTCCATTAAGCCAGCTGACGTAGTATCAGGAGACAGAGATCCATTAAGTCAGCTGACGTAGTATCAGGAGACAGTCTTCCATTAAGCCAGCTGACGTAGTATCAGGAGACAGGGTTCCATTAAGCCAGCTGACGTAGTATCAGATCAGAAGACAGAGTTCCATTAAGCCAGCTGACGTAGTATCAGGAAACAGACAGAGTTCCATTAAGCCAGCTGACGTAGTATCAGGAAACAGACAGTGTTCCATTAAGCCAGCTGACATAGTATCAGGAGCCAGACAGAGTTCCATTAAGCCAGCTGACGTAGTATCAGGAAACAGAGTTCCATTAAGCCAGCTGATGTAGTATCAGGAGACAGAGTTCCATTAAGCCAGCTGACGTAGTATCAGGAAACAGAGTTCCATTAAGTCAGCTGACGTAGTATCAGGAAACAGAGTTCCATTAAGCCAGCTGACGTAGTATCAGGAAACAGAGTTCCATTAAGCCAGCTGATGTAGTATCAGGGGACAGAGTTCCATTAAGCCAGCTGACGTAGTATCAGGAAACAGAGGTCCATTAAGCCAGCTGACGTAGTATCAGGAGACAGAGATCCATTAAGTCAGCTGACGTAGTATCAGGAGACAGTCTTCCATTAAGCCAGCTGACGTAGTATCAGGAGACAGAGTTCCATTAAGATAGCTGACGTAGTATCAGGAGGCAGTGTTCCATTTAGCCAGCTGACGTAGTATCAGGAGACAGAGTTCCATTAAGCCAGCTGACGTAGTATCAGGAGACAGAGACCCATTAAGTCAGCTGACGTAGTATCAGGAGACAGTCTTCCATTAAGCCAGCTGACGTAGTATCAGGAAAAAGAGGTCCATTAAGCCAGCTGACTTAGTATCAGGAGACAGAGTTCCGTTAAGCCAGCTGACGTATTATCAGGAAACAGAGTTCCATTAAGATAGCTGACGTAGTATCAGGAGGCAGGGTTCCATTAAGCCAGCTGACGTAGTATCAGGAAAAAGAGGTCCATTAAGCCAGCTGACTTAGTATCAGGAGACAGAGTTCCATTAAGATAGCTAACGTAGTATCAGGAAACAGACAGCGTTCCATTAAGCCAGCTGACATAGTATCAGGAGACAGAGTTCCATTAAGCCAGCTGACGTAGTATCAGGAGACAGAGACCCATTAAGTCAGCTGACGTAGTATCAGGAGACAGTCTTCCATTAAGCCAGCTGACGTAGTATCAGGAAAAAGAGGTCCATTAAGCCAGCTGACATAGTATCAGGAGACAGAGTTCCATTAAGCCAGCTGACGTAGTATCAGGAGACAGAGTTCCATTAAGCCAGCTGACGTAGTATCAGGAGACAGAGTTCCATTAAGCCAGCTGACGTAGTATCAGGAGACAGAGTTCCATTAAGCCAGCTGACGTAGTATCAGGAAAAAGAGGTCCATTAAGACAGCTAACGTAGTATCAGGAAACAGACAGCGTTCCATTAAGCCAGCTGACATAGTATCAGGAGACAGAGTTCCATTAAGCCAGCTGACGTAGTATCAGGAAACAGACAGACCCTCATTAAGCCAACTGACGTAGTATCAGGAGACAGAGTTCCATTAAGTCAGCTGACATAGTATCAGTAGACAGACAGAGTTCCATTAAGAAAGCTGACGTAGTATCACGAAACAGTGTTCCATTTAGCCAGCTGACGTAGTATCAGGAGACAGGGTTCCATTAAGCCAGCTGACGTAGTATCAGATCAGAAGACAGAGTTCCATTAAGCCAGCTGACGTAGTATCAGGAAACAGACAGAGTTCCATTAAGCCAGCTGACGTAGTATCAGGAAACAGACAGTGTTCCATTAAGCCAGCTGACATAGTATCAGGAGACAGACAGAGTTCCATTAAGTCAGCTGACGTAGTATCAGGAGACAGAGTTCCATTAAGCCAGCTGACGTAGTATCAGCAAACAGAGTTCCATTAAGATAGCTGACGTAGTATCAGGAGGCAGGGTTCCATTAAGCCAGCTGACGTAGTATCAGGAAAAAGAGGTCCATTAAGCCAGCTGACTTAGTATCAGGAGACAGAGTTCCATTAAGATAGCTAACGTAGTATCAGGAAACAGACAGCGTTCCATTAAGCCAGCTGACATAGTATCAGGAGACAGAGTTCCATTAAGCCAGCTGACGTAGTATCAGGAGACAGAGACCCATTAAGTCAGCTGACGTAGTATCAGGAGACAGTCTTCCATTAAGCCAGCTGACGTAGTATCAGGAAAAAGAGGTCCATTAAGCCAGCTGACATAGTATCAGGAGACAGAGTTCCATTAAGCCAGCTGACGTAGTATCAGGAGACAGAGTTCCATTAAGCCAGCTGACGTAGTATCAGGAGACAGAGTTCCATTAAGCCAGCTGACGTAGTATCAGGAGACAGAGTTCCATTAAGCCAGCTGACGTAGTATCAGGAAAAAGAGGTCCATTAAGACAGCTAACGTAGTATCAGGAAACAGACAGCGTTCCATTAAGCCAGCTGACATAGTATCAGGAGACAGAGTTCCATTAAGCCAGCTGACGTAGTATCAGGAAACAGACAGACCCTCATTAAGCCAACTGACGTAGTATCAGGAGACAGAGTTCCATTAAGTCAGCTGACATAGTATCAGTAGACAGACAGAGTTCCATTAAGAAAGCTGACGTAGTATCACGAAACAGTGTTCCATTTAGCCAGCTGACGTAGTATCAGGAGACAGGGTTCCATTAAGCCAGCTGACGTAGTATCAGATCAGAAGACAGAGTTCCATTAAGCCAGCTGACGTAGTATCAGGAAACAGACAGAGTTCCATTAAGCCAGCTGACGTAGTATCAGGAAACAGACAGTGTTCCATTAAGCCAGCTGACATAGTATCAGGAGACAGACAGAGTTCCATTAAGTCAGCTGACGTAGTATCAGGAGACAGAGTTCCATTAAGCCAGCTGACGTAGTATCAGCAAACAGAGTTCCATTAAGATAGCTGACGTAGTATCAGGAAACAGACAGTGTTCCATTAAGCCAGCTGACGTAGTATCAGGAGACAGTGTTCCATTAAGCCAGCTGACATAGTATCAGGAGACAGAGTGCCAATAAGCCAGCTGACGTAGTATCAGGAAACAGTGTTCCATTAAGCCAGCTGACGTAGTATCAGGAGACAGAGATCCATTATGTCAGCTGACGTAGTATCAGGAGACAGTCTTCCATTAAGCCAGCTGACGTAGTATCAGGAGACAGGGTTCCATTAAGCCAGCTGACGTAGTATCAGATCAGAAGACAGAGTTCCATTAAGCCAGCTGACGTAGTATCAGGAAACAGACAGAGTTCCATTAAGCCAGCTGACGTAGTATCAGGAAACAGACAGTGTTCCATTAAGCCAGCTGACATAGTATCAGGAGCCAGACAGAGTTCCATTAAGCCAGCTGACATAGTATCAGGAAACAGAGTTCCATTAAGCCAGCTGATGTAGTATCAGGAGACAGAGTTCCATTAAGCCAGCTGACGTAGTATCAGGAAACAGAGTTCCATTAAGTCAGCTGACGTAGTATCAGGAAACAGAGTTCCATTAAGCCAGCTGACGTAGTATCAGGAAACAGAGTTCCATTAAGCCAGCTGATGTAGTATCAGGAGACAGAGTTCCATTAAGCCAGCTGACGTAGTATCAGGAAACAGAGGTCCATTAAGCCAGCTGACGTAGTATCAGGAGACAGAGATCCATTAAGTCAGCTGACGTAGTATCAGGAGACAGTCTTCCATTAAGCCAGCTGACGTAGTATCAGGAGACAGAGTTCCATTAAGATAGCTGACGTAGTATCAGGAGGCAGTGTTCCATTTAGCCAGCTGACGTAGTATCAGGAGACAGAGTTCCATTAAGCCAGCTGACGTAGTATCAGGAGACAGAGTTCCATTAAGCCAGCTGACGTAGTATCAGGAGACAGAGACCCATTAAGTCAGCTGACGTAGTATCAGGAGACAGTCTTCCATTAAGCCAGCTGACGTAGTATCAGGAAAAAGAGGTCCATTAAGCCAGCTGACTTAGTATCAGGAGACAGAGTTCCGTTAAGCCAGCTGACGTAGTATCAGGAAACAGAGTTCCATTAAGATAGCTGACGTAGTATCAGGAGGCAGGGTTCCATTAAGCCAGCTGACGTAGTATCAGGAAAAAGAGGTCCATTAAGCCAGCTGACTTAGTATCAGGAGACAGAGTTCCATTAAGATAGCTAACGTAGTATCAGGAAACAGACAGCGTTCCATTAAGCCAGCTGACATAGTATCAGGAGACAGAGTTCCATTAAGCCAGCTGACGTAGTATCAGGAGACAGAGACCCATTAAGTCAGCTGACGTAGTATCAGGAGACAGTCTTCCATTAAGCCAGCTGACGTAGTATCAGGAAAAAGAGGTCCATTAAGCCAGCTGACATAGTATCAGGAGACAGAGTTCCATTAAGCCAGCTGACGTAGTATCAGGAGACAGAGTTCCATTAAGCCAGCTGACGTAGTATCAGGAGACAGAGTTCCATTAAGCCAGCTGACGTAGTATCAGGAGACAGAGTTCCATTAAGCCAGCTGACGTAGTATCAGGAAAAAGAGGTCCATTAAGACAGCTAACGTAGTATCAGGAAACAGACAGCGTTCCATTAAGCCAGCTGACATAGTATCAGGAGACAGAGTTCCATTAAGCCAGCTGACGTAGTATCAGGAAACAGACAGACCCTCATTAAGCCAACTGACGTAGTATCAGGAGACAGAGTTCCATTAAGTCAGCTGACATAGTATCAGTAGACAGACAGAGTTCCATTAAGAAAGCTGACGTAGTATCACGAAACAGTGTTCCATTTAGCCAGCTGACGTAGTATCAGGAGACAGGGTTCCATTAAGCCAGCTGACGTAGTATCAGATCAGAAGACAGAGTTCCATTAAGCCAGCTGACGTAGTATCAGGAAACAGACAGAGTTCCATTAAGCCAGCTGACGTAGTATCAGGAAACAGACAGTGTTCCATTAAGCCAGCTGACATAGTATCAGGAGACAGACAGAGTTCCATTAAGTCAGCTGACGTAGTATCAGGAGACAGAGTTCCATTAAGCCAGCTGACGTAGTATCAGCAAACAGAGTTCCATTAAGATAGCTGACGTAGTATCAGGAGGCAGGGTTCCATTAAGCCAGCTGACGTAGTATCAGGAAAAAGAGGTCCATTAAGCCAGCTGACTTAGTATCAGGAGACAGAGTTCCATTAAGATAGCTAACGTAGTATCAGGAAACAGACAGCGTTCCATTAAGCCAGCTGACATAGTATCAGGAGACAGAGTTCCATTAAGCCAGCTGACGTAGTATCAGGAGACAGAGACCCATTAAGTCAGCTGACGTAGTATCAGGAGACAGTCTTCCATTAAGCCAGCTGACGTAGTATCAGGAAAAAGAGGTCCATTAAGCCAGCTGACATAGTATCAGGAGACAGAGTTCCATTAAGCCAGCTGACGTAGTATCAGGAGACAGAGTTCCATTAAGCCAGCTGACGTAGTATCAGGAGACAGAGTTCCATTAAGCCAGCTGACGTAGTATCAGGAGACAGAGTTCCATTAAGCCAGCTGACGTAGTATCAGGAAAAAGAGGTCCATTAAGACAGCTAACGTAGTATCAGGAAACAGACAGCGTTCCATTAAGCCAGCTGACATAGTATCAGGAGACAGAGTTCCATTAAGCCAGCTGACGTAGTATCAGGAAACAGACAGACCCTCATTAAGCCAACTGACGTAGTATCAGGAGACAGAGTTCCATTAAGTCAGCTGACATAGTATCAGTAGACAGACAGAGTTCCATTAAGAAAGCTGACGTAGTATCACGAAACAGTGTTCCATTTAGCCAGCTGACGTAGTATCAGGAGACAGGGTTCCATTAAGCCAGCTGACGTAGTATCAGATCAGAAGACAGAGTTCCATTAAGCCAGCTGACGTAGTATCAGGAAACAGACAGAGTTCCATTAAGCCAGCTGACGTAGTATCAGGAAACAGACAGTGTTCCATTAAGCCAGCTGACATAGTATCAGGAGACAGACAGAGTTCCATTAAGTCAGCTGACGTAGTATCAGGAGACAGAGTTCCATTAAGCCAGCTGACGTAGTATCAGCAAACAGAGTTCCATTAAGATAGCTGACGTAGTATCAGGAAACAGACAGTGTTCCATTAAGCCAGCTGACGTAGTATCAGGAGACAGTGTTCCATTAAGCCAGCTGACATAGTATCAGGAGACAGAGTGCCAATAAGCCAGCTGACGTAGTATCAGGAAACAGTGTTCCATTAAGCCAGCTGACGTAGTATCAGGAGACAGAGATCCATTATGTCAGCTGACGTAGTATCAGGAGACAGTCTTCCATTAAGCCAGCTGACGTAGTATCAGGAGACAGGGTTCCATTAAGCCAGCTGACGTAGTATCAGATCAGAAGACAGAGTTCCATTAAGCCAGCTGACGTAGTATCAGGAAACAGACAGAGTTCCATTAAGCCAGCTGACGTAGTATCAGGAAACAGACAGTGTTCCATTAAGCCAGCTGACATAGTATCAGGAGCCAGACAGAGTTCCATTAAGCCAGCTGACATAGTATCAGGAAACAGAGTTCCATTAAGCCAGCTGATGTAGTATCAGGAGACAGAGTTCCATTAAGCCAGCTGACGTAGTATCAGGAAACAGAGTTCCATTAAGTCAGCTGACGTAGTATCAGGAAACAGAGTTCCATTAAGCCAGCTGACGTAGTATCAGGAAACAGAGTTCCATTAAGCCAGCTGATGTAGTATCAGGAGACAGAGTTCCATTAAGCCAGCTGACGTAGTATCAGGAAACAGAGGTCCATTAAGCCAGCTGACGTAGTATCAGGAGACAGAGATCCATTAAGTCAGCTGACGTAGTATCAGGAGACAGTCTTCCATTAAGCCAGCTGACGTAGTATCAGGAGACAGAGTTCCATTAAGATAGCTGACGTAGTATCAGGAGGCAGTGTTCCATTTAGCCAGCTGACGTAGTATCAGGAGACAGAGTTCCATTAAGCCAGCTGACGTAGTATCAGGAGACAGAGTTCCATTAAGCCAGCTGACGTAGTATCAGGAGACAGAGACCCATTAAGTCAGCTGACGTAGTATCAGGAGACAGTCTTCCATTAAGCCAGCTGACGTAGTATCAGGAAAAAGAGGTCCATTAAGCCAGCTGACTTAGTATCAGGAGACAGAGTTCCGTTAAGCCAGCTGACGTAGTATCAGGAAACAGAGTTCCATTAAGATAGCTGACGTAGTATCAGGAGGCAGGGTTCCATTAAGCCAGCTGACGTAGTATCAGGAAAAAGAGGTCCATTAAGCCAGCTGACTTAGTATCAGGAGACAGAGTTCCATTAAGATAGCTAACGTAGTATCAGGAAACAGACAGCGTTCCATTAAGCCAGCTGACATAGTATCAGGAGACAGAGTTCCATTAAGCCAGCTGACGTAGTATCAGGAGACAGAGACCCATTAAGTCAGCTGACGTAGTATCAGGAGACAGTCTTCCATTAAGCCAGCTGACGTAGTATCAGGAAAAAGAGGTCCATTAAGCCAGCTGACATAGTATCAGGAGACAGAGTTCCATTAAGCCAGCTGACGTAGTATCAGGAGACAGAGTTCCATTAAGCCAGCTGACGTAGTATCAGGAGACAGAGTTCCATTAAGCCAGCTGACGTAGTATCAGGAGACAGAGTTCCATTAAGCCAGCTGACGTAGTATCAGGAAAAAGAGGTCCATTAAGACAGCTAACGTAGTATCAGGAAACAGACAGCGTTCCATTAAGCCAGCTGACATAGTATCAGGAGACAGAGTTCCATTAAGCCAGCTGACGTAGTATCAGGAGACAGAGTTCCATTAAGCCAGCTGACGTAGTATCAGGAAACAGAGTTCCATTAAGCCAGCTGACGTAGTATCAGGAGACAGAGTTCCATTAATCCAGCTGACGTAGTATCAGGAGACAGAGTTCCATTAAGCCAGCTGACGTAGTATCAGGAGACAGAGTTCCATTAAGCCAGCTGACGTAGTATCAGGAGACAGAGATCCATTAAGTCAGCTGACGTAGTATCAGGAGACAGTCTTCCATTAAGCCAGCTGACGTAGTATCAGGAAACAGAGTTCCATTAAGCCAGCTGATGAAGTATCAGGAGACAGAGTTCCATTAAGCCAGCTGACGTAGTATCAGGAGACAGAGTTCCATTAAGCCAGCTGACGTAGTATCAGGAGACAGAGTTCCATTAAGCCAGCTGATGTAGTATCAGGAGGCAGAGTTCCATTAAGGTAGCTGATGTAGTATCAGGAAACAGTGTTCCACTCTCTTGTGTATTACAGCGTGTCTTTACCCTCACATCACACAAATCCTGAAGACCAACCAAAGCCAAGCCAAGCGGATCAGCACTGTAAGTCACTCTGCTTCTGGTAGGACAACATGAAGCTAATAGAGGATCAGCTAAATTTACAATATCTTCCCCTCATCCCCCTAAAGCCCATCCACAAGACCTTGACAGGACGTGATAGGTCAGAGGCCATTGGAGCTCAGCCCCCCAGGGCTCCTGGTCTGGAAGTGATGTGAGTTGTGTACCCAGGGGGAACAGTCACTATGACAACCTCTTGACTCCTCCTCGGCCCCTTGGGAAGAGCAGGCTGAGCGATGAGTGTAGGAGTCTGAACTAATGGTGTTCCGCCTGTCTAACTGTCAGCCCCGGAGGGTCTCTGTCACAAACACACACTTATAGACACACACATGCAGAGACACACACACACACATACACATACACAGTCATTCTGTACATACACACTCAGGGGCGTGTGTCTGACAGATGACCTGCTCTGTCTGTGTCACTAAGCCCCAATGCCTGCTGGGAGTCAGCGGCGCCCAAAGTTTTTACATGTGGTGACGGGAGGAGCACTGGAGCAACTTAATACCCTCTATATAGATAACACACAGCTTTTTATTTATATGAATCTCTTTCCTTTCTTCATCCCCCTCTTGATCTCCTCCTCCCCCTCTTCATCTCCCCCTCCCCCTCTTCATCTCCTCATCCACCTCTTCATCTCCTCATCCACCTCTTCATCTCCTCATCCACCTCTTCATCTCCTCCCCCCCTCTTCATCTCCCCCTCTTCATCTCCTCCTCATCTCCTCATCCACCTCTTCATCTCCTTGTCTCTGTCTCTATTCCTGGTAGAATCTGTCTCTGTCTCTATGGCTGGTAGAATCTGTCTCTGTCTCTATGGCTGGTAGAATCTGTCTCCGTCTCTATGGCTGGTAGAATCTGTCTCTGTCTCTATGGCTGGTAGAATCTGTCTCTGTCTCTATGGCTGGTAGAATCTGTCTCTGTCTCTATGGCTGGTAGAATCTGTCTCCGTCTCTATGGCTGGTAGAATCTGTCTCTGTCTCTATGGCTGGGGGAATCTGTCTCTGTCTCTACAGCTGGTAGAATCTGTCTCTGTCTCTATGGCTGGTAGAATCTGTCTCTGTCTCTATGGCTGGTAGAATCTGTCTCTGTCTCTATGGCTGGTAGAATCTGTCTCTGTCTCTATGGCTGGTAGAATCTGTCTCTGTCTCTATGGCTGGTAGAATCTGTCTCTGTCTCTACGGCTGGTAGAATCTGTCTCTGTCTCTATGGCTGGGGGAATCTGTCTCTGTCTCTATGGCTGGTAGAATCTGTCTCTGTCTCTATGGCTGGTAGAATCTGTCTCTGTCTCTATGGCTGGTAGAATCTGTCTCTGTCTCTATGGCTGGTAGAATCTGTCTCTGTCTCTATGGCTGGTAGAATCTGTCTCTGTCTCTATGGCTGGTAGAATCTGTCTCTGTCTCTACGGCTGGTAGAATCTGTCTCTGTCTCTATGGCTGGTAGAATCTGTCTCTGTCTCTATGGCTGGTAGAATCTGTCTCTGTCTCTATGGCTGGTAGAATCTGTCTCTGTCTCTAAGGCTGAGGGAACCTGTCTGTCACGACTTCCGCCGAGGTCAGGTCCTCTCCTTGTTCGGGCGGCGCTCGGCGGTCGGCATCGCCGGTCTTCTAGCCATCATCGATCCATTTTTCATTTTCCATGTGTTATGTCTTGTTTTTCCTCACACCTGGTTTCAATTCCCTCATTCACCGGTTGTGTATTTAACCCTCTGTTCCCCACATGTCTTTGTGTGGGATTGTTCATTGTTTCATGTATGCGCACGTTAGACTGGTTGCGCTGGGTTATGTCAACCCGTATTGTATTTCGTGTTCGTTGTGCCGTGTGTTTTTGGTTCACCTAAATAAAAGGCTCAGTTTGCTACCCAGTATCTGCTCTCCTGCGCCTGACTCCCTTACAGCCATTTACGCATACCTAACACTGTCTCTGTCTCTATGGCTGGTAGAATCTGTCTCTGTCTCTATGGCTGGTAGAATCTGTCTCTGTCTCTATGGCTGGTAGAATCTGTCTCTGTCTCTATGGCTGGGGGAATCTGTCTCTGTCTCTATGGCTGGGGGAATCTGTCTCTGTCTCTATGGCTGGGGGAATCTGTCTCTGTCTCTATGGCTGGGGGAATCTGTCTCTGTCTCTATGGCTGGGGGAATCTGTCTCTGTCTCTACAGCTGGTAGAATCTGTCTCTGTCTCTACGGCTGGTAGAATCTGTCTCTGTCTCTACGGCTGGTAGAATCTGTCTCTGTCTCTACGGCTGGTAGAATCTGTCTCTGTCTCTATGGCTGGTAGAATCTGTCTCCGTCTCTATGGCTGGTAGAATCTGTCTCTGTCTCTATGGCTGGTAGAATCTGTCTCCGTCTCTATGGCTGGGAGAATCTGTCTCTGTCTCTATGGCTGGTAGAATCTGTCTCCGTCTCTATGGCTGGTAGAATCTGTCTCTGTCTCTATGGCTGGTAGAATCTGTCTCTGTCTCTATGGCTGGTAGAATCTGTCTCTGTCTCTATGGCTGGTAGAATCTGTCTCTGTCTCTATGGCTGGTAGAATCTGTCTCTGTCTCTATGGCTGGTAGAATCTGTCTCTGTCTCTATGGCTGGTAGAATCTGTCTCCGTCTCTATGGCTGGTAGAATCTGTCTCCGTCTCTATGGCTGGTAGAATCTGTCTCTGTCTCTATGGCTGGTAGAATCTGTCTCTGTCTTTAAGGCTGAGGGAACCTGTCCCTGTTTCTATGGTTGGGAGAAACTGAAGTTCTCCTTCTACGGTTAGAGAGATGGAAAGAGGGTGAGACTACAGTAGAGAGACATGAAAACATGGATGTACATTTTTGTAAATGTGTTATAATTGTCTGTTTCTCCTCCATCCATTGGATCTCACTGTCTCCGAGCCTGTCTGTCTGCCTGTCTCTCTGTCTGCCTGTCTGCTTGTCTGTCTGTTCTCCTGTCTCTCTGTCTGCATGTCTGTCTGTCTGCTTGTCTGTCTGTCCTCCTGTCTCTCTGTCTGCCTGTGTTCCTGTCTCTCTGTCTGTCTGTCTAGCCGTCTGACCATCTGTCTGTCGGTCTGTCCGTGTATACAGTTTGTGTGACCCCAACACTAACCCCTTGATACAGACGGTTGTTCATGCCAGGAAAGGTTGCGGAAAACAAATGAGTCTAAAGGAGTAAAAAAGAGGCCGGGGTATTGATTCTACTCTTTTCATGGTAGAGAGGAGAAGAGAAAATATTAGGCCATAAAACGTAAACTAGGATATAAAGCCATTACCGGCTTGGCTTAATTGATCCCACTTCCCATAACAAATTAATTGAGCGGAAAATGGCAGATGGCTTTGATAAATGACATAAAAAAAAGTGTTGTCAGCAAGCCCTCTGCTCGACCCGGAGCGCTCACCCATTTCAACACACAGACTGTGTCCCAAATCACACCGTATTCCCTAAATAGTGCACTACTTTTGACAAAAGTACAGTACTATATATGTATTAGGGTGCGATTTGGGCCTCAAACACAGATAGCTTCTTTAATCGCGTGTTCACGTTACATCTATTTACTGTAATGATCATTTTGTTAATTACAATGACATGCTAAGCTAATTGCTAATTAACTGTAGCCAATCTCGCTGAATGGGCAGAAATTACATACGATTGATAGCCAACATCCCTGTTGAAATAAAAGATGAATGTAACACTGTGAGTGTGTGTGTGTGTGTGTGTGTGTGTGTGTGTGTGTGTGTGTGTGTGTGTGTGTGTGTGTGTGTGTGTGTGTGTGTGTGTGTGTGTGTGTGTGTGTGTGTGTGTGTGTGTGTGTGTGTTTATAGAGACTGCTATTCTGGTTTCAGAGCAAATGAATGAATCTGCTATAAATCCAACTGGTCTCTGACTCGTGTGTCTGGTGCACTGGGGACTCACACAATAACCCTGCAGTTGTCTTGAACACATTCAAACACACACGCACGCACGCACACACACACACACACACACACACATAAACATACATACACACATAAGTATACACACACACACACAAACATACACACAAACCCTCACACACAAACGGACATATGCACTCATTCACTCAAATGCCTCTACACCAGAGGAGGCTGGTGGGAGGAGCTATAGGAGGACAGTCTCATTGTAATGGCTGGAATGGAATCAATGGAACTGTATCAAACACACCAAACTTATGGAAACCACGTGTAACTCAGTCACATTTATTCCATTCCAGCCATGAGCCTGTCCTCCTATAGCTCCTCCCACCAGCCTCCTCTGGTGTACACACAACCTATTCTCTCTCTCTTACACACACAATACTGACAGACCTGTGGTTTCACGTTGGGGGGGATAAAATTGGTGAGACTGGTATGGACAGAGCGGGTGTGTGTATATGTGTGTGTGTGTGTGTGTGTGTGTATGAATGTGTATGTATGTGTGTGTGTGTATGTGTACCGAGTCATCGTGGCAGCTGTTGAAAAATCATGCGCTCCTCTGCAGCCCCTGTGTTTCCCATCAATCTCCCCTTTGTCTGGCCTTGGTGACTGCAGCTGCATCTTAATCCACAGGGGGTGGACGTGAGGACGGACAGGAAGACTGGCCCCGTCATTAAATAACCCCAACAATCCTCCCTCCCCAAAGTGACATTCCTACAGAGCTGACAGGGTATTGGTTGCATTCCAAATGACACCCTGTTCCCTATATACAGCAGTGCACTGTTTTTGACCAGAACCCATAGTGTTCTATGAAGGGAATAGAATGCCATTTGGATTGCAAAAATAGACATTGGTCTGAGATGTCACAGGACAGGGGCCACTGGAGCTGGAGGTGCTTGGGCGAGCTTGGCGCTGGGGAGTTGGGGGACCTGGGGAGTTGGGGGACCTGGGGGGGTTGGGGACAGGGGGGTTGGGGAGCCTGGGGCGTTGGGGAACAGGGAGCCTGGTGTGTTGGGGGGTTGGGAAGCCTGGGGGGCTTGGCGGGTTGAGGGACAGGGGAGTTGTGAGGCCTAGGGGGTTGGGGGACAGGGGAGTTGCAGGGCCTAGGGGGTTGGGGGACAGGGGAGTTGCAGGGCCTAGGGGGTTGGGGTACAGGGGAGTTGGGAGACCTGGGGAGTTGGGAGACACGGGGGTTGGGGTGTAGGGGGGTTGGGAGACCTGGGGAGTTGGGAGACAGGGGGGTTGCAGGGCCTAGGGGGTTGGGGGACAGGGGAGTTGGGTGACAGGGGGGTTGGGGTACCGAGGTGGGTGTCAGAGGGTAATCCAGAAGGATAACTTTAGATAGATCTGTGATCAGTGTTGGAACAGTGGGGAAATCATTCAACATTGTCAGTGTTCAAATGAAATGAAAACTTAACGGAGAAGTTTTCTTTCTCCTTGCAGCATTTTACTGTTAGTGATCTAAATTCCTCTCTCAGTATACTTGTGTAGGACTATATGACATTTGACAGTATGTTGGTGTCTTCCTTCAATGTGCATATGTGTGTTCGGCTGGCCAATAGGATGGGGGGGTGGAAGTAGAAAGCAGGCAACTCATCTATCATCAGTCTTCTGGCTGCTGAAAATGGGAGGGAGATACTCTTGGCTAGATGTCAAGAGGCACGGCAGATTAAATCCACATTGATCCCACCGTAATTTATTTATCAATTCAACACAAAAATTAAAGGTTGCTTCCACCCCCTGTAGGTGCACCTTTAAATGAATCTCGGAGGATACATCACCTTGAATACCAAACAAGTAATCATTAGTGTGAACCAGGTTTTCCTCTGTAAAAAACAGTGCACCTCCGTAACATTGTGGCAGGAAGGAGATAAAAGGTAGCAGAGACAGAATTCATCTTCAGCACCATAACAAAACCAATCTCTTTGAAACCTAACAAGTTCAATTAACTCAAACGATTTACTTCTCAGTTAAACCTAACAAG
The DNA here is from genome assembly GCF_965601325.2 of Salmo salar. Lineage (NCBI taxonomy): Eukaryota > Metazoa > Chordata > Actinopteri > Salmoniformes > Salmonidae > Salmo > Salmo salar. The sequence continues at coordinate 24,135,239 of NC_138307.1, forward strand.
TTCAATTTGACTTAGCTGAACTTGTTAGGTTTAACTGATAAGTAAATCGTTTGATTAAACCTAACAAGTTCAATTAACTCAAACAATTTACTTATCAGTTAAACCTAACAAGTTCAATTAACTCAAACGATTTACTTATCAGTTAAACCTAACAAGTTCAGCTAAGTCAAACCGAGTTCAGTTAATACAAACCAGTTTTTGCCAATCAGACCGTTTATGATGCTACACTTTCCTTAGAATGCTTCCTTTGTTGCCTTATAGCCTGAGTTCCATAGATATTTGTAATGTCCTTTGTCAGGTTAACATGCATGTTATACTTTTTATTTCTCCTTACTTATGACACTTTGTCTAGTATGCTAATGTATTGTAGCTATCTCCTCTTTGTATTCCCTCCAGACCACAACATCCTATCACAACTCACACAACCTATCACGACACATGGCGAGACCCAGATGCAGATACAGGAGGCAGATAGCTTGAGCTCGGGTATATTTATTATAATCCAAGGGATAGACAAAAGGCAGGTCGGGGACAGGCAAGCGTTCATAGCCAGGGCAGAGTCCAAAACGGTACAGGGCAGCAGGCAGGCTCGAGGTCAGGGGCAGGCAGAGTGGTCAGGCAGGCGGGCTCAGAGTCAGGACAGGCAAGGGTCAAAACCAGGAGGATGTGAAAAAGAGAGACTGGGAAAAACAGGAGCTGAGAGAAAACCGCTGGTTGACTTGGCAAACAAGACGAACTGGCACAGACAGACAGAAAACACAGGTATAAATAAGTGGGGAAGATGGGCGACACCTGGGAGGGGGGTGGAGACAAGCACAAGGTCAGGTGAAACAGGTCAGGGTGTGACACAACCTTACCGGTCCTTCGAGACGGATTTGACTGCTGCGATGGTTCCGGAAGACAGTCTAGTTTCCTGTGGCACACACAAGGCACAGGGGCAGGAAGATAATGACTGTTACAGCTCCTCCTAGGCATGATAAGAGACATATAGAGTAACATACAAACAACCCACAAGACACTGCATTGAAATGGTGCCCAACTGCAGAAAAGGGGTGCCATCCTTCAGGAAAATGGTACCCTCCTGGAACAACTAGCGCAGCAGACCCGTTCCAGGACCAGTCCTTGTGCTGTGCTTTATAGCCTCCTTATACAGTCCACCCTGGTCCTTCTCTTTGTGGACTCTCCTTACAGACTGGTAGAGACCTCCCCCCACCTCCTGCTCTCCTTACACCCTGGTAGAGACCTCCCCCCACCTCCTGCTCTCCTTACACCCTGGTAGAGACCTCCCCCCACCACCTGCTGCTCTCCTTACACCCTGGTAGAGACCTCCCCCCACCACCTCCTGCTCTCCTTACACCCTGGTAGAGACCTCCCCCCACCTCCTGCTCTCCTTACACCCTGGTAGAGACCTCCCACCACCTCCTGCTCTCCTTACACCCTGGTAGAGACCTCCCACCACCTCCTGCTCTCCTTACACCCTGGTAGAGACCTCCCCCCACCTCCTGCTCTCCTTACACACTGGTAGAGACCTCCCCCCACCTCCTGCTCTCCTTACACCCTGGTAGAGACCTCCCCCCACCACCTCCTGCTCTGCTTACACACTGGTAGAGACCTCCCCCCACTTCCTGCTCTCCTTACACCCTGGTAGAGACCTCCCCCCACCACCTCCTGCTCTCCTTACACCCTGGTAGAGACCTCCCCCCACCACCTCCTGCTCTCCTTACACCCTGGTAGAGACCTCCCCCCACCACCTCCTGCTCTCCTTACACCCTGGTAGAGACCTCCCACTACCTCCTGCTCTCCTTACACCCTGGTAGAGACCTCCCACCACCTCCTGCTCTCCTTATACCCTGGTAAAGACCTCCCCCCACCACCTCCTGCACTCCTTACACCCTGGTAGAGACCTCCCCCCACCACCTCCTGCTCTCCTTACACCCTGGTAGAGACCTCCCCCCAACCAGCTGCTCTCCTTACACCCTGGTAGATGATGTAATAAGGTTATCATACCCCCAGTACTGTATTTGTCCTCTCTCTCTCTCTCCTCTGCTTCCTGGAACCTTTTCCTGACCCAGCCTCTAATGAAATTAAAACCACATTACGTCAAATGAATAGCGGGAGATTTAATTAGCTACTGATAAAAGCCACTGAGGATCTGAGACGTGACTCTCTGTCTTTTAACTCCTTCACAATCAGAAAAAGAGCTGTTTAACAAGCAGAAGTGACGATTATTGCATGCAGCTGATACTGTACCGTCAGGCTGGTGTTATAGCCATGGAGAGATCCAGGATACGGTACCGTCAGACTGGTGTTAAAGCCATGGAGAGGTCCAGGATACTGTACCTCCAAGCTGGGGTTATAGCCACGGAGAGGTCCAGGATACTGAACAGTCAGGCTGGTGTTATAGCCATGGAGAGGTCCAGGATAGTGTACTGTCAGGCTGGTGTTATAGCCATGGAGAGGTCCAGAATACTGTACTGTCAGGCTGGTGTTATAGCCATGGAGAGATCCAGGATACTGTACCGTCAGGCTGGTGTTAAAGCCACGGAGAGGTCCAGGATACTGTACTGTCAGGCTGGTGTTATAGCCATGGAGAGGTCCAGAATACTGTACTGTCAGGCTGGTGTTATAGCCATGGAGAGATCCAGGATACGGTACCGTCAGACTGGTGTTAAAGCCATGGAGAGGTCCAGGATACTGTACCTCCAAGCTGGTGTTATAGCCACGGAGAGGTCCAGGATACTGAACAGTCAGGCTGGTGTTATAGCCATGGAGAGGTCCAGGATACTGTACTGTCAGGCTGGTGTTATAGCCATGGAGAGGTCCAGAATACTGTACTGTCAGGCTGGTGTTATAGCCATGGAGAGATCCAGGATACGGTACCGTCAGACTGGTGTTAAAGCCATGGAGAGGTCCAGGATACTGTACCTCCAAGCTGGTGTTATAGCCACGGAGAGGTCCAGGATACTGAACAGTCAGGCTGGTGTTATAGCCATGGAGAGGTCCAGGATACTGTACTGTCAGGCTGGTGTTATAGCCATGGAGAGGTCCAGGATACTGTACTGTCAGGCTGGTGTTATAGCCATGGAGAGATCCAGGATACTGTACCGTCAGGCTGGTGTTAAAGCCACGGAGAGGTCCAGGATACTGTACTGTCAGGCTGGTGTTATAGCCATGGAGAGGTCCAGAATACTGTACTGTCAGGCTGGTGTTATAGCCATGGAGAGGTCCAGGATACTGTACTGTCAGGCTGGTATTATAGCTATGGAGAGGTCCAGGATACTGTACCGTCAGGCTGGTATTATAGCTATAGAGAGGTCCAGGATACGGTACCGTCAGACTGGTGTTAAAGCCACGGAGAGGTCCAGGATACTGAACCGTCAGGCTGGTGTTATAGCCACGGAGAGGTCCAGGATACTGAACCGTCAGGCTGGTGTTATAGCTGTGGAGAGGTCCAGGATACTGTACTGTCAGGCTGGTATTATAGCTATAGAGAGGTCCAGGATACTGTACCGTCAGGCTAGTATTATAGCTATAGAGAGGTCCAGGATACGGTACCGTCAGACTGGTGTTATAGCCACGGAGAGGTCCAGGATACTGAACCGTCAGGCTGGTGTTATAGCTATGGAGAGGTCCAGGATACTGTACCGTCAGGCTGGTATTATAGCTATAGAGAGGTCCAGGATACTGTACCGTCAGGCTGGTGTTATAGCCACGGAGAGGTCCAGGATACTGTACCGTCAGGCTGGTATTATAGCTATAGAGAGGTCCAGGATACTGTACCGTCAGGCTGGTATTATAGCTATAGAGAGGTCCAGGATACTGTACCGTCAGGCTGGTATTATAGCTATAGAGAGGTCCAGGATACTGAGCCGTCAGGCTGGTGTTATAGCCATGGAGAGGTCCAGGATACTGTACCGTCAGACTGGTTTTATAGCCATGGAGAGGACCAGGATACTGAACTGTCAGGCTGGTGTTATAGCCACGGAGAGTTCCAGGATACTGAACCGTCAGGCTGGTGTTATAGCTATGGAGAGGTCCAGGATACTGTACCGTCAGGCTGGTGTTATAGCTATGGAGAGGTCCAGGATACTGTACTGTCAGGCTGGTGTTATAGCCATGGAGAGGACCAGGATACTGAACCGTCAGGCTAGCCATGGAGAGGTCCAGGATACTGTACCGTCAGGCTGGTGTTATAGCCACGGAGAGGTCCAGGATACTGAGCCGTCAGGCTGGTGTTATAGCTAAGGAGAGGTCCAGGATACTGTACCGTCGGGATGGTGTTATAGCCATGAAGGGATCCAGGATACTTTACCGTCAGGCTGGTGTTATAGCCATGGAGGTGTCCAGGTTACTGTACTGTCAGGCTGGTGTTATAGCCATGGATAGGTCCAGGATACTGTACCGTCAGGCTGTTGTTATAGCTATAGAGGGATCCAGGAAACCGTACCTTCAGGCTGGTGCTATAGCTATGGAGAGGTCCAGGATACTGTACCGTCAGGCTGGTGATATAGCTATGGAGAGGTCCAGGATACTGTACCGTCAGGCTGGTGCTATAGCAATGGAGGGATCCAGGATACTGTGCCATCAGGCTGGTGTTTAAGGTCCAGGACTGTTGTATTGTAGGTATACAGAACCAGTTACATGAATCAACTAATTTACAGTAAGACTACTGGAAGACATGGAGGGAATGGAGCATTTCTCACTCTCCCTACCTCCTTACATACAACACAAACTACTGTCTTCACTCTCCATACCTCCTTACATACAACACAAACTACTGTCTTCACTCTCCATACCTCCTTACATACAACACAAACTACTGTCTTCACTCTCCATACCTCCTTACATACAACACAAACTACTGTCTTCACTCTCCATACCTCCTTACATACAACACAAACTACTGTCTTCACTCTCCATACCTCCTTACATACAACACAAACTACTGTCTTCACTCTCCATACCTCCTTACATAAAACACAAACTACTGTCTTCACTCTCCATACCTCCTTACATACAACACAAACTACTGTCTTCACTCTCCATTCCTCCCTACATACAACACAAACTACTGTCTTCACTCTGCATACCTCCTTACATACAACACAAACTACTGTCTTCACTCTCCATACCTCCTTACATACAACACAAACTACTGTCTTCACTCTCCATTCCTCCCAACATACAACACAAACTACTGTCTTCACTCTCCATACCTCCTTACATACAACACAAACTACTGTCTTCACTCTCCATACCTCCTTACATACAACACAAACTACTGTCTTCACTCTCCATACCTCCTTACATACAACACAAACTACTGTCTTCACTCTCCATACCTCCTTACATACAACACAAACTACTGTCTTCACTCTCCATACCTCCAACACAAACTACTGTCTTCACTCTCCCTACCTCCTTTCATACAACACAAACTACTGTCTTCACTGTCTTCACTCTCCCTACCTCCAATACAAACTACTGTCTTCACTCTCCATACCTCCTTACATACAACACAAACTACTGTCTTCACTCTCCATACCTCCTTACATACAACACAAACTACTGTCTTCACTCTCCATACCTCCTTACATACAACACAAACTACTGTCTTCACTCTCCATACCTCCTTACATACAACCCAAACTACTGTCTTCACTCTCCATACCTCCAATACAAACTACTGTCTTCACTCTCCATACCTCCTTACATACAACACAAACTACTGTCTTCACTCTCCATACCTCCTTACATACAACACAAACTACTGTCTTCACTCTCCATACCTCCTTACATACAACACAAACTACTGTCTTCACTCTCCATACCTCCAACACAAACTACTGTCTTCACTCTCCATACCTCCTTACATACAACACAAACTACTGTCTTCAATCTCCATACCTCCTTACATACAACACAAACTACTGTCTTCACTCTCCATACCTCCTTACATACAACACAAACTACTGTCTTCACTCTCCATACCTCCTTACATACAACATAAACTACTGTCTTCACTCTCCATACCTCCAACAAACTACTGTCTTCACTCTGCATACCTCCTTACATACAACACAAACTACTGTCTTCACTCTCCATACCTCCTTACATACAACACAAACTACTGTCTTCACTCTCCATACCTCCTTACATACAACACAAACTACTGTCTTCAATCTCCATACCTCCTTACATACAACACAAACTACTGTCTTCACTCTCCATACCTCCAATACAAACTACTGTCTTCCCTCTACATACCTCCTTACATACAACACAAAGTACTGTCTTCACTCTCCGTACTTTCTACACATACTCACGCAAACACACACATACATAACCCAACCCCCCCCTCCCCATAGCCACAAATACAACACTGCCAGTACCCCAGCCCCACTCTGCCCACTCAGCAGAATCTCCAGGTAGCCCGGGGCGGCATTAGAATCCCAGAGTGTGTCTGTCTGCTTTAGTGTTAATGAAGAGAGACAGCCTACTACCAGGGCATGGCCATCCCATAAAGCTCCTATGAGAGCCCCCTTCTCTGGGGAAGAGCACCGGCCCTTACAGGCCTCCTGGAGAGTTGAGACCAGGTCCCGGCCAGCAGTCTGTCTTCCCAGGTAATAAACTAAAATACAGTGTGCCCTTCAGATCCCTTCATGGAGCGGGCCGCTGTCACAATCTAGGAGATGCCCCATTGATTTGGAGACTACAGCATTATTAGCCAATATGGCAAAGGTGATATGAGAAGAGTTTTTAAATCAAACAGCCACTCCACCGCAGGGGATGGAGAGAGAGAAAGCAGAGACAGGAGAGGAGAGAGCGAAAAGGATTTGTTTTTTTTCTCCTGTCATTTCCCCAACAGATCCCAGCACTCTCTTCAAGGTGTGTATTAAGCTGTGGTATGGAGCTAGAGGGGTTTTGAGGTATTAGGTCTCAGTCCTTCTCTGCATCCCAAATGGCTCCCTTCTCCCTATATAGTGCACTACTACCCCATAAGGCTCTGCACATTAGAGGCTGCAGCCCTATATACGTAGACGTGATATCACTGGCCACTTTAATAATTGAACACTAGTCACTTTAATAGTGTTTACATATTTCTCATTACTCATCTCATATGTATATTCTGTATTCTGTCCTATTCTACTGTACCTTAGTCTATGTCGCTCCAACATTGCTCGTCCAAATATTTCTATACTCTTAATTCCATTCCTTAATTTAGATTTGCGTGTATTGTGTGTATTATTGTGAAATTGTTAGATATTACTTGTTAGATATTACTGCACTGTCGGAGATAGAAACACAAGCATTTTGCTATACCCGCAATAACATCTGCTAAACACGTGTATGTGACCAATAAAATATGATCTGATTTGATTTGAAAAGTAGTGCACTATATAGGGAATAAGGTACCATATGGAACACAAACAAGGACTGAGCCCTAATACCTTGCTCCGTACCACAGTCCTTCTCCTGGTTGTGAGTCTCAGCAGGGCCGTGTTCACGGCAGTGCATCTCCCTGGCTGGTTAAATAAGATAAGGGAACTGACCGGTCATTGTATCCATCAACGGACCCGGTCTTATAAAATATTCATAGGCCAAAGCACAACGAAGCATGACTCTTAAGTAAACGGGCCAATTTGTTGCGGAAGACATGAATTAAGATCGGTCGGGCCAATTTGCTGCCACTGGCTCCCCCGAGGCAAGACCCAGGCCAGACAGGCGTGGACTGCAGACAGGGGACGGCTGCCATGGGTTCCCCCTTCCCTCTCTCCTCCCTCCTCTCTCCACCAGTCCTTTATTGTTATCATCAGTCATGGGGGAGACGGGAGGGGGGAGACGGGAGGGGGGAGGGGGGAGCAGCATGTGCATGTCTGATGTTAATGTGAGGGGCTGTGAATGGAGAGTTGCGGGGTAGGAGGTGGGGTGTAGATGGGGGCAGTGGGGAGGGTTAAGATGGGGTGGGGTAGGAGGAGGGGTGTAGATGGGGGGCAGTGGGGAGGGTTAAGATGGGGTGGGGTAGGAGGAGGGGTGTAGATGGGGGCAGTGGGGAGGGTTAAGAGGGGGTGGGGTAGGAGGAGGGGTGTAGATGGGGGCAGTGGGGAGGGTTAAGAGGGAGTGGGGTAGGAGGAGGGGTGTAGATGGGGGGCAGTAGGGAGGGTTAAGAGGGAGTGGGGTAGGAGGAGGGGTGTAGATGGGGGGGCTGTGGGGAGGGTTAAGAGGGAGTGGGGTAGGAGGAGGGGTGTAGATGGGGGGGCCGTGGGGAGGGTTAAGAGGGAGTGGGGGACGTCTGGAGAAGCATTTTGATCTGTTCATCAGGTATTCTTGTCATGTGTTGTAAGAGAGAGAGGAGAGAAAGGGATAGAGAGACAAAAGAAAGGGAGTCCATTTACAAGTCAAGTGCAAATGACAAAGAGGGAGAGTGTATACATGAGTGTAGGCAGTGGGACTGTGTTATGACAAAGAGGGAGAGTGTATACGTGAGTGTGTTATGACTGTGTTATGCTGATGGCTGTGGAAGGAATTAGTGCCCTGGACTGTGGGTTAGTGGGCGGAAGGGGAGGTATGATGATGGATAAACACAGGTAGGTTGAAGAGTTATTTGTTATTGATGAATTAAAGGGATTTAACTTCATATAAATAGCTACCCTGCTTGCTTCATTGAAACATATTCTGTTCCCAGTAGGGACATACTGGGACCAGAATGAGACCAAGGCTAACACACTGGCCCATTTATTTTCCTAGATGCCCCCATTATTAGACAAATCATGGTCATTCTGTGCTAAAAGCACACATTTAGACCGGCCCACTGGGCTAAAGATGTACCAGCCCATCTGGCATTTGCCCGACCTGTCCTATGGCCAGTCCATGTGAAGAGCTTCAGCCAATGCATTCCACACAGATATAAAATAGTTCTGCTTCAACCAGCATATCCCATTTGTGCCTAGGGAGAATTGTAGAAAAATGATCTGAGCTCCTTTTTATGTTGCTTTATTGATGCGGTATGTTGGAAAGACATGGCTTTCCACTCTCCAAAACCCCGGAGGTTGGATGACGGCAACGGAGCTGAGAAAGCTGTCGGAGGAAGCCGAGGAAAACGCTAGTAAAATCCCAACGCTCGTAAAAACAGCCAATCGGATCCAAGCTGCAGATCCCTGTGGGGCAGATATCGCTGGCTCACTGGTGGCAGCAGTGGGATCTGCTCTGTGACCACAGTCAGAATGACAGTCAGTTTCCCCTAGATACATACAGATCTAGGATCAGCTTATCCTCCTCCAATCCTAATCTCAACCATTAGTGGAGAAAATGCTAAACTGACCACAGATCAGTGTCTAGGGGGTCACTTCACCCTACACAGACAGGGCTCAAAGACGTTGCGTGGGAGAGCAGTAGGGTAGTTTCAAGTTTGAATGTCACATGCACAAGTACAGTGAAATGCCTTGTGTATGTGACGTTAAAACATTCAACTTGAAACTATCCCTACCACTCTACCATGTCTTTGAGCCCTGTCGGGGATAATAGGTCACTTCCAGAGAGGACTGATGGGTGTTCAGAGAGAAGCCCCTGCTTTTGGTGACCCCTGGCAGCCTGCTTTACAGCTGGCACTGAGGAACTCTGGAGACACGCTCGGAATGTTGAGCGTGACATTCAGCCTTTTCCCTCAGAGGAAACGAGAGAGAGAGAAAAATAACATGTTGAAGGTAAAAAGAGAGAGGGTTGTGTGAAAGCCTTAACAATTAATTAGTTCTACATTCATTTAAGCCGTTTGTCTACATTTGGCACTTATGAAACATTTGAAGGTTTAAATCATAGAAATATAATCCATTCTATTTGTGTTGTATAAATAACATGAAGTTCCTTGTTTTGCTGTGTCTTAAAATATGCCTGGTGGAACACATCAGAACATTCTAATTGTGTTGTAAAAATAAACACATCTGAACATTCTAATCGTGTTGTATAAATAAACACATCTGAACATTCTAATTGTGTTGTATAAATAAACACATCAGAACATTCTAATTGTGTTGTTTAAATAAACACATCAGAACATTCTAATCGTGTTGTATAAATAAACACATCAGAACATTCTAATCGTATTGTATAAATAAACACATCTGAACATTCTAATCGTGTTGTATAAATAAACACATCTGTAATTGTGTTGTATAAATAAACACATCTGAACATTCTAATCGTGTTGTATAAATAAACACATCTGAACATTGTAATTGTGTTGTATAAATAAACACATCAGAACATTCTAATTGTGTTGTTTAAATAAACACATCAGAACATTCTAATCGTGTTGTATAAATAAACACATCAGAACATTCTAATCGTATTGTATAAATAAACACATCTGAACATTCTAATCGTGTTGTATAAATAAACACATCTGTAATTGTGTTGTATAAATAACATGAAGTGCCTTGTTTTGCTGTGTCTTTAAACATGCCTAGAGGAACACATCTCAAGACACCTTTTCTCTCAGAGCAACAAAAACAGAGTATATTTGTAAATATAAAAACAGAGTATATTTGTAAATATATTACAAATGCACACTGCTCAGTATTTTTAAGGACGCTCCTAAAATTCGGTGCTGTCGGCACCATTTTTGCGGTCACCCTGCACAGATGATCAGATCTCATTGAAACTGAGCCACGTTAGGACTCTGATGGATGAGGAACACCAGAGGTGATGGATGGATGTGTCTGTAATGTGTTCATCATGGGTATGTATGAGGGCATAGTTACTATGGGAGATGAAGTCTAAACATTACAGATGAAGTCTAAACAGTAGAGATGTAGTCTATACAGTAGAGGTGTAGTCTAAACATTAGAGGTGTAGTCTAAACAGTAGAGGTGTAGTCTAAACAGTAGAGGTGTAGTCTAAACAGTAGAGGTGTAGTCTAAACAGTAGAGGTGTAGTCTAAACAGTAGAGGTGTAGTCTAGACATTAGAGATGTAGTCTACACAGTAGAGATGTAGTCTACACAGTAGAGATGTAGTCTAAACAGTAGAGGTGTAGTCTAAACAGTAGAGATGTAGTCTAAACAGTAGAGATGAAGTCTAAACAGTAGAGATGTAGTCTATGTAGTAGAGGTGTAGTCTATGTAGTAGAGGTGTAGTCTAAACAGTAGAGGTGTAGTCTAAACAGTAGAGGTGTAGTCTAAACAGTAGAGGTGTAGTCTAAACAGTAGAGATGTAGTCTAAACAGTAGAGATGAAGTCTAAAAAGTAGAGATGTAGTCTAAACAGTAGAGATGTAGTCTATACAGTAGAGATGTAGTCTAAACAGTAGAGATGTAGTCTAAACAGTAGAGATGTAGTCTATACAGTAGAGATGTAGTCTATACAGTAGAGATGTAGTCTAAACAGTAGAGATGTAGTCTAAACAGTAGAGATGTAGTCTATACAGTTGTCACGGTTGTCGTTGGAAATTGAGGACCAAAACGCAGCAGGTATGTGAATGCTCATCTTGATTTTTAATTATCTTCAAAAATGAACATACAAAATAACAAAACCGAAAAACGAACAACTAACAAACAGTCTGGCAAAGCAAAGCTCAACACAGAACAATTCCCCAACAACCCCAAAGACAAACACACACACCTATATAGGACTTCCAATCAAAGGCAACTATACACACCTGCCTTCAATTGGAAGTCCCAATCATCAACCCAACATTTAACAAACACAAACCCCCTGCCACATCCTGACCTAGAATAAGCCCTCTGCTGGTCAGGACGTGACAGTACCCCCCCCCCCCCCCCCCCCTCAAGGTGCAGACTCCAGGATGCACCTAAAAAAGAAAAACAAGAAAATCCCCAATACCCCAACAAAAACCCAACAAACAATAACCCCTAAACCATAAGGGAGGGTGGCTGCCGTCAACGACGGCACTGTGCTACACCCTCCCTCCCCAACCCACCTATCCTGGAGGTGGCTCAGGTGCAGGCCGTTCCAGGCAGTCGGGCCACTCTGGCAGCTCGGGACAGTCTGGGCAGTCTGGCAGCTCGGGACAGTCGGGGCAGTCTGGCAGCTGGGGACAGTCGGGGCAGTCTGGCAACTGGGGACAGTCGGGGCAGTCTGGCAACTGGGGACAGTCGGGGCAGTCTGGCAACTGGGGACAGTCGGGGCAGTCTGGCAACTGGGGACAGTCGGGGCAGTCTGGTAACTGGGGGCAGTCTGGCCACTCCGGCAGGTCAGGGCAGTCTGGCCACTCCGGCAGGTCAGGGCAGTCTGGCCACTCCGGCAGGTCAGGGCAGTCTGGCCACTCCGGCAGTTCAGGGCAGTCTGGCCACTCCGGCAGTTCAGGGCAGCCTGGCCACGCCGGCAGGTCAGGGCAGCCTGGCCACGCCGGCAGGTCAGGGCAGCCTGGCCACGCCGGCAGGTCAGGGCAGCCTGGCCACGCCGGCAGGTCAGGGCAGCCTGGCCACTCCGGCAGGTCAGGGCAGCCTGGCCACTCCGGCAGGTCAGGGCAGCCTGGCCACTCCGGCAGGTCAGGGCAGCCTGGCCACTCCGGCAGTTCAGCGCAGTCTGGCCACTCCGGCAGTTCAGCGCAGTCTGGCCACTCCGGCAGTTCAGCACAGTCTGACCTCTCTGGCGACTGTTGACTGGCGGGCAGCTCTGACGACTGTTGACTGGCGGGCAGCTCCGACGACTGTTGACTGGCGGGCAGCTCCGACGACTGTTGACTGGCGGGCAGCTCCGACGACTGTTGACTGGCGGGCAGCTCCGACGACTGTTGACTGGCGGGCAGCTCCGACGACTGTTGACTGGCGGGCAGCTCTGATGACGACTGTTGACTGGCGGGCAGCTCTGATGACGACTGTTGAATGGCGGGCAGCTCTGATGACGACTGTTGACTGGCGGGCAGCTCTGATGACGACTGTTGACTGGCGGGCAGCTCTGATGACGACTGTTGACTGGCGGGCAGCTCTGTCAAACAGCCCTTGTGCCCCCCCCTAAAAAATTCTTGGGGGTGCCTCTCGGTCTCCCTTACCTCGCCAGCCTTCTTCCGCTGCTTGGTCCTTTGTTGGTGGGGAATTCTGTCACGCTTGTCGTTGGAAATTGAGGACCAAAACGCAGCAGGTATGTGAATGCTCATCTTGATTTTTAATTATCTTCAAAAATGAACATACAAAATAACAAAACCGAAAAACGAACAACTAACAAACAGTCTGGCAAAGCAAAGCTCAACACAGAACAATTCCCCAACAACCCCAAAGACAAACACACACACCTATATAGGACTTCCAATCAAAGGCAACTATACACACCTGCCTTCAATTGGAAGTCCCAATCATCAACCCAACATTTAACAAACACAAACCCCCTGCCACATCCTGACCTAGACTAAGCCCTCTGCTGGTCAGGACGTGACAACAGTAGACATGTAGTCTAAACATTAGAGATGTAGTCTATGTAGTAGAGATGTAGTCTAAACAGTAGAGATGTAGTCTAAACAGTAGAGATGCAGTCTAAACAGTAGAGATGTAGTCTAAACAGTAGAGATGTAGTCTAAACAGTAGAGATGTAGTCTAAACAGTAGAGATGTAGTCTATGTAGTAGAGATGTAGTCTAAACAGTAGAGATGTAGTCTAGACAGTAGAGGTGTAGTCTATGTAGTAGAGATGTAGTCTAAACAGTAGAGATGTAGTCTAAACAGTAGAGATGTAGTCTAAACAGTAGAGATGTAGTCTATGTAGTAGAGATGTAGTCTAAACAGTAGAGATGTAGTCTATGTAGTAGAGATGTAGTCTAAACAGTAGAGATGTAGTCTAAACAGTAGAGATGTAGTCTAAACAGTAGAGATGTAGTCTATGTAGTAGAGATGTAGTCTAAACAGTAGAGATGTAGTCTAAACAGTAGAGATGCAGTCTAAACAGTAGAGATGTAGTCTAGACAGTAGAGGTGTAGTCTAGACAGTAGAGGTGTAGTCTAGACAGTAGAGGTGTAGTCTATACAGTAGATATGTTGTCTATATGTTACAGTGAAGTTGCTATTATTAAAGTGGAATGTTTCAGGTGTCGTCCCAGTGCTGTGTGTTGTTATATCTCAACATCCCTCTCTCTAACTACCCTTCTCCCAGATATGTCTCCATCCCCCTCTCCATGTCTCTCTCTCCAACTACCCTTATCCCTGTTATCTTTCCATCCCCCTCTCCATGTCTCTCTCTGTAACTACCCTTATCCCTGTTATCTCTCTCCATCTCCTCCTCTCTCCAACTACCCTTATCCCTGTTATCTTTCCATCCCCCTCTCCATGTCTCTCTCTCCAACTACCCTTATCCCTGTTATCTTTCCATCCCCCTCTCTAACTACCCTTATCCCTGTTATCTCTACATCCCTCTCCATGTCTCTCTCTGTAACTACCCTTATCCCTGTTATCTTTCCATCCCCCTCTCCATGTCTCTCTCTGTAACTACCCTTATCCCTGTTATCTTTCCATCCCCCTCTCCATGTCTCTCTCTGTAACTGCCCTTATCCCTGTTATCTTTCCATCCCCCTCTCCATGTCTCTCTCTGTAACTACCCTTATCCCTTAACTACCCTTCTCCCAGATATGTCTCCATCCCCCTCTCCATGTCTCTCTCTCCAACTACCCTTATCCCTGTTATCTTTCCATCCCCCTCTCCATGTCTCTCTCTGTAACTGCCCTTATCCCTGTTATCTTTCCATCCCCCTCTCCATGTCTCTCTCTGTAACTACCCTTATCCCTGTTATCTTTCCATCCCCCTCTCCATGTCTCTCTCTCCAACTACCCTTATCCCTGTTATCTTTCCATCCCCCTCTCCATGTCTCTCTCTGTAACTACCCTTATCCCTGTTATCTTTCCATCCCCCTCTCCATGTCTCTCTCTGTAACTACCCTTATCCCTGTTATCTCTCCATCCCCCTCTCCATGTCTCTCTCTGTAACTACCCTTATCCCTGTTATCTCTACATCCCTCTCTCCATGTCTCTCTCTGTAACTACCCTTATCCCTGTTATCTCTACATCCCTCTCCATGTCTCTCTCTGTAACTACCCTTATCCCTGTTATCTCTACATCCCTCTCCATGTCTCTCTCTGTAACTACCCTTCTCTCTGTTATCTCTACATCCCTCTCCATGTCTCTCTCTGTAACTACCCGTATCCCTGTTATCTTTCCATCCCCCTTAAACTACCCTTCTCTCTGTTATCTCTACATCCCTCTCCATGTCTCTCTCTGTAACTACCCGTATCCCTGTTATCTTTCCATCCCCCTTAAACTACCCTTCTCTCTGTTATCTCTACATCCCCCTCTCCATGTCTCTCTCTGTAACTACCCTTATCCCTGTTATCTCTACATCCCTCTCCATGTCTCTCTCTGTAACTACCCGTATCCCTGTTATCTTTCCATCCCCCTTAAACTACCCTTCTCTCTGTTATCTCTACATCCCTCTCTCCATGTCTCTCTCTAACTTCTCTTCTGTCATTCTTTCCCTCTCACCTTATCTCCTCACCTCCCTTTCACTCCTACACAGGACCTTTGTTTATATTAGCATGTACTATATATCGCTACCTTTATCCATGTGCTTCTACTGAGTATGTCAGCTGCTTTACATTAGAGACATATAGATGTGTGGTGGTTGGAGAGATGCTAAAATATGCTAAGCTGAGAAAAGGAATAGACAGCCATACCAACTCTGTCTTAATGAGATACATTCATAAGATGCAACAGAAACTGCAAGATGGAGGAATAGAATATTACAGTTGGGATACATGGATATGTTTTCACCAGGAAGGCTAATTAGTTATAAAGGGTTAGAAAACACACGTCAGGTATATTTGCACATGTCAGCAGTTATGTGAGACGAGCAAATAGAGTGGAATAATTCAGTGGAACACAGCTGTAGCTAACTGTGTAACATAGCTGACTATACACTGATTGACAAAACATTAGGAACACAGGTGCACAGGTGAATCCAAGTGAAAGCTGTGATTCCTTATTGATGTTAAATCTACTTCAATCCGTGTAGATGAAGGGGAGGAGGCAGGTTAAAGAAGGATTTTTAAGCTTTGAGACAACTGAGACATGGATTGTGTGCCATTCAGAGGGGTGAATAGGCAAGACAAAAGATTTAAGTGCCTTTGAATAGGGTATGGTAGTAGGTGCCTGGCGCCCTGGTTTGAGTGTGTCAAGAACTGCAACGCTGCTGGGTTTTTCAAGCTCAACAGTTTACGGTGTGTATCAAGAATGGTCCACCACCCAAAAGACATCCAGCTAACTTGACACAACTGGGGGAAGCATTGGAGTCAACATGGGCCAGCATCCCTGTGGAACCTTCCGGTCCATGCCCTGACGAATTGAGGCTGTTCTGAGGGCAAAAGGGGGTGCAGCTCAATATTAGGAAGGGGTTCCTAATGTTTTGTTCACTCAGTATATATGTTTGTGTTGACTGCAAATATTTGCTGTTGTCCAACAATCCAGTAAGCAAACATGTTCACTTAGACATGGGCATGATAAGAACATGTTGTTCAAAAGGTATTAGGATGTTAATGTTTCAACCTATTCAGGTCGTGCATATGAGGGAGTCTCGTATTTAGTTATGTTAATTCAATGAAGGTTCCACCAGCCACCTGCGAATTCAACATATTGTAAACTATCTCAATAGGACTGGATAAGTCATGATGAATAACATAATGTAAACTATCTCAATGGGACTGGATAAGTCATGATGAATAACATAATGTAAACTATCTCAATGGGACTGGATAAGTCATGATGAATAACATAATGTAAACTATCTCAATGGGACTGGATAAGTCATGATGAATAACATAATGTAAACTATCTCAATGGGACTGGATAAGTCATGGATGAATAACATAATGTAAACTATTTCAATGGGACTGGATAAGTCATGGATGAATAACATAATGTAAACTATTTCAATGGGACTGGATAAGTCATGGATGAATAACATAATGTAAACTATCTCAATGGGACTGGATAAGTCATGGATGAATAACATAATGTAAACTATCTCAATGGGACTGAATAAGTCATGATGACATGTTTAACACTTATGGGGAAACAATGACTTGGGACCCCACTGTCCCCATCCCTCCCCACTATCCCCATCCATCCCTCCCCACTGTCCCCATCCATCCCTCCCCACTGTCCCCATCCATCCCTCCCCACTGTCCCCAGCCCTCCCCACTGTCCCCAGCCCTCCCCACTGTCCCCAGCCCTCCCCACTGTCCCCATCCCTTCCCACTGTCCCCATTCATCCCTACTGTCCCCATCCCTCCCCACTGTCCCCAGCCCTCCCCACTATCCCCATCCATCCCTCCCTACTGTCCCCATCCATCCCCACTGTCCCCATCCATCTATCCCTACTGTCCTCATCCCTCCACACTGTCCCCATCCATCCCTCCCCACTGTCCCCATCCATCCATCCCTACTGTCCCCATCCATCCCTCCCCACTGTCCCCATCCCTCCTCACTGTCCCCATCCCTCCCCATCTGTCCCCAGCCCTCCCCACTGTCCCCATCCATCCCTCCCCACTGTCCCCATCCATCCCTCCCCACTGTCCCCATCCATCCCTCCCCACTGTCCCCAGCCCTCCCCACTGTCCCCAGCCCTCCCCACTGTCCCCAGCCCTCCCCACTGTCCCCATCCCTTCCCACTGTCCCCATTCATCCCTACTGTCCCCATCCCTCCCCACTGTCCCCAGCCCTCCCCACGATCCCCATCCATCCCTCCCTACTGTCCCCATCCATCCCCACTGTCCACATCCATCTATCCCTACTGTCCTCATCCCTCCACACTGTCCCCATCCATCCCTCCCCACTGTCCCCATCCATCCATCCCTACTGTCCCCATCCATCCCTCCCCACTGTCCCCATCCATCCCTCCCCACTGTCCCCATCCCTCCCCACTGTCCCCAGCCCTCCCCACTGTCCCCATCCATCCCTCCCCACTGTCCCCATCTCTCCCCACTGTCCCCATCCATCCCCACTGTCCTCATCCCTCCCACTGTCCCCATCCCTCCCTACTGTCCCCATCCCTCCCCACTGTCTCCATCCCTCCCTACTGTCCCCATCCATCCCTACTGTCCCCATCCCTCCCCACTGTCTCCATCCCTCCCTACTGTCCCCATCCATCCCTACTGTCCCCATCCCTCCCCACTTCCCCATCCCTCCCTACTGTCCCCATCACTCCCTACTGTCCCCATCCCTCCCTACTGTCCCCATCCATCCCTACTGTCCCCATCCCTCCCCACTGTCCCCATCACTCCCTACTGTCCTCATCCCTCCCTACTGTCCCCATCCCTCCCTACTGTCCCCATCACTCCCTGCTGTCCCCATCCCTCCCCACTGTCCCCATCCCTCCCTACTGTCCCCATTTCTCCCTACTTTCCCCATCTGTCCCCATTTCTCCCCACTTTCCCCATCTGTCCCCATTCCTCCCCACTTTCCCCATCTGTCCCCACTGTCCCCATCCATCCCTACTGTCCCCATCGCTCCCTACTGTCCCCATCCATCCCTACTGTCCCCATCCCTCCCTACTGTCCCCATTCCTCCCCACTGTCCGCATCCCTCCCCACTGTCCCCATTCATCCCTACTGTCCCCATCCCTCCCTACTGTCCCCATCCCTCCCTACTGTCCCCATTCCTCCCCACTGTCCGCATCCCTCCCCACTGTCCCCATCCATCCCTACTGTCCCCATCCCTCCCTACTGTCCCCATTCCTCCCCACTGTCCCCATCCCTCCCCACTGTCCCCAGCCCTCCCCACTGTCCCCATCCATCCTTCCCCACTGTCCCCATCCCTCCCACTGTCCCCATCCCTCCCCACTGTCCCCATCCCTCCCCACTGTCCCCATCCCTCCCCACTGTCCCCATCCCTCCCCACTGTCCCCATCCAGCCCTACTGTCCCCATCCCTCCCCACTGTCCCCATCCAGCCCTACTGTCCCCATCCCTCCACACTGTCCCCACCCCTCCCTACTGTCCCCATCCCTCCCTACTGTCCCCATCCCTCCCTACTGTCCCCATCCCTCCCTACTGTCCCCATCCATCCCTACTGTCCCCATCCCTCCCCACTGTCCCCATACCTCCCTACTGTCCCCATCCCTCCCCACTGTCCCCATCCCTCCCTACTGTCCCCATCCCTCCCCACTTTCCCCATCTGTCCCCATTTCTCCCCACTTTCCCCATCTGTCCCCATTCCTCCCCACTTTCCCCATCTGTCCCCACTGTCCCCATCCATCCCTACTGTCCCCATCCCTCCCTACTGTCCCCATCCCTCCCTACTGTCCACATTCCTCCCCACTGTCCCCATCCCTCCCCACTGTCCCCATTCATCCCTACTGTCCCCATCCCTCCCCACTGTCCCCAGCCCTCCCCACTGTCCCCATCCATCCTTCCCCACTGTCCCCATCCATCCTTCCCCACTGTCCCCATCCCTCCCCACTGTCCCCATCCCTCCCCACTGTCCCCATCCCTCCCCACTGTCCCCATCCAGCCCTACTGTCCCCATCCCTCCACACTGTCCCCACCCCTCCCTACTGTCCCCATCCCTCCCCACTGTCCCCATCCATCCCCACTGTCCCCATCCAGCCCTACTGCCCCCATCCCTCCCCACTGTCCCCATCCAGCCCTACTGTCCCCATCCCTCCACACTGTCCCCACCCCTCCCTACTGTCCCCATCCCTCCCCGCTGTCCCCATCCATCCCCCCTGTCCCCATTCATCCCTACTGTCCCCATCCCTCCCCACTGTCCCCATCCTTCCCCACTGTTCCCATTCATCCCTACTGTCCCCATCCCTCCCCACTGTCCCCATTCATCCCTACTGTCCCCATCCCTCCGACTGTCCCCATCCGTACCCACTGTCCCCATCCGTCTCCACTGTCCCAATCCGTCCCCTCTGTCCCCATCCCTCCCCACTTTCTCCAGCCCTCCACACTGTCCCCAGCCATCTCCACTGCCCCCCCAACTGTCCCAGCTCTCCCCACTGTTCCCAGCTCTTCCCACTGTCCCCATCCATCTCTACTGTCCCATCCATCCCCACTGTCCCAATCCCTCCCCACTGTTCCTCTCCCTCCCCACTGTCCCCAACCCTCCCCACTGTCCCCATCCCTCCCTACTGTCCCCATCCATTCCCACTGTCCCAATCCCTCCCCACTGTTCCTCTCCCTCCCCACTGTCCCCATCCCTCCCTACTGTCCCCATCCCTCCCCACTTTCCCCATTTGTCCCCATTCCTCCCCACTTTCCCCATCCGTACCCACTGTCCCCATCCGTCTCCACTGTCCCAATCCGTCCCCTCTGTCCCCATTCCTCCCCACTTTCCCCATCCATCCCCACTGTCCCAATCCCTCCCCACTGTCCCCAACCCTCCCCACTGTCCCCATCCCTCCCTACTGTCCCCATCCCTCCCCACTGTCACCATCCCTCCCCACTGTCCCCATCCCTCCCTACTGTCCCCATCCCTCCCCACTGTCCCCATCCCTCCCTACTGTCCCCATCCCTCCCTACTGTCCCCATCCCTCCCCACTGTCCCCATCCCTCCCTACTGTCCCCATCCCTCCCTACTGTCCCCATCCATCCCTACTGTCCCCATCCCTCCCCACTGTCCCCATCCCTCCCCACTGTCCCCATCCCTCCCTAATGTCCACATCCCTCCCCACTGTCCCCATCCCTCCCTACTGTCCCCATCCATCCCTACTGTCCCCATCCCTCCCCACTGTCCCCATCACTCCCTACTGTCCTCATCCCTCCCTACTGTCCCCATCCCTCCCTACTGTCCCCATCCCTCCCTGCTGTCCCCATCCCTCCCCACTGTCCCCATCCCTCCCTACTGTCCCCATCCCTCCCCACTTTCCCCATCTGTCCCCATTTCTCCCCACTTTCCCCATCTGTCCCCATTCCTCCCCACTTTCCCCATCTGTCCCCACTGTCCCCATCCATCCCTACTGTCCCCATCCCTCCCTACTGTCCCCATCCCTCCCTACTGTCCCCATCCCTCCCTACTGTCCCCATTCCTCCCCACTGTCCCCAGCCCTCCCCACTGTCCCCATCCATCCTTCCCCACTGTCCCCATCCCTCCCACTGTCCCCATCCCTCCCCACTGTCCCCATCCCTCCCCACTGTCCCCATCCCTCCCCACTGTCCCCATCCCTCCCCACTGTCCCCATCCAGCCCTACTGTCCCCATCCAGCCCTACTGTCCCCATCCCTCCACACTGTCCCCACCCCTCCCTACTGTCCCCATCCCTCCCTACTGTCCCCATCCCTCCCTACTGTCCCCATCCCTCCCTACTGTCCCCATCCATCCCTACTGTCCCCATCCCTCCCCACTGTCCCCATACCTCCCTACTGTCCCCATCCCTCCCCACTGTCCCCATCCCTCCCTACTGTCCCCATCCCTCCCCACTTTCCCCATCTGTCCCCATTTCTCCCCACTTTCCCCATCTGTCCCCATTCCTCCCCACTTTCCCCATCTGTCCTCACTTTCCCCATCCATCCCTACTGTCCCCATCCCTCCCTACTGTCCCCATCCCTCCCTACTGTCCCCATCCATCCCTACTGTCCCCATCCCTCCCCACTGTCCCCATACCTCCCTACTGTCCCCATCCCTCCCTACTGTCCCCATCCCTCCCTACTGTCCCCATCCCTCCCTACTGTCCCCAACCCTCCCCACTGTCCCCATTCATCCCTACTGTCCCCAGCCCTCCCCACTGTCCCCAGCCCTCCCCACTGTCCCCATCCATCCTTCCCCACTGTCCCCATCCCTCCCTACTGTCCCCATCCCTCCCTACTGTCCCCATTCCTCCCCACTGTCCCAATCCCTCCCCACTGTCCCCATTCATCCCTACTGTCCCCAGCCCTCCCCACTGTCCCCAGCCCTCCCCACTGTCCCCATCCATCCTTCCCCACTGTCCCCATCCCTCCCACTGTCCCCATCCCTCCCTACTGTCCCCATCCCTCCCCACTGTCCCCATCCCTCTCCACTGTCCCCAGCCCTCCCCACTGTCCCCATCCCTCCCCACTTTCCCCATCTGTCCCCATTCCTCCCTACTTTCCCCATATGTCCCCATTCCTCCCCACTTTCCCCATCTGTCCCCATTCCTCCCCACTTTCCCCATCTGTCCCCACTGTCCCCATCCCTCCCTACTGTCCCCATCCCTCCCCACTTTCCCCATCCGTCACCTCTGTCCCCATCCCTCCCCACTGTCCCCATCCAGCCCTACTGTCCCCATCCCTCCACACTGTCCCCACCCCTCCCTACTGTCCCCATCCCTCCCCACTGTCCCCATCCATCCCCCCTGTCCCCATTCATCCCTACTGTCCCCATCCCTCCCCACTGTCCCCATCCATCCCCACTGTTCCCATTCATCCCTACTGTCCCCATCCCTCCCCACTGTCCCCCTTCATCCCTACTGTCCCCATCCCTCCGACTGTCCCCATCCGTACCCACTGTCCCCATCCGTCTCCACTGTCCCAATCCGTCCCCACTTTCTCCAGCCCTCCACACTGTCCCCAGCCATCTCCACTGCCCCCCCCAACTGTCCCAGCTCTCCCCACTGTTCCCAGCTCTTCCCACTGTCCCCATCCATCCCTACTGTCCCATCCATCCCCACTGTCCCAATCCCTCCCCACTGTTCCTCTCCCTCCCCACTGTCCCCATCCCTCCCTACTGTCCCCATCCCTCCCCACTTTCCCCATTTGTCCCCATTCCTCCCCACTTTTCCCATCCGTACCCACTGTCCCCATCCGTCTCCACTATCCCAATCCGTCCCCTCTGTCCCCATCCCTCCCCACTTTCTCCAGCCCTCCACACTGTCCCCAGCCATCTCCACTGCCCCCCCAACTGTCCCAGCTCTCCCCACTGTTCCCAGCTCTTCCCACTGTCCCCATCCATCTCTACTGTCCCATCCATCCCCACTGTCCCAATCCCTCCCCACTGTCCCCAACCCTCCCCACTGTCCCCATCCCCCCCTACTATCCCCATCCCTCCCCACTTTCCCCATTTGTCCCCATTCCTCCCCACTTTCCCCATCTGTCCCCATCCATCCCTACTGTCCCCATCCATCCCTCCTGTCCCCATCCCTCCCCACTGTCCCCATCCCTCCCCACTGTCCCCATCCCTCCCTACTGTCCCCATCCCTCCCATACTTTCCCCATCTGTCCCCATTCCTCCCCACTTTCCCCATCTGTCCCCATTCCTCCCCACTTTCCCCATCTGTCCCCATTCCTCCCCACTTTCCCCATCTGTCCCCACTGTCCCCATCCCTCCCTACTGTCCCCATCCCTCCCTACTGTCCCCATCCCTCCCTACTGTCCCCATCCCTCCCCACTTTCCCCATCCGTCACCTCTGTCTCCAGCCCTCCCCACTGTCCCCATCCCTCCCCACTGTCCCCAGCCATCTCCACTGCCCCCCCCCCCCACTGTCCCCAGCCATCCCCACTGTCCCCATCCCTCGCCACTGTCCCCAGCCCTCCCCACTGTCCCCATCCCTCTCCACTGTCCCCAGCCCTCCCCACTGTCCCCATCCATCCCTACTGTCCCCATCCCTCCCTACTGTCCCCATCCCTCCCTACTGTCCCCATCTCTCCCTACTGTCCCCATTCCTCCCCACTGTCCCCAGCCCTCCCCACTGTCCCCATCCATCCTTCCCCACTGTCCCCATCCCTCCCACTGTCCCCATCCCTCCCCACTGTCCCCATCCCTCCCCACTGTCCCCATCCCTCCCCACTGTCCCCATCCCTCCCCACTGTCCCCATCCAGCCCTACTGTCCCCATCCAGCCCTACTGTCCCCATCCCTCCACACTGTCCCCACCCCTCCCTACTGTCCCCATCCCTCCCTACTGTCCCCATCCCTCCCTACTGTCCCCATCCCTCCCTACTGTCCCCATCCATCCCTACTGTCCCCATCCCTCCCCACTGTCCCCATACCTCCCTACTGTCCCCATCCCTCCCCACTGTCCCCATCCCTCCCTACTGTCCCCATCCCTCCCTACTGTCCCCATCCCTCCCCACTTTCCCCATCTGTCCCCATTTCTCCCCACTTTCCCCATCTGTCCCCATTCCTCCCCACTTTCCCCATCTGTCCTCACTTTCCCCATCCATCCCTACTGTCCCCATCCCTCCCTACTGTCCCCATCCCTCCCTACTGTCCCCATCCATCCCTACTGTCCCCAACCCTCCCCACTGTCCCCATTCATCCCTACTGTCCCCAGCCCTCCCCACTGTCCCCATCCATCCCTACTGTCCCCATCCATCCCTACTGTCCCCATCCCTCCCTACTGTCCCCATCCCTCCCTACTGTCCCCATCCCTCCCTACTGTCCCCAACCCTCCCCACTGTCCCCATTCATCCCTACTGTCCCCAGCCCTCCCCACTGTCCCCAGCCCTCCCCACTGTCCCCATCCATCCTTCCCCACTGTCCCCATCCCTCCCTACTGTCCCCATCCCTCCCTACTGTCCCCATTCCTCCCCACTGTCCCAATCCCTCCCCACTGTCCCCATTCATCCCTACTGTCCCCAGCCCTCCCCACTGTCCCCAGCCCTCCCCACTGTCCCCATCCATCCTTCCCCACTGTCCCCATCCCTCCCACTGTCCCCATCCCTCCCTACTGTCCCCATCCCTCCCCACTGTCCCCATCCCTCTCCACTGTCCCCAGCCCTCCCCACTGTCCCCATCCCTCCCCACTTTCCCCATCTGTCCCCATTCCTCCCTACTTTCCCCATATGTCCCCATTCCTCCCCACTTTCCCCATCTGTCCCCATTCCTCCCCACTTTCCCCATCTGTCCCCACTGTCCCCATCCCTCCCTACTGTCCCCATCCCTCCCCACTTTCCCCATCCGTCACCTCTGTCCCCATCCCTCCCCACTGTCCCCATCCAGCCCTACTGTCCCCATCCCTCCACACTGTCCCCACCCCTCCCTACTGTCCCCATCCCTCCCCACTGTCCCCATCCATCCCCCCTGTCCCCATTCATCCCTACTGTCCCCATCCCTCCCCACTGTCCCCATCCATCCCCACTGTTCCCATTCATCCCTACTGTCCCCATCCCTCCCCACTGTCCCCCTTCATCCCTACTGTCCCCATCCCTCCGACTGTCCCCATCCGTACCCACTGTCCCCATCCGTCTCCACTGTCCCAATCCGTCCCCACTTTCTCCAGCCCTCCACACTGTCCCCAGCCATCTCCACTGCCCCCCCAACTGTCCCAGCTCTCCCCACTGTTCCCAGCTCTTCCCACTGTCCCCATCCATCCCTACTGTCCCATCCATCCCCACTGTCCCAATCCCTCCCCACTGTTCCTCTCCCTCCCCACTGTCCCCATCCCTCCCTACTGTCCCCATCCCTCCCCACTTTCCCCATTTGTCCCCATTCCTCCCCACTTTTCCCATCCGTACCCACTGTCCCCATCCGTCTCCACTATCCCAATCCGTCCCCTCTGTCCCCATCCCTCCCCACTTTCTCCAGCCCTCCACACTGTCCCCAGCCATCTCCACTGCCCCCCCAACTGTCCCAGCTCTCCCCACTGTTCCCAGCTCTTCCCACTGTCCCCATCCATCTCTACTGTCCCATCCATCCCCACTGTCCCAATCCCTCCCCACTGTCCCCAACCCTCCCCACTGTCCCCATCCCCCCCTACTATCCCCATCCCTCCCCACTTTCCCCATTTGTCCCCATTCCTCCCCACTTTCCCCATCTGTCCCCATCCATCCCTACTGTCCCCATCCATCCCTCCTGTCCCCATCCCTCCCCACTGTCCCCATCCCTCCCCACTGTCCCCATCCCTCCCTACTGTCCCCATCCCTCCCATACTTTCCCCATCTGTCCCCATTCCTCCCCACTTTCCCCATCTGTCCCCATTCCTCCCCACTTTCCCCATCTGTCCCCATTCCTCCCCACTTTCCCCATCTGTCCCCACTGTCCCCATCCCTCCCTACTGTCCCCATCCCTCCCTACTGTCCCCATCCCTCCCTACTGTCCCCATCCCTCCCCACTTTCCCCATCCGTCACCTCTGTCTCCAGCCCTCCCCACTGTCCCCATCCCTCCCCACTGTCCCCAGCCATCTCCACTGCCCCCCCCCCCCCACTGTCCCCAGCCATCCCCACTGTCCCCATCCCTCCCCACTGTCCCCAGCCCTCCCCACTGTCCCCATCCCTCTCCACTGTCCCCAGCCCTCCCCACTGTCCCCATCCCTCTCCACTGTCCCCAGCCCTCCCCACTGTCCCCATCCCTCCCCACTTTCCCCATCTCTCCCCATTCCTCCCTACTTTCCCCATATGTCCCCATTCCTCCCCACTTTCCCCATCTGTCCCCATTCCTCCCCACTTTCCCCATCTGTCCCCACTGTCCCCATCCCTCCCTACTGTCCCCATCCCTCCCCACTTTCCCCATCCGTCACCTCTGTCCCCATCCCTCCCCACTGTCCCCATCCCTCCCCACTGTCCCCAGCCATCTCCACTGCCCCTCCCCCCACTGTCCCCAGCCATCCCCACTGTCCCCATCCCTCCCCACTGTCCCCAGCCCTCCCCACTGTCCCCATCCCTCTCCACTGTCCCCAGCTCTCCCCACTGTCCCCATCCCTCTCCACTGTCCCCAGCCCTCCCTACTGTCCCCATCCCTCTCCACTGTCCCCAGCCCTCCCGACTGTCCCCATCCCTCTCCATTGTCCCCAGCCCTCCCCACTGTCCCCATCCCTCTCCATTGTCCCCAGCCTGCATTAAAACCCTGTCTCTATGACTCATAAGGTGTGTTTACGCATTGCAGACCGATTCTGATCTTTTACCCAATTATTGACAAAAGATCTGATATGACTGGTCAAAGACCAATTAGCGTAAGAATATCCATAATTGGTCTGCCTGTGTAAAGGCAGCCATAGAGGCTCAGGGGGGAAAAGGAGTGATACCCAGCTCGTAGGAGCAACTCCATGCCCGTTTTGCCACTTCATCAATCCAATATATTGGACCCTGGTGGCACACATTGTGACGATCACGAGGGACCAACCTGCACCGACGCCACTCGTCTGGGCTCTAATGAGCTCCCATAGGTTATAGAGTACAGTGAGCCTATCGGGGGGGGGGGGGTGGTGTCTTATAATTAAGTATGGAGAAAGAGAATAGGAGTATCAAACACCTTCCTCAGTTTTGAAAAGTTATTTTATTTCTCACTCACTCCCTCCCTCCTCTCTCTCTCTTATTCTCTTCTTCCTGTCATCTAATTTTATTTTTCTTTCTCTCTGTGTGTGTATCGGATAATCTTTCGATACATCAAGTTTTTCCTCAAAGTTCTGGCACCAACTCCAAACTGTAGCAAAGTTCTGCCACCAACTCCAAACTGTAGCATGAAAACTCCAGTACTATATATAATCTATACTGTAAACAATACTATATATAAACTATACTATATATAAACTATACTGTAAATAATACTATATATAAACTATTCTATATATAAACTATACTGTAAATAATACTATATATAAACTATACTATATATAAACTATACTGTAAATAATACTATATATAAACTATTCTATATATAAACTATACTATATATAAACTATACTATATATAAACTATACTATGTATAAGCTATACTAGATATAAACTATACTGTAAACAATACACTTAAACAACACAATGTAACTCCAAGTCAATCACACTTCTGTGAAATCAAACTGTCCACTTAGGAAGCAACACTGATTGACAATAAATTTCACATGCTGTTGTGCAAATGGAATAGACAACAGGTGGAAATTATAGGCAATTAGCAAGACCACTTCTCAGTTCCTATGCTTCCTGGCTTATGTTTTGGTCACTTTTGAATGCTGGCGGTGCTTTCACTCTAGTGGTCGCATGAGACGGAGTCTACAACCCACACAAGTGGCTCAGGTAGTGCAGCTCAATTCGAGCTGTGGCAAGAAGGTTTGCTGTGTCTGTCAGCGTAGTGTCCAGAGCATGGAGGCGCTACCAGGAGACAGGCCAGTACATCAGGAGACGTGGAGGAGGCCGTAGGAGGGCAACAACCCAGCAGCAGGACCGCTACCTCCGCCTTTGTGCAAGGAGGAGCAGGAGGAGCACTGCCAGAGCCCTGCAAAATGACCTCCAGCAGGCCACAAATGTGCATGTGTCTGCTCAAACGGTCAGAAACAGACTCCATGAGGGTGGTA
Source organism: Salmo salar (assembly GCF_965601325.2). Lineage (NCBI taxonomy): Eukaryota > Metazoa > Chordata > Actinopteri > Salmoniformes > Salmonidae > Salmo > Salmo salar. Next base: position 24,163,405 of record NC_138307.1, read on the forward strand.
TGAGGGCCCGACGTCCACAGGTGGGGGTTGTGCTTACAGCCCAACACCGTGCAGGACGTTTGGCATTTGCCAGAGAACACCAAGATTGGCAAATTCGCCACTGGCGCCCTGTGCTCTTCACAGATGAAAGCAGGTTCACACTGAGCACGTGACAGATGTGACAGTCGAGTCTCGAGACGCCGTGGAGAACGTTCTGCTGCCTGCAACATCCTCCAGCATGACCGGTTTGGCAGTGGGTCAGTCATGGTGTGGGGTGGCATTTCTTTTTCTCTGATGTTAACTTCTCTAGGGCCAGTGGGACGATTTCGTCCCCCTACGTAACAGCCAGTGGAATCCCGTGGCGCGTTATTCAAATACCTTAGAAATGCTATTACTTCAATTTCTCAAACATATGACTATTTTACAGCATTTTAAAGACAAGACTCTCGTTAATCTAACCACACTGTCCGATTTCAAAAAGGCTTTACAACGAAAACAAAACATTAGATTATGTGAGCAGAGTACCCAGCCAGAAATAATCAGACACCCATTTTTCAAGCTAGCATATAATGTCACATAAACCCAAACCACAGCTAAATGCAGCACTAACCTTTGATGATCTTCATCAGATGACAATCTTAGGACATTATGTTATACAATACATGCATGTCTGTTCAATCAAGTTCATATTTATATCAAAAACCAGCTTTTTACATTAGCAGGTGACTAGCATGTGACTAGCATTCCCACCGAACACTTCCGGTGAATTTACTAAATTACTCACGATAAACGTTCACAAAAAACATAACAATTATTTTAAGAATTATAGATACAGAACTCCTCTATGCACTCGATATGTCCGATTTTAAAATAGCTTTTCGGTGAAAGCACATTTTGCAATATTCTAAGTAGATAGCCCGGCATCACAGGGCTAGCTATTTAGACACCCAGCAAGTTTATCACTCATCAAAGTCAGATTTACTATAAGAAAAATGTTATTACCTTTGTTGTCTTCGTCAGAATGCATTCCCAGGACTTCTACTTCAATAACAAATGTTGGTTTGGTCCCAAATAATCCATAGTTATGTTCAAACAGCAGCGTTTTGTTCGTGCGTTCAAGACACTATCCGAAGGGTAAATAAGGGTTACGAGCATTGCGCATTTCGTGACAAAAAAAATCTAAATATTTCATTACCGTACTTCGAAGCATGTCAACCGCTGTTTAAAATCAATTTTTATGCCACTTTTCTCGTAAAAAAGCGATAATATTCCGACCGGCAAAGCCTGTTTACATTCAACGAGAGAAAAAGTAAAAGCATGCTATTCCCTCATGCACGAGCCTCGTCTAATGGCCGTCTGATAGAGCACTTGCCAAACGAGCAAATGTGTTTCAGCCTGGGCATTGAATTACGTCATTCAGCTTTTTCCCGGGTTCTGAGAGCCTATGGGAGCCGTAGGAAGTGTCACGTTACAGCAAAGATCCTAAATGTTCAATAAACAGAGGCAAGAAGAACAACCACTTGTCAGACAGGCCACTTCCTGGTGAGAATCTTCTCAGGTTTTTGCCTGCCATATGAGTTCTGTTATACTCACAGACACCATTCAAACAGTTTAAGAAACTTCAGGGTATTTTCTATCCAAAGCCAATAATTATATGCATATTCTAGTTACTGGGCAGGAGTAGTAACCAGATTAAATCGGGTACATTTTTTATCCGGCCGTGTAAATACTGCCCCCTATCCCCAACAGGTTTTAAGGACATTACATCAAAGTTGGATCAGCCTGTAGTGTGGTTTTCCACTTTAATTTTGAGTGTGACTCCAAATCCAGACCTCCATGGGTTGATGAATTGGATTTCCATTGATTATTTTTGTGTGATTTTGTTGTCAGCACATTCAACTATGTAAAGAAAAAAGTATTTAATAAGATTATTTCATTCATTCAGATCTAGGATGTGTTATTTTAGTGTTCCCTTTATTTTTTGGAGTAGTGTATAAACTATGATGATTCCCTCTAATTCCCTCTGACCATACCTGTTGATCTTTGGGATGTGGGTCATGATTCCCTCAAACCTGACCTGTTGATCTTTGGGATGTGGGTCATGATTCCCTCTGACCATACCTGTTGATCTTTGGGATGTGGGTAATGATTCCCTCTGAGCCTACCTGTTGATCTTTGGGATGTGGGTGATGATTCCCTCTGAGCCTACCTGTTGATCTTTGGGATATGAGAGGGAGGGATGTGCCAGAGAAAGAACAGAGTGACAAAAAGGAGAAATCAAACTGGGAGGGAGTAAGAAGGGAGTGAATGAGGAGAAAATAGAGAAGGATGGAGGGGTGGAGAGACAGAAGGAGGTAAAGAGATTGAGAGAGGGAGGCAGCATAAACCTATTGGTCTGGCGGACTCTGTAAGGAATACCATAGAGCAGTGGTTCTCAATCCTGGTCCCAGGGATCCAAAGGGGTGCACATTTTTCCCTAGCACTACACACCTGATTCAAATCATCAAAGCCTTTTGATGAGTTGATCATTTGAATCAGCTGTGTAGTGCTAGGGCAGAAATGTGCACCCCTTTGGGTCCCTGGGACCAGGATTGAGAAGCAGAGTCAGAGGGAGACAGATGATCTGGAGCCAGGCTGACTGGGTATGTACTGAGTCAAGGACAACACCAGAGGATTTATAGGACATGGTGTGAAGGGCCTAGTGTCCTGGATATCCTGACTGTCCCATTGGTCGCACGCACGCACGCACACACACACACACACACACACACAGACACGGCTGTCCCATTGGTCACACACACTGGCCGGAGGCTCTCTCTATTACTCTGCTAGAGAAACCCAGCACACATCTTCCAGTCCAATAGAACACAAGCAACAACTAACACCAGGACAATGAGAGAGTTGGAGGAGGAAATGCAACTCAGAATATTAAAAAAGCATTTTTTTCATTTGCTTTAAAAATTGTTATGTAACCAAATGTAAAACAATTCCACTTCCTCTTCGTCATTGATACACATTTTGGACAAGTGGATACAAGAGATGTTTCCATTTTGTAAATGAGTGTCATTATTAATCCTATTGTCATTCTATCATCTCACTGATTCAGATCAGCCCTCCTTCCTGGCACACTGACTGTATAGCGTGGCTGTGAAACGACCTCCACGGCAGGAGAAAAAAAGAGGGCACTGTAACAGCAGAATGGAGACAATTAAAGCAAAACCTGGAATGAGAGAGTGAAACAGAGAGCGAGAGGGAGACAGAGAGAGAGAGAGAGACGGAGAGCGAGAGAGAGACAGAGAGCGAGATGGAGACAGAGAGAGAGAGAGACAGAGAGCGAGAGGGAGACAGAGAGAGACAGAGAGCGAGATGTAGACAGAGAGAGAGAGAGAGAGAGAGACAGAGAGCGAGAGAGACAGAGAGCGAGAGAGACAGAGAGCGAGAGGGAGACAGAGAGCGAGAGGGAGACAGAGAGCGAGAGGGAGACAGAGAGCGAGAGGGAGACAGAGAGAGAGAGAGACAGAGAGCGAGAGAGAGACAGAGAGCGAGAGAGACAAAGAGCGAGATGGAGACAGAGAGAGAGAGAGAGAGAGAGAGAGAGAGAGAGACAGAGAGCGAGAGAGAGAGACAGAGAGCGAGAGAGACAGAGAGCGAGAGGGAGACAGAGAGAGAGAGACAAAGAGTGAGAGGGAGACAGAGAGAGAGAGAGAGAGAGAGAGAGAGACAGAGAGCGAGAGAGACAGAGAGCGAGAGGGAAACAGAGAGTGAGAGAGAGACAGAGAGCGAGAGAGAGACAGAGAGCGAGAGAGACAAAGAGCGAGATGGAGACAGAGAGCGAGAGAGACAAAGAGCGAGATGGAGACAGAGAGAGAGAGAGAGAGAGACAGAGAGCGAGAGAGACAGAGAGCGAGAGGGAAACAGAGAGTGAGAAAGAGACAGAGAGCGAGAGAGACAGAGAGCGAGAGAGACAGAGAGCGAGACAGAGCGAGAGAACGAGAGAGAGAGAAAAAAAAAGAGCGAGAGAGAGACAGAGAGCGAGAGAGACAGAGAGCGAGAGGGAGACAGAGAGCGAGAGAGAGACAGAGAGCGAGAGAGAGACAGCGAGCGAGAGGGAGACAGAGAGAGAGACAGAGAGCGAGAGAGACAGAGAGCGAGAGAATGAGAGAGAGAGAGAAAAAGAGAGCGAGAGAGAGACAGAGAGTGAACGAGCGAACAAGTGAAAGAGACAGCCTGGGGCATTGTGTTAGCTCATGATCCTCTGAGATCAAAGCCTCACCACGACCCAGAGAAAAGTAGTCCCTTAGAACCTATGGGGCCAAGGACATCTCCATGGTTCCCTCTCTTCTTTGTATTAGTGTGTAGTGGTTCTGGGGGGGTGGGAACATGGCTATAGTATAACCTACTGTGTCAGAAGGCTCTGGAACGAATGTTGGTGCTGGTTCCTTAATTGGCACCCCCTACCTTTCACACGTGCATGAGCATGCACACACACACACACACGCACACACGCTTCCCTTCAGGATAGGGGCTCCATGGGATGAAAGGTGCAGCTCCGAATCCCCCCACCTCACCCTTCCCTCCCTCCCTCCCATTCCCCCTCCCTCTCTCCCGCTCCCCCTCCTACCCTCCGCTGAGATGTCAGACATCAAAAAGAGGAGCGCTAGCTATCTTCACAGACGTGGCTCGACGCAGGCAACCCGGCGCTTGGGGAGAGAGGGGAAGAGAGCGAGAATGGAGCATGGCCGACACGGATGTGAGGGTGGTGTGTTTTTTCATGTTCTCCCCACTGTGGCGCGCCCCTCACCAGGCTGAGAGAAGGTTAGGCTGATTAGCTGCTATTTTAGAGAGGAGGAGAGGATGTGTGGGGAGGGGAGAGAGAGACAGGGATAGAGTATGTGTGTGAGAGAGAGACAGACAGACAGACAGACAGAGAGAACGACAGAGAGCGCGAGACAGAGAGAGCGCGAGACAGAGAGAGAGAAAGAGAGACAGAGAGAGACCGAGGGAGAGGAAGTGAGTGAGAAAGCGAAAGAGAGGAAGAGACTATTGTCCGCCACATCTGTGATTAAGACATTTCCTCTTCTCCTCCTCTTCTCCTCTCTCCTCCTTTCTCCTCTCATCCTCTCCCCTCTCCTCCTCTCCCCCGCTCCTCCGCTCCTCTCTCCTCCGCTCTCCTCTCTCCTCTCGTCCTCTCCTCTCTCCTCCTTTCTCCTCTCATCCTCTCCTCCTCTCCTCTCTCCTCCGCTCTCCTCTCGTCCTCTCCTCTCTCCTCCTTTCTCCTCTCATCCTCTCCCCTCTCCTCCTCTCCCCCGCTCCTCCTCTCCTCTCTCCTCTGCTCTCCTCTCGTCCTCTCCTCTCTCCTCCTTTCTCCTCTCATCCTCTCCCCTCTCCTCCTCTCCTCCTCTCCCCCGCTCCTCCTCTCCTCTCTCCTCCGCTCTCCTCTCGTCCTCTTGTCCTCTCCGCTCTCCTCCTCTTGTCCTCTCTTCCGCTACTCCTCACCTCTCCTACTCTCCTCCTCTTCCCTCTCCTCCTCCCCCTGCTCCTCTCCCCTCACCTCCTCTAATGATCCTAAACCCCTCCTACACAAAGCCCTCATTAAGGCTGAGGAACTCGTTTCCCTGAACTGTGGATATGAGAGAAAACAAACAAATGGAGACACACACATCAAGGGAGATTTGTATCACATGTCACTTTTATGTTGCTTTTAGTCATTGTTTTCTGTCACTGTGAAGTGTATTGACTGGAGCGATATACTGTATTGTTAGTCCATGGTGGGAAGCAGAGATATACACTGAGATGACAAAACAGCATTGCCATGACATAGCTTTCACCTGGATTCACCTGGTCAGTCTATCATTCCTTATTGATGTCATTTTTTAAATCCACTTCAATCAGTGTAGATGAAGGGAATTTTTAAGCCTTGAGACAATTGAGATATGGATTGTGTATGTATACCATTCAGAGGTTGAATGGGCAAGACAGTGCCTTTAAGTGCCTTTGAAGGAGGTATGGTAGTAGGTGCCAGGTACACCGGTTTAAATGTGTCAAGAACTGCAACGATGCTGGGTTTCTCATGCTCAACAGTTTCCCGTGTGTATCAAGAATGGTCCACCACCCAATGACATCCAGCCAACTTGACACAACTGTGGAAAGCATTGGAGTCAACATGGGCCAGCATCCCCATGGAAAACTTTGACCCCTAATAGAGTCCACACCACAATGAATTGAGGCTGTTCTGAGGACAAAAGGGGGGACATACAATATTTGGAGGGTGTTCCGAATGTTTTGTGCACTCAGTGTAGCTATAGATATCATATAGATAGAGCTGATTTGTAATGGAATATCTACATAGGCGTACAGAGGCCCATTATCAGCAACCATCACTCCTGTGTTCCAATGGCACGTTGTGTTAGCTAATCCAAGTTTATCATTTTAAAAGGCTAATTGACCATTAGAAAACCCTTTTGCAATTATGTTAGCAAAGCTGAAAACTGTTGTTCTGATTAAAGAAGCAATAAAACTGTCCTTCTTTAGACTAGTTGAGTATCTGGAGCATCAGCATTTGTGGGTTGGATTACAGGCTCAAAATGGCCAGAAACAAAGACTTTGTTCTGAAACTCGTCAGTCTATTCTTGTTCTGAGGAAATTAAGGCTATTCCATGCGAGAAATTGCCAAGAAACTGAAGATCTCATACAACGCTGTGTACTACACCCTTCCCAGAACAGTGCAAACTGGCTCTAACCAGAATAGAAAGAGGAGTGGTAGGCCCCGGTGCACAACTGAGCAAGAGGACAAGTACAAAACACCAGTCTCAACGTCAACAGTGAAGAGGCGACTCCAAGATGCAGGCCTTCTAGGCAGCATTGCAAAGAAAAATCCAGATCTCAGACTGGCCAATAAAAGGAAAAGATTAAGATAGGCAAAAAAACACAGACACTGGACAGAGGAACTCTGCCTAGAAGGCCAGTATCCCGGAGTTGCCTCTTCAGTGTTGATGTTGAGACTGGAGTTTTGCGTGTACTATTTAATTAAACTTCCAGTTGAGGACTTGTGAGGAGTCTGATTCTATAGATGTAGTTATAGTATAGATATAGAAATAGAATGTATATAGATATAGGACAGATATATATAAGGTACAGATATAGATATGGTATTGATATAGATAAAAAATAGATATAGTTATAGTATAGATATAGTATAACTATAGATATAGAATATATTTAGATATAGAAAAGATATAGATAAGGTACAGATATAGAAATAGTATAGATATAGATAAAGAATAGATATCGATATAGTATTGATATAGTTATAGTATAGATATAGATATAGAATAGATGTAGAATATATATAGTATAGATATAGTTATGGTATAGATATAGTTATGGTATATATATAGTGATAGTACAGATATAGTTATAGTATAGATATAGTTATAGTATTGATATAGATATATAACAGATACAGTAATGATATAGTTATAGTGTAGATATAGATATAGAATAGATACAGATATATAATATATATATATAGTATAGATATAGATTTAGTATAGATATAGAATAGATATAGTATAGATATAGATCTAATATAAATATAGATTCAATATAGTTATTGCATAGATATAGTTATAGTATAGATATACCTTTACTATAGATAAAGAATAGATATAGATACAGTATAGATATAGTTATAGTATAGATATAGAATAGATATAGATCTAATATAAATATAGATAAAGGTTAGATATTATTATACAGTATAGATATAGTTATAGTATAACTATAGATATAGAATATATATATAGATATCGAACAGATATAGTTATAGAATAGATATATAGTATAGATATAGCTTTAGCATAGATATAGATAAAGAATAGATATAGATAAAGAATAGATATAGATACGGTATAGATATACAGTAGTTATAGTATAGATATAGATCTAATATAAATATAGATATAGAATAGATACCGTTATAGTATAGATATAGTTATAGTATAACTATAGATATAGAATATATATATACAGATATCGAACAGATATAGTTATAGAATAGATATATAGTAGAGATATAGAGATATAGCTTTAGTATAGATATAGATAAAGAATAAATATAGATATGGTATAGATATACAGTAGTTATAGTATAGATATAAATATAGATATAGAATAGATATAGTTATAGTATAGATATAGTTATAGTATATATATAGAATAGATATAGATCTAATATAAATATACATAGAATATACATAGTTATAGTATAGATATAGTATAACTATAGATATAGAATATATATACAGTGAGAGAAAAAAGTATTTGATCCCCTGCTGATTTTGTACGTTTGCCCACTGACAAAGAAATGATCAGTCTATAATTTTAATGGTAGGTTTATTTGAACAGTGAGAGACAGAATAACAACAACAAAAATCCAGAAAAACGCATGTCAAAAATGTTATAAATTGATTTGCATTTTAATGAGGGAAATAAGTATTTGATCACTCTGCAAAACATGACTTAGTACTTGGTGGCAAAACCCTTGTTGGCAATCACAGAGGTCAGACGTTTCTTGTAGTTGGCCACCAGGTTTGCACACATCTCAGCAGGGACTCTTTATCCTCTTTGCAGATCTTCTCCAAGTCATTAAGGTTTTGAGGCTGACGTTTGGCAACTCGAACCTTCAGCTCCCTCCACAGATTTTCTATGGGATTAAGGTCTGGAGACTGGCTAGGCCACTCCAGGACCTTAATGTGCTTCTTCTTGAGCCACTCCTTTGTTGCCTTGGCCGTGTGTTTTGGGTCATTGTCATGCTGGAATACCCATCCACGACCCATTTTCAATGTCCTGGCTGAGGGAAGGAGGTTCTCACCCAAGATTTGATGGTACATGGCCCCGTCCATCGTCCCTTTGATGCAGTGAAGTTGTCCTGTCCCTTTAGCAGAAAAACACCCCCAAAGCATAATGTTTCCACCTCCATGTTTGACGGTGGGGATGGTGTTCTTGGGGTCATAGGCAGCATTCCTCCTCCTCCAAACACGGCGAGTTGAGTTGATACCAAAGAGCTCCATTTTGGTCTCATCTGACCACAACACTTTCACCCAGTTGTCCTCTGAATTATTCAGATGTTCATTGGCAAACTTCAGACGGGCATGTGTATGTGCTTCCTTGAGCAGGAGGACCTTGCGGGAGCTACAGGATTTCAGTCCTTCACGGCGTAGTGTGTTACCAATTGCTTTCTTGGTGACTATGGTCCCAGCTGCCTTGAGATCATTGACAAGATCCTCCCGTGTAGTTCTGGGCTGATTCCTCACCGTTCTCACGATCATTGCAACTCCACGAGGTGAGATCTTGCATGGAGCCCCAGGCCGAGGGAGATTGACAGTTCTTTTGTGTTTCTTCCATATGCGAATAATCGCACCAACTGTTGCCACCTTCTCACCAAGCTGCTTGGCGATGGTTTTGTAGCCCATTCCAGCCTTGTGTAGGTCTACAATCTTGTCCCTGACATCCTTGGAGAGCTCTTTGGTCTTGGCCATGGTGGAGAGTTTGGAATCTGATTGATTGATTGCTTCTGTGGACAGGTGTCTTTTATACAGGTAACAAGCTGCAGTTAGGAGCACTCCCTTTAAGAGTGTGCTCCTAATCTCAGCTCATTACCTGTATAAAAGACACCTGGGAGCCAGAAATCTTTCTGATTGAGAGGGTGTCAAATATTTATTTCCCTCATTAAAATGCAAATCAATTTATAACATTTTTGACATGCGTTTTTCTGGATTTTTGTTGTTGTTATTCTGTCTCTCACTGTTCAAATAAACCTACCATTAAAATTATAGACAGTGGGCAAACGTCAGTGGGCAAACGTACAAAATCAGCAGGGGATCAAATACTTTTTTCCCTCACTGTATATAGATATCTGTAACGGCTGTCTTCGTCGTCCTCAGATGAAGGGGAAGAGAAATCAGACCAAAATGCAGCGTGGTAAGTGTCCGTCATTTTAATGAGAAAACTGAACACTAAAATACGACAAGCAACATAAAAGAACAACCGAACAGTTCCATAAGGCACAGAAGCTATACGGAAAACATCTACCCACAAAACCCAAAGGAAAAACAGGCTGCCTAAGTATGACTCCCAATCAGCGACAACGATGTACAGCTGTCCCTGATTGAGAGTCATACCAGGCCAAAACACAGAAATACAAAAACATAGGAAAACGGACACAGAATGCCCACCCAAATCACACCCTGACCAAACCTAAATAGAGACATAAAAAGGCTCTCTCAGGTCAGGGCGTGACAATATCGAACAGATATAGATATAGAATGTATATGGATATAGACAAAGATTAGATATAGATGTATTATATATATAGATATAGACTATATATAGTTATTGTTAAGATATAGATAAAGAATAGGTCATCATCAGCCACAGATGATTGTGAAATCATTTTGATTAGAAACTATGAGATATTTGTCTTTTGTGGTGAATAGTTCATTGAATTGCATTGTTGATTCTTCCCACAAACCCTGCCCAGAGGCAAAGCGGCATTGAGTGGGTGTGTTTTGTGTGTAAGAGTTTCAGAGATCTACAGGACATCATATCAATATACTGAGGTACATCAATGCTATCCTCATACATCTACAATGTACTTGGTCCAAACATAAGGCCAAAAGCTTGAAGACACTATGTGTCCCAGAGCATGGTAATAGCACGACCAGAGATGTCGGTTCGATCCCGCTGGGGCCACCATTATGAAAATGTATGCACTCACTGTCGTAAGTCGCATTGAATAAAAGTGTCTGCTAAATGGCATATATTATTATATTATATATCATTCTCAATAGATCCAAACAGAGACTAACCTCAACGGAAGTCTACACACTCCACTACACTACTACACTCCACTACTCCACTCCACTAGACACTCCACTACTCCACTCCACTACTCCGCTCCACTACTACACTCCACTACTACCCACTCCACCCCTACTACACTCCACTACTCCACTCCACTACTCCACTCCACTACTCCGCTCCACTACTCCGCTCCACTAGCCTCCCACACTCCACTACTACCCCTCCACTCCACTACTACACTCCACTCCACTACCCACTCCACTAGACACTCCGCTGCCACTCCACTCCACTCACTCCACACTCCACTCACGCCACTACTCCACTCCACTAGACACTCCACTACTACCCACTCCACTCACTACACTCCCACTCCACTCCACTCCCACTCCACTAGACACTCCACTACTCCACTCCACTAGACACTCCACTACTCACCACTCCACTACTACACTCCACTACACACTCCACTACTACATTCCACTAGACAATCCATTAGACACTCCACTACTCCACTCCACTAGACACTCCACTACTCCACTCCACTAGATACTCCACCCCACCCACTCCACTACTACACTCCACTACTACAATCACTGACACTCCACTCCACTCACACTCCACTGCACTCCACACTCCACTCTACACTCCACTCCACTACACTCCACTCGCACGCCACGAACTCCACTAGACACTCCACTACTACACTCCACTACTACACTCCACTACTACACTCCACTACTACACTCCACTAGACACTCCACTACTACACTCCACTACTACACTCCACTACTCACTACTCATCCACTACTACACTCCCACTTCACCGACACTCCACTACTACACTCCACTAGACACTCCACTACTCCACTCCACTACTACTCACTCCACTACTACACTCCACTACTACACTCCACTACTACACTCCACTACTACACTCCACTACTACACTCCACTAGCTACACTCCACTACTACACTCCACTACTCCACTCCACTAGACACTCCACTAGACACTCCACTACTACACTCCACTAACCTCCACTACACACTCCACCAGACACTCCACTACTACACTCCACTACTACACTCCACTAGACACTCCACTACTACACTCCACTACTACACTCCACTACTACACTCCACTAACACTCCACCAGACACTCCACTACTACACTCCACTACTACACTCCACTACTACACTCCACTAGACACTCCACTACTACACTCCACTACTACACTCCACTACTACACTCCACTACTACACTCCACTACTACACTCCACTACTACACTCCACTACTACACTCCACTAGACACTCCACTAACACTCCACATACTCCACTACTACACTCCACTACTACACTCCACTACTACACTCCACTAGACACTCCACTACTACACTCCACTACTACACTCCACTACTACACTCCACTACTACACTCCACTAGACACTCCACTACTACACTCCACTACTACACTCCACTACTACACTCCACTACGACACTCCACTACTACACTCCACTACTACACTCCACTACTACACTCCACTACTACACTCCACTAGCACACTCCACTACGTACACTCCACTACTACACTCCACTACTACACTCCCACTCCACCAGACACTCCACTACTACACTCCACTACTACACTCCACTAGACACTCCACTACTACACTCCACTACTACACTCCACTACTACTACTCCACTACGACACTCCACTACTACACTCCACTACTACACTCCACTAGACACTCCACTACTACACTCCACCTCCCACTAGACACTCCACTACTACACTCCACTACTACACTCCACTAGACACTCCACTACTACACTCCACTACTACACTCCACTAGACACTCCACTACACACTCCACTACTCCACTCCACTACTACACTCCACTAGACACTTCCACTACTACACTCCACTACTACACTCCACTACTACACTCCACTAGACACTCCACTACTACACTCCACTACTACACTCCACTACTCCACTCCACTAGACACTCCACTACTACACTCCACTACTACACTCCACTACTACACCTCCACTACTACACTCCACTACTACACTCCACTACTACACTCCACTAGACACTCCACTCCACTACTCCACTCCATCCACTACTCCACTCCACTAGACACTCCACTACTACACTCCACTACTACACTCCACTACTACACTCCACTAGACACTCCACTACTCCACTACTCCACTCCACTAGACACTCCACTACTACACTCCACTACTACACTCCACTATTACACTCCACTACTACACTCCACTACTACACTCCACTACTACACTCCACTAGACACTCCACTACTACACTCCACTACTACACTCCACTACTACACTCCACTAGACACTCCACTACTACACTCCACTACTACACTCCACTAGACACTCCACTACTACACTCCACTACGACACTCCACTACTACACTCCACTACTACACTCCACTACTACACTCCACTAGACACTCCACTCCACTACTACACTCCACTAGACACTCCACTACTACACTCCACTAGACACTCCACTACTCCACTCCACTACACACTCCACTACTACACTCCACTCACTCCACTCCACTACTCCACTCCACTAGACACTCCACTACTACACTCCACTAGACACTCCACTACTCCACTCCACTAGACACTCCACTACTCCACTCCACTACTCCACTACCACTACTCCACTCCACTAGACACTCCACTACTACACTCCACTAGACACTCCACTACTACACTCCACTAGACACTCCACTACTACACTCCACTACTACACTCCACTACTCCACTCCACTAGACACTCCACTACTACACTCCACTACTCCACTCCACTAGACACTCCACTACTACACTCCACTAGACACTCCACTACTCACTACTACACTCCACTCCACTACTCCACTCCACTAGACACTCCACTACTCCACTCCACTACTCCACTCCACTAGACACTCCACTACTACACTCCACTAGACTCCACTCCACTACTACACTCCACTAGACACTCCACTACTACACTCCACTACTCCACTCCACTAGACACTCCACTACTACACTCCACTACTACACTCCACTAGACCACTCCACTAGACACTCCACTACTCCACTCCACTACTCCACTCCACTACGACACTCCACTAGACACTCCACTACTCCACTCCACTAGACACTCCACACTCCACTACTCACTCCACTAGACACTCACTACTACACTCCACTACTCCACTCCACTAGACACTCCACTACTCCACTACGACACTCCACTAGACACTCCATTAGACACTCCACCACTACACTCCACCACTCCACTCCACTACTCCACTCCACTACTACAATCCACTCCACTACATCACTACTACACTCCACCACTACACTCCACCACCTCATTCCACTAGACACCACTACTCCACTCCACTAGACACTCACTAGACACTCCATTACTCCACTCCATTAGACACTCCACTACTCCACTCCACTAGACACTCCACTAGACACTCCACTACTCCACTCCACTAGACACTTCACTAGACACTCCATTACTCCACTCCATTAGACACTCCACTACTACACTCTGCTAGACATTCTGCTAGACACTCCACTACTCTACTCCACTCCACTAAACCGTCCACTAGACAGTCCACTACACTACTCCACTAACAAAACAAAGAAACCCAAACAGCGAAAATCTCTGGTTTGTCATTGTCCCTTCATCTCTGGAGGATGAAAAGAGAAGCACCATTATGTTTGTTGCTGTCCGGGGCTTTTCAAGTAACAAAATGAAAGAGCGGTAGATTGACATCTCACAAAAGGGCTTTTTGAGACTTGTTTCAAGAGCAGGAAGACGGCTTTCCTTACAAATGTGGCACTTGACAGTGATGGAGGGTCTGTTTGATTTACTAACAGACAGCACATACACCCGAATGCACAGGAGCACACACACACACAAACACACACACAAAACAACAAACACACATTCTGCTGGGAGTGTCTTCAAAGAGTAGCAGCCTGTCTGACAGCATCATTAGTGATTGTTCTCTCTCACACTGTCTATCTCGCTCCCCATCCCCTCCCCTCCTCTCTCTCTCTCGGTCTGTCTCTCTTTCAGCATGAGTTAGCAGTGAGCCAGGTGGAGGGGAGTGTAGAGACATCAAAACACAGACAGACACTACAGACACTACAGACCAGTGGTTTCGTCTATCAAACACTTCATGCATGTAACATGTAACAGTACAAAGGTAGTCGGTGTTCCAAATAGCACCCTTTTTTTGGTCAAAAGAAGTGCACTATATAGGAAATAGGGTGCCATTTGGGATTGAGCCGTACAGTACATATGATACATAGATCCATGCTCAAATTGAGGGGGAATGTGACCCCTTAAGTTGTATTGTAGGATAAAATACAATGTAGAGTTTTTTTTACACCAAATGAATGCAAAGATATCAAAGTGTCCCATCAAAAAATGTATTTAGGATAGATTTCCTTCTTAAATGAATCTATGTTTGGGGGGCTATATGGTGTTCCTCTGAAGGTGTGAATGTGGCAACACTAGACGCAACACCTCCATCGCCTTGCTCTGACGCTGTGTTGAGATCTGTGTTAGATCCTGACAAGCTGCTGCTGGAGAGCTATCTACAACTCCCTATTTCAGCTTGAATTACTTCAGCGTGTGCGTGCGTGTGTGCATGTGTGTGTGTGTGGGTGGGTGCTTGTGTGCGTGCGTGCGTATGTTGTGTGTTTGAGACAGAAAAAAAGAGAGAGAGAGAGAGAGAGAGAGAGAGAGAGAGAGAGAGAGAGAGAGACAGACAGACAGACAGACAGACAGACAGACAGACAGACAGACAGACAGACAGACAGACAGACAGACAGACAGACAGACAGACAGACAGACAGACAGACAGACAGACAGACAGACAGACAGACAGACAGACAGACAGACAGACAGACAGACAGACAGAAACAGAGACAGACAAAGAGAGAGAGACAGACACAGGTAGACAGGCAGACAGACAGACACAGAAACAGAGACAGACAGAGAGACAGATACAGAACAGGAGACAGGAGAAGAAGAAAGAAACAGAGACAGACAGAGAGAGAGAGAGAGAGAGAGAGAGAGAGAGAGAGAGAGAGAGAGAGAGACACTGTGCAGAAGATCTAGGTGCTGCTGTAGCCCCTCCTTGGTTGGGGACAGAAGCACCAGATCATCAGCAAACAGTAGACATTTGACTTCAGATTCTAGTAGGGTGAGGCCGGGTGTTGCAGACGGTTCTTGCCCTGACCTATTTGTTGATATATATGTGGGGCTTAAGCTACATCCCTGTCTCACCTCTTTGCCCTGTGGAAAGAAATATGTGTTTTTTTGCCAATTTTAACCGCACACTTGTTGTTTGTGTACATGTATTTTATATTGTCATATGTTTTTCCCCCAACACGACTTTCCATCAATTTGTATAGCAGGCCCTCATTCCAAATTGAGTCGAAAGCTTTTTTGAAATCAACAAAGCATGAGAAGACTTTGCCTTTGTTTTGTTTTGTTTTGTTTGTCAGTTAGGGTGTGCGGGGTGAATACGTGGTCTGTGTAACGAGTGTGCTGAGAGTCTCGAAGCTAGTTCAGAGAGTGAGTGTTTTAATAACTAAACGCAACTAAATACAAAAGAAGAAACACGAACAACGCACAGACTAAACACTGGAACAGAAACCATAACGCCTGGGGAAGGAACCAAAGGGAGTGACAGATATATGGAAGGTAATCAGGGAGGTGATGGAGTCCAGGTGAGTGATGACGCACAGGTTTTCGTAATGATGGTGACAGGTGTGCGCCATAACGAGCAGCCTGGTGACCTAGAGGCTGGAGAGGGAGCACACGTGACAGTACCCCCTCCCCGACGCGCGGCTCTGGCCGCAGGATGGCTAACAAAATTACAATCACGGGGATCAGGAGTGGACCGGTCACCCCTGCTGATGCGCGGGAAACCTGTCAATCCAGCTGAGATGCAGGAGCATGGGGACCTAGAGCGCCGGAGAGAGAGCATACATGACGGTACCACCCCCCCCCCGGTGCATTCGGCTCCAGCCGCAGGACGCCAACCAAAGGGACAATCCCGGGGATCAGGAGCGGACCGGTCACCCCTGCTGATGCGCGGGAACCTGTCGCCGGTTGGGGCGCGGGAGCCTGGCGATCCAGCTGAGGGAGGGGAGCCTGGCGATCCGGCTGAGGCATGAGAGCCTGATGAGCTGGCGGAGGCAGGGGAGCCTGGTGATCCAGCTGAGGCATGAGAGCCTGATGAGCTGGCGGAGGCAGGGGAGCCTGGCGATCCGGCTGAGGCATGAGAGCCTGATGAGCTGGCGGAGGCAGGGGAGCCTGGTGATCCAGCTGAGGCATGAGAGCCTGATGAGCTGGCGGAGGCAGGGGAGCCTGGCGATCCGGCTGAGGCATGAAAACCCGACGAGCCGGCTGAGGCAAGGGAGCCTGGCAATCTGGCTGAGGCATGAGAGCCTGTAGCGGCTCCCGGACCCACGTCATTCCCACTGACAAAAAAAAAACAAAAAAACACTCCCTGATGCTTCCTTTAGGTGAGGCGTTATTCTGTAACGAGTGCACTGAGAGTCGGGGAAGAAGTTCAGGAAGTGAGTGTTTTAATAAATAAATACAACTAAATACAAAACAAGAAACACGAACAACGCACAGACATGACACTGGAACAGAAACCATAACGCCTGGGGAAGGAACCAAAGGGAGTGACAGATATATGGAAGGTAATCAGGAAGGTGATGGAGTCCAGGTGAGTGATGACGCGCAGGTTTTCGTAATGATGGTGACAGGTGTGCACCATAATGAGCAGCCTGGTGACCTAGAGGCCAGAGAGGGAGCACACATGACAGTCTGTCTTATGGTAATTTGGTAAAAAGCCAATTTGACATTTGCGCAGTACATTATTTTCCCGGAAGAAATGTACAAGTCTGCTGTTAATTATAATGCAGAGGATTTTTCCAAGGTTTCTGTTGATGCATATCCCACAGTAGTTATTGGGGTCAAATTTGTCTCCACTTTTTTGGAATGGGGGGGTGGGGGGGGGGGGGGGGGGATCAGTCCTTGGTTCCAAATTTTGGAGAAGATGCCAGTTAAAGAGTTTTAAAGAGTTTAAGTTTAGCCGATTGGAATTTGTGGTCTTTATATTTTATCATTTCATTGAGGATACCATCAACTCTACAGGCCTTTTTGGGTTGGAGGGTTTGTATTTTGTCCTGTATTTCATTCAATGTAATTGGAGAATCCAGTGGGTTCTGATAGTCTTTAAATAGTTGATTCTAAGATTTGTATTTGATCATGTATATGTTTTTGCTGTTTGTTCTTTGTTATAGAGCCCAAAATATTGGAGAAGGGGTTTATCCATACATCTCCATATTGGATAGATAGCTCTTCGTGTTGTTGCTTGTTTAGTGTGTTCCAATTTTCCCAGAGGTGGTTAGATTATATGGATTCTTCAGTTACATTGAGCTGGTTTCTGACTTGCTGTTCCTTCTTTTTCCGTAGTGTAGTTCTGCATTGTTTTAGTGATTCACCTTAGTGAAGGGGTAGACTCAGGTTTTCTCAGTCTCTATGTTTTTGGTTGATAGGTTTCTCAATTTCTTTCTTAGGTTTTTTCATTCTTCATCAAACCATTTGTCATTGTTGTTCATTTTCTTCGGTTGTCTGCTTGATTTGATAGGAAAGCTGAGAGGTCAAATATACTGTTTAGGTTTTTCACTGCCAAGTTTACACCTTCACTATTACAGTGAAACATTTTGTCCAGGAAATTGTCTAGAAGGGATTTAGTTTGTTGTTGCCCAATTGTTTTGTGGTGGATTTCCACACTACATTCCTTCCATCTAAAGCATTTCTTAATATTATTATTAATATTATTATTGGCTTTAATGCTTCATGATCGAGCATAGATCTGTTCAAGTAGAGTGTGATTTTGCTGTGATCTGATAGGTGTTGTCAGGGGACTGACTGTAAATGCTCTAAGAGAATCTGGGTTGAGGTCAGTGATAAAGTAGTCAACAGTACTACTGCCAAGAGATGAGCTATAGGTGCACATACCCTAGGAGTCCCCTCGAAGCCTACCATTGACTATGTACATACCCAGCGTCTGACAGAGCTGCAGGAGTTGTAACCCGTTTTTGTTGCTTATGTTGTCATAGATGTGTCTAGGGGGGCATACGGGTAGGGAATGCTGTCACCTCCAGGTAGGTGTTTGTGCCCCTGTGTGCTGAGGGTGTCGGGTTCTTGTCCAGTTCTGGCATTTAGGTCGCCACAGACTAGTACATGTCCCTGGGCCTGGAAATTGTTTATCTCCCCCTCTAGGATGGGGAAGCTGTCATCGTTAATAAAGTATGGGGATTCTAGTGGGAGGATATAGGTAGCACACGAGGACATTTTTCTCTGTTGAGATCATTTCCTTATTAATTTCCAGCCAGATGTTAAATGTTCCAGTTTTTGGAGAAATTTAATAGAGTGAGTTAGGTCTGCTCTATACCAAATGATCATACCCCCTGAGTCTCTTCCCTGTTTCACACCTGGTAGTTTGGTGGATGGGACTACCAGCTCTCTGTAACCTAGAGGGCAACCAGTAGGTCTGTCTCATTTTACCAGGTTTCTTAGGATGTAGGATGACAATATCTGTATTTCCATTTCTTTGATGAACTCTGGGTTCCTGCTCTTTAGGCAAAGGCAGATGACCTCAGACCTTGTATATTCCAGGATGAAATAGTAAAAGCTTTGTGTTCCATAGTGTCTAGTGTTGTTTTTGTGTGGTTTAGGCCCGGACCATCACAGTAGGTGTGAGCAGAGCATGTCGAGCCTCTGATACATACCTCATAGGTCGCTGGATGTGGCTTGGTAGGGTGTAATAGTGGGGGTTGGGCCTGTTGCTCTGCTCGCTGCCTGGGCATACACACCACCAGCCCGTCTGTGGCACACATGTCAACTCACAGGAGCACATTCATGAATATTTAACAGGCTTCAGTCTGCATGTGCTCTATTTATGTCACCCCAGCGTCTCGAGAGTTGGGAGGAGGGCAGGGGGCTGATGGAAAGGGAAGACATGGTGGGGGTTGGATCACGCCCTGGCCATAGAGAGGGTTTTATTCTCTATTTTGGTTAGGCCAGGGTGTGACTAGGGTGGGCATTCTATGTCCTTTTTTCTATGCTTTGTATTTCTTTGTTTTGGCCTGGTATGGCTCTCAATCAGGGACAGCTGTACATCGTTGTCGCTGATTGGGAGCCATACTTAGACAGCCTGTTTTCCTTTGGGGTTTTGTGGGTAGTTGTTTCTGTTGTGTGGTTTGCACCTGACAGAACTGGTGGCTTTCGTTTGTTTCTTAAGTTCAAGTGTTTCGTATTATTAAAACTTCAATATGAACACTCACCATGCTGCATCTTGGTCCACTCTGTCAGACGATCGTTACAGGTTGTGTGTGTGTGTGTATATCATACTGTGACACTTTCTGCATTTTGAAAGTTCTGTATCTTAAACTGTATTGTTGATATGCAAAAATGTGTGGGTCTGTAACCACAGTGAACTAATGAAACAATGACCAAAAGCTTGTTTTTGAGTGGTATTTTTGTTTAGTAACCTGACACACTCACTCACACAGCAGAGAGAGCAGAGAAGGTGTCGGCGTTTCGCACTTTCCACTACAGTGCATGATGGGTAAAATGCTCTTACATCCCTGCTGCTATTCACAGGTACTAACACACACACACACACACACACACACACACACACACACACACACACACACACACACACACCTCAACCAGAAATCGTGGATTGATGGCAGCATTCGTGCAAAACTGAAAGCGCGAACCATTGCTTTTAATCAGCGCAAGGCGACAGGAAACATGACCGAATACAAACAGTGTAGCAATTCCCTCCGCAAGGCAGTCAAACAAGCTAAGCGTCAGTATAGAGACAAAGTAGAGTCGCAATTCAATGGCTCAGACATGAGAGGTATGTGGCAGGGTCTAAACGTGTTAACTCTCGCAAGGCTGCCGGCCCAGACGGCATCCCTAGCCGTGTCCTCAGAGAATGCGCAGACCAGCTGGCTGGTGTGTTTACGAACATATTCAATCAATCCCTATCCCAGTCTGCTGTTCCCACATGTTTCAAGAGGGCCACCATTGTTCCTGTTCCCAATAAAGCTAAGGTAACTGAACTGAGCTAAACAACTAACACCCCATAGCACTCACTTCCGTCATCATGAAGTGCTTTGAGAGACTAGTCAAGGATCATATTACCTCCATCCTACCTGACACCCTAGACCCACTACAATTTGCTTACCGCCCAAATAGGTCCACAGATGACGCAATTGCAACCACACTGCACACTGCCATAACCCATCTGGACAAGAGGAATACCTATGTAAGAATGCTGTTCATCGATTACAGCTCAGCATTTAACACCCTCAAAACTTGTCATTAAGCTCGAGACCCTGGGTCTCGACCCTGCCCTGTGCAACTGGGTCCTGGACTTTCTGACGGGCCGCCCCCAGGTAGTGAGGGTAGGAAACAACATCTCCACCCCGCTAATCCTCAACACTGGGGCCCCACAAGGGTGTGTTCTCTGCCCTCTCCTGTACTCCCTGTTCACCCATGACTGCGTGGCCATGCACGCCTCCAACTTAATCGTCAAGTTTGCAGACGACACTACAGTGGTAGGCTTGATTACCAACAACAACGAGACGGCCTACAGTGAGGAGGTGAGGGCCCTCGGAGTGTGGTGTCAGGAAAATAACCTCACACTCTTGGCCATGGTGGAGAGTTTGGAATCTGATTGATTGATTGCTTCTGTGGACAGGTGTCTTTTTTACAGGTAACAAGCTGCAGTTAGGAGCACTGTGCTCCTAATCTCAGCTCATTACCTGTATAAAAGACACCTGGGAGCCAGAAATCTTTCTGATTGAGAGGGTGTCAAATACTTATTTCCCTAATTAAAATGCAAATGAATTTATAACATTTTTGACATGCGTTTTTCTGGATACTGTTGTTGTTATTCTGTCTCTCACTGTTCAAATAAACCTACCATTAAAATTATAGACTGAACATTTCTTTGTAAGTGGGCAAACGTACAAAATCAGCAGGGGATCAAATACTTTTCCCCCCCACTGTATGTATACTGCTCAAAAAAATAAAGGGAACACTTAAACAACACAATGTAACTCCAAGTCAATCACACTTCTGTGAAATCAAACTGTCCACTTAGGAAGCAACACTGATTGACAATAAATGTCACATGCTGTTGTGCAAATGGAATAGACAACAGGTGGAAATTATAGGCAATTAGCAAGACACCCCCAATAAAGGAGTGGTTCTGCAGGTGGTAACATCCTCCAACATGACCGATTTGGCGGTGGGTCAGTCTTGGTGTGGGGTGGTATTTCTTTGGGGGGCCGCACAGCCCTCCATGTGCTCGCCAGAGGTAGCCTGACTGCCATTAGGTACCGAGATGAGATCCTCAGACCCCTTGTGAGGCCATATGCTGGTGCGGTTGGCCCTGGGTTCCTCCTAATGCAAGACAATGCTAGACCTCATGTGGCTGGAGTGTGTCACCAGTTCCTGAAAGAGGAAGGCATTGATGCTATGGACTGGCCCGCCCGTTCCCCAGACCTGAATCCAATTGATCACATCTGGGACATCATGTCTCGCTCCATCCACCAACGCTACGCTGCACCACAGACTGTCCAGGAGTTGGCGGATGCTTTAGTCCAGGTCTGGGAGGAGATCCCTCAGGAGACCATCCGTCACCTCATCAGGAGAATGCCCAGGCGTTGTAGGGAGGTCATACAGGCACGTGGAGGCCACACACACTACTGAGCCTCATTTTGACTTGTTTTAAGGACATTACATCAAAGTTGGATCAGCCTGTAGTGTGGTTTTCCACTTTAATTTTGAGTGTGACTCCAAATCCAGACCTCCATGGGTTGATAAATTGGATTTCCATTGATTATTTTTGTGTGATTTTGTTGTCAGCACATTCAACTATGTAAAGAAAAAAGTATTTAATAAGATTATTTCATTCATTCAGATCTAGGATGTGTTATTTTAGTGTTCCCTTTATTTTTTTGAGCAGTGTATATACCTTGCCTATGCCGTTCGGCCATCGCTCATCCATATATTTATATGTACATATTCTTAATCATTCCTTTACACTTGTGTGTATAAGGTAGTTGTTGTGAAATTGTTAGATTACTTGCTAGATATTACTGCACGGTCGGCACTAGAAGCACAAGCATTTCGCTACACTATCATTAACATCTGCTAACCATGTGTATGTGACCAATACAATTTCATTTGATTTGATTTGGTACAGGCAGTTTTTGCCGATGCAGAAAGCCATGTTAGCTCTTCTTTGGGTCTACGCGCTTTTGTTCTTATGACGTGTGTGTATGTGTGTGTGTGTGTGTGTGTGTGTGTGTGTGTGTGTGTGTGTGTGTGTGTGTGTGCATTTCTTCTCCTGTGGGTTATGGTCTTCTGTGCCAGAGACGTCTGTAAACCAGAGCCCTCAACACAACGCTGTTCAAGACGTGTGCGTTGAAGCGTTCAACATTGTCCCCCTTTGAAAATGCACCACTTCCTGACACGAAGCGAAATGAGCACATAACACGTTGTGGAGAAAACCGTGAGGATACACTGTGACTCTCGCAAGCTTGTGTTACAGAGCATTCTAGAACTACTTCTAGAATGCCGCTGAAGAAATTAACTGCTCTGGTGAATGAAGAATGGACAAATCATTCTGGGGCTGTATGCTTCCATGCACCTATGTAATTGCAATTTTTTTAATGTGCCCCAGCAATAGAGGTGGTGATACACACACACACACACACACACACAGTAGAAAGCAACACACATACATACACACACACACACACACTGTTCCCCTGTCCCATTCATCCCCACAGCCCCTTAGCACTTCAGCGCTAGCTGTGCAGCGAGGCCGCATGGCACACCACAGCTACACTCATTACTCCATGATTATGCAGAGGAGTGGGGGAAATCAAAGATGTCATTGTAGATGAGTGAGTCCTAAGTGTCCCAGCCTCCATGTATCTGCCAGGGATGATTAGAAAATGTGTTCCACTATCTCGCAATGATCACATTCTCTCTTTGTTAGCCCGGGTTGGATGTCTCAGAATGAATTTCTTTGATGGACAGCTGTCGAGTCTTATCTCAGGGTTAACAGATCCCTCCCTTCATTATATATGCATGGCGGGGGTGGCGGCCATGTTGGGAAGGGATGAGTAAGAGAGGTAACAGAGTAATGCTCATTTAGATGGTTATAAAGAGATCTGGAGAGGTGAGAAAGAGGAGTGGGTTGATATCCAGTCAGTATATTCAAGGCCAGTCAGAGAAGGAATGGGGGAAAGGTGGATGTCAAATAGAACGGGAAGAATGATCTTCTTTTCTCTTTCACATCCTCTCTGTTTCGGTCTTTCAATCATTGTGCAACTACCTTGCATCCACCACAAACTTAGAGATAAGTTGGAGATAAGTCCGAGATAAGTCAGAGATGAGCCGGATATGAGTCAGAGATAAGTCAGAGATAACTTTTTCAGTGTAATAATAGTGGCAGGAATAACATTGGGGGTTCAATAAGCAATGCAATTAAAGAGTACTAAGCAACAGAACCAACAGTCAGAGAGCAAATCCAAAATAACTGAAAACTTTACCAGAACCTTTGGATGAGACTTTGAATGGAAGTCCAAGTGAAGGCAAATATACAATCCAACAGAAAAAAAAATGTATGTAAAAATATCCCAGGTATTAATGCTGTGTTCACAACATCTGGTAATTTCGTAAATACCAGAATATGACTGGTGGGAAACTCATCTATCATCCCCGTGCTCCGAGTTTCCCACTCGCTCTACTCTTTGAATGACCGAAACATAATTTGTCCACAAAAAAGACAGCAAGCATGGCGGCATCTTCAGCAGTTGTTGTTTATGGTAAGAACACAATACAAATTGTTTAAAAAATGTATTCTGTTCATCTTCCTTTTGATTTAGAAAGCAGATCTGGATTCACTTTCATGGGCAAAAATTAGCTAAATGATCCCAAGCCTTCTAATGAGCTCCATGTTTGATGGTAAAAAATTTGAATGCACCAACCTTGTATTTATGACTTCACAACTGGTAATTACCACCTTCCCACTTGGCTAGGAACGCAGCATGTGTCAATGATCCAACAGAAAATCCAAAAGTTTTAATGGAAAATGACTGAACTATTCAATGTTTGTTTCCACTAAAGCAGTGTGGGATGGTCAAATTCTAGGAGAAAACAGGTCTGAAATTCTAAAGCACTGCTGATAAAAAAGGGCTTTTTAAAATACATTTGATTGATTGGTTTATTGAATACCTTTCAGTAAAAAATAGTAGGTTCTCTCCAAAAAAAACAGTCCTAATACTGCATTCATAACCAAGTGGGAAGGTGGTATTTACCACATACAACTGGGAAAATCTACTTGAACGCCCCCTCCAACTGGTAATTATTAGTGGGAAACTCATCTATTATCCCTGAGCTCCGACTTCTCCCACGTGCTGAACTCTGACATCACCTACAAAGGAAATCACTTAGATAACTTCCTTTTCGGCAGTTAAATGCAATAACAAAATATTATTTCTGAAAGCAATCTATTAATATTGTTTTTGAAAACTATAAGTTGATTACAAGCATGATAGCTATACTTTTACTTTGTTGTTGACACAGCTTGTTGGTAATTAGCCAATCAGCGTTTCTCAACGAGTTCAAAGCGCATGAATGCATCCAACTGGTAATTACCAGCTTCCCACTTGGTTATGAACGCAGCATAAATCAAGATGGCGTCTGTGGTTTGGACACGCCTCTAACCACACCCATACCTGCAACCTTAATAAAGGGCTACTGCTTCATAGGCAATGATCAACACAATACAGTTTGTTAACATATTTTTGGCCAAGTATACACACTGTTTTCAGAGTTCCACATTTCAGAACTGTTTCAGTTTTCTTTTAGGGGAAATGTTATGTTTTATTCCACTTTATCCTTTCATGGTAACACATGATACAGCTGATTGTGCGCACACACACACACACACACACACACACACACACACACACACACACACACACACACACACACACACACTAGCTGTCTTCCCTCTAGTTATGGCCTATAGGGCCCTTGTAATATCAGTAGGAAATCCATCTGGAGAGAGGGTGGAGGAGAGGACCAGGAGAAGGAAGAAAAGAGAAGAAAGGAGAAGAAGAAATGAGAAGAGGAGAAGAGAGGAGAAGAAGAGAAGAGAAGAGAAGAGAGGAGAAGAAGAGAGGAGAAGAAGAGAAGACGAGAAGAGAAGAGAAGAGAAGAGAGGAGAAGAAGAGAAGACGAGAAGAGAAGAGAAGAGAGGAGAAGAAGAGAGGAGAAGAAGAGAGGAGAAGAAGAAATGAGAAGAGAAGAAGAGAAGAGAGGAGAAGAAGAGAGGAGAAGAAGAGAGGAGAAGAAGAAATGAGAAGAGAAGAAGAGAAGAGAGGAGAAGAAGAGAAGAGAAGAAGAGAAGAGAGGAGAAGAAGAGAGGAGAAGAAGAGAAGAGAGGAGAAGAAGAGAAGAGAGGAGAAGAAGAAATGAGAAGAGAAGAGAAGAGAAGAAGAGAGGAGAAGAAGAAGTCATGGAAGAATGTCTTCCCTCTCTATGTAACACTATCTCTCTGTAACACTGACCGTCTGTCTATATGATTGGAGTTAAGCCTCTACTCTTATCAATGTGCTGCTACATCCCAGCCTTTCTGCATTGGCAGAACATGAAAAACTGTTGTGTGGAAGAGAACCATACATACATTGACGCAGTGACCATCACTATCTAATCCAAACACGATGCCTGGTCCATATATATTTATAAAGCAGTACAAGGTGAGATTTAAAGGTGGGGAAGCTTGTTCCCAGGGGCACACACACACACACAGATCTGCATCAGTAATCTCTCTTAAGTGGCGGCTGCAGGTTAAGTGTCAATTTGTATGCATTTCCCTCCGCCTTATGCTTCCTCTTCCCGCCACACTCGTCCACGGCAACCATACTTTATTGCAGCTGACAGGGGCCTCATCCCTTTAGCCTTTAATCCAGATTTACATTCAGCACATCCACTTTGTATCCCAACAAAGGTATTAACGTCCCCCCAATGCAAATAACATCCACTTTAATGTGCCCTGGGAGGCATAGGGAGACTAGTCCTTTTAGTTGTTGTGGCATTAGCTACATGGGTAAGACACATAGACAGTCTGAAGGCATTAGCTACATGGGTAAGTTCCATAGACAGTCTGAAGGCATTAGCTACATGGGTAAGATCCATAGACAGTCTGAAGGCATTAGCTACATGGGTAAGACACATAGACAGTCTGACGGTATTAGCTACATGGGTAAAACCATTAGAGAGTCTGAAGGCATTAGCTACATGGGTAAAACCATTAGAGAGTCTGAAGGCATTAGCTACATGGGTAAGATCCATAGACAGTCTGAAGGCATTAGCTACATGGGTAAAACCATTAGAGAGTCTGAAGGCATTAGCTACATGGGTAAAAACCCAAAGACAGTCTGAAGGCATTAGCTACATGGGTAAGACACATAGACAGTCTGAAGGTATTAGCTACATGGGTAAGACACATAGACAGTCTGAAGGTATTAGCTACATGAGTAAAACCATTAGAGAGTCTGAAGGCATTAGCTACATGGGTAAGACCCATAGACAGTCTGTCTGAAGGCATTAGCTACATGGGTAAGACACAGACAGTCTGAAGGTATTAGCTACATGGGTAAAACCATTAGAGAGTCTGAAGGCATTATCTACATGGGTAAAAACCCAAAGACAGTCTGAAGGCATTAGCTACATGGGTAAGACACATAGACAGTCTGAAGGTATTAGCTACATGGGTAAAACCATTAGAGAGTCTGAAGGCATTAGCTACATGGGTAAGACCCATAGACAGTCTGTCTGAAGGCATTAGCTACATGGGTAAGACACAGACAGTCTGAAGGTATTAGCTACATGGGTAAAACCATTAGAGCGTCTGAAGGCATTAGCTACATGGGTAAAAACCCAAAGACAGTCTGAAGGCATTAGCTACATGGGTAAGACCCATAGACAGTCTGAAGGCATTAGCTACATGGGTAAAACCCATAGGCAGTCTGAAGGCATTAGCTACATGGGTAAAAACCCAAAGACAGTCTGAAGGTATTAGCTACATGGGTAAAACCATTAGACAGTCTGAAGGTATTAGCTACATGGCTAAGGCCCATAGACAGTCTGAAGGCATAAGCTACATGGGTACAACCCATAGACAGTCTGTCTAAAGGCATTAGCTACATGGGTAAAACCCATAGACAGTCTGGAAGGCATTAGCTACATGGGTAAAACCCATAGACAGCGTCTGAAGGCATTAGCTACATGGGTAAAACCCATAGACAGCGTCTGAAGGCATTAGCTACATGGGTAAAACCCATAGACAGTCTGTCTGAAGGCATTAGCTACATGGGTAAAACCATAGACAGTCTGTCTGAAGGCATTAGCTACATGGGTAAAACCCATAGACAGTCTGTCTGAAGGCATTAGCTACATGGGTAAAACCCATAGACAGTCTGTCTGAAGGCATTAGCTACATGGGTAAAACCCATAGACAGTCTGTCTGAAGGCATTAGCTACATGGGTAAAACCATAGACAGTCTGTCTGAAGGCATTAGCTACATGGGTAAAACCATAGACAGTCTGTCTGAAGGCATTAGCTACATGGGTAAAACCATAGACAGTCTGTCTGAAGGCATTAGCTACATGGGTAAAACCATAGACAGTCTGTCTGAAGGCATTAGCTACATGGGTAAAACCATAGACAGTCTGTCTGAAGGCATTAGCTACATGGGTAAAACCCATAGACAGTCCGTCTGAAGGCATTAGCTACATGGGCAAAACCATAGACAGTCTGAAGATGCCGATCAGTGTGTGGAGTCTGTAGACTATAGAGGCTTTAACAAATGCACGGATGGTGCATGAATAATTCTGAGTCCCCTTCCGTATAACAGCATGCCCAGGATATGCAGGGGGTTTGCTGAATCAATATCCACGAGGAGTTTGTCCCCACGCTTTCAAGAAACACCGCCGTCGGCCCACCATCCGCCGTCGCCACCATAAGTTAATGAGATATTTAGCCCATGCTGTTAGAGCTGGCGCTGAATAAAGCCTGCTGGTCTGTGGATGACTGTTAAAACATACAGCGTACTAAAACACTAATGTGGTGGGTGAGCCTCGGTCATGGGTACAAAGAGAGAGAGGGACAGAGGGGGAGAGGGAGAGAGGGACAGAGGGAGAAAGGGGGAGAGGGAGAGGGAAAGAGGGACAGAAGGAGAGAGGAAGAGAGGGTTAGAGGGAGAGAGGGAGAGAGGGGGAGAGGGAGAGAGGGGGAGAGGGAGAGAGGGACAGAGGGAGAAAGGGGGAGAGGGAGAGGGAAAGAGGGACAGAAGGAGAGAGGAAGAGAGGGTTAGAGGGAGAGAGGGAGAGAGGGGGAGAGGGAGAGAGGGGGAGAGGGAGAGAGGGACAGAGGGAGAAAGGGAGAGAGGGACAGAGGAAGAGAGGGAGTGAGGGACAGAGGGAGAGGGAGAGGGAAAGAGGGACAGAAGGAGAGAGGGACAGAGGGTTAGAGGGACAGAGGGAGAGAGGGACAGAGGGACAGAGGGAGAAAGGGAGAGAGGGACAGAGGGAGAGAGGGAGAGAGGGAGTGAGGGACAGAGCGAGAGGGAGAGGGAAAGAGGGACAGAAGGAGAGAGGGAGAGAGGGTTAGAGGGAGAGGGAGAAGGCCTGAGTAGAACAAAGCTATGCATTTATAATGCTAATTATTTATGAATGTCTGAAATGTTAATGACAGGATTAAAACTCTTGAGATTCGCTATCTCTTTGTCCCATTCTTAGTGCAAACTCTAAGCCCATACTATCATCCCCAGCCCCATCCACAGCCCCATCTACAGTCACATCCCCAGCCCAGTCCCTAGCCCCAGCCCCTCACCAGCCCCATCCACAGCCCCATTCCCAGCCCCATCCACAGCCCCAGCCCAATCCCCAGCCTCATACCCATCCCCAGCCTCAGCCCCAACCTCATCCTCATCGCCTTTAATGTATTCAGAGTGATGGTTCCCCCCTGGACAGTACTCTTCCTCTCCAGAACCAGGCTGGGGCCCCTAATGGTGTCAGGCCCAGGCCAGATCAATAAAGGTCTGCTCCCAGCTGCTCCCTGACCAGAGGACCTGGTGTTAACTATCTGTAGTGAAGCAAAGAGAGGGAGAGAACATAAGGGTCAGTGTATTGTTAAGGAAGAGAGAACATAAGGGTCAGTGTATTGTTAAGGTAGAGAGAACATGAGGGTCAGTGTATTGTTAAGGTAGAGAGAACATAAGGGTCAGTGTATTGTTAAGGAAGAGAGAACATGAGGGTCAGTGTATTGTTAAGGTAGAGAGAACATGAGGGTCAGTGTATTGTTAAGGTAGAGAGAAGATAAGGGTCAGTGTATTGTTAAGGAAGAGAGAACATGAGGGTCAGTGTATTGTTAAGGTAGAGAGAACATGAGGGTCAGTGTATTGTTAAGGTAGAGAGAAGATAAGGGTCAGTGTATTGTTAAGGTAGAGGTAACATGAGGGTCAGTGTATTGTTAAGGTAGAGAGAAGATAAGGGTCAGTGTATTGTTAAGGTAGAGAGAACATGAGGGTCAGTGTATTGTTAAGGTAGAGAGAACATGAGGGTCAGTGTGTTGTTAAGGTAGAGGGAACATGAGGGTCAGTGTATTGTTAAGGTAGAGAGAACATGAGGGTCAGTGTATTGTTAAGGTAGAGAGAACATGAGGGTCAGTGTATTGTTAAGGTAGAGGGAACATGAGGGTCAGTGTATTGTTAAGGTAGAGAGAACATGAGGGTCAGTGTATTGTTAAGGTAGAGAGAACATGAGGGTCAGTGTATTGTTAAGGTAGAGAGAAGATAAGGGTCAGTGTATTGTTAAGGTAGAGAGAACATGAGGGTCAGTGTATTGTTAAGGTAGAGAGAACATGAGGGTCAGTGTATTTTTAAGGTAGAGGGAACATGAGGGTCAGTGTATTGTTAAGGTAGAGAGAACATGAGGGTCGGTGTATTGTTAAGGTAGAGAGAACATGAGGGTCAGTGTATTGTTAAGGTAGAGAGAACATGAGGGTCAGTGTATTGTTAAGGTAGAGGGAACATGAGGGTCAGTGTATTGTTAAGGTAGAGAGAACATGAGGGTCAGTGTATTGTTAAGGTAGAGAGAACATGAGGGTCAGTGTATTGTTAAGGAAGAGAGAACATGAGGGTCAGTGTATTGTTAAGGTAGAGAGAACATGAGGTTCAGTGTATTGTTAAGGTAGAGGGAACATGAGGGTCAGTGTATTGTTAAGGTAGAGAGAACATGAGGGTCAGTGTATTGTTAAGGTAGAGAGAACATGAGGGTCAGTGTATTGTTAAGGAAGAGAGAACATGAGGGTCAGTGTATTGTTAAGGTAGAGAGAACATGAGGGTCAGTGTATTGTTAAGGTAGAGAGAACATGAGGGTCAGTGTATTGTTAAGGTAGAGAGAACTTAAGGGTCAGTGTATTGTTAAGGTAGAGAGAACATGAGGGTCAGTGTATTTTTAAGGTAGAGAGAACTTAAGGGTCAGTGTATTGTTAAGGTAGAGGGAAGGGACTAGCAAAGAGGACACACTGAGTGAGTTGTATCTTTTAGTGAGAGGAGGAGCATGGGTTGTGTTCAGGATGTCCTACTTGACTTCCCTACAGAGATGTTATCTGCTCTGTTTTACACCTCATCTCTTTATCCTCTGTTCCCCTGTTGGACCTCGCTGGAGTCTCTCTCTCCCAAACCTCTGTGTGATGGATAAATACATGTAATATGTTTATTCTGCCTCAGCATGTACAGTATGAGCAATCCTTACTTACACTGTTTGTCTGCCTGTCTGTCTGCCGCCACAACACTGGCTGAACTTGAAGCTCAAGCACAAACAGTCCTAGAGACCAGGCTATTGCTTGTACCATTGCAAGACTGGAAACCAGTGATTTATATCTGACAGTAGTTCATGTTCATCCCACCACCAGGGATGATCAGACAGTCATTGATGAAGAGTCTCTGAACCAGGGATCACCAGGGATGATCAGACAGTCATTGATGAAGAGTCTCTGAACCAGGGATCACCAGGGATGATCAGACAGTCATTGATGAAGAGTCTCTGAACCAGGGATCACCAGGGATGATCAGACAGTCATTGATGAAGAGTCTCTGCACGACTACGGCAACAGCAGTTGAATTATTGATACCCGTCTACTGTGTTCTCCTAACGCAAGGCTTTGTCTGTGTTCCAAATGGCACCCTATTCTCTTTCTAGGGCCCATAGGACTCTGGTCAAAGTAGTGCACTATGAAGGGAATAGGATGCGATTTGGGACGTTACCTTAGTGATCCTCAATCTTCCCATCCTAGCAGGGAAACAGGAAGAAACATGGAGGAGTGCTCACAGCCGTTTGTCATGATACCCCACTGGTCACAGGGCTCTACGATTGTCTTCCTGCCTAGCAGTGGGAATGGTCCTTCCAGGTACTGTTGGTAGTTCACACTACCTTTTAATCAGGTGATTGTTACGTATTGAAGGAATATCCATTCCAATTTAGAATGAAACATTGTCATGTTTTGGGGGATAATGAGATTGTGATTTTCACATAAAAAGTGGAATTGCACGACATTTCCTCCTTTCATATGACTGTGTGTGTGTGTGTGTGTGTGTGTGTGTGTGTGTGTGTGTGTGTGTGTGTGTGTGTGTGTGTATGCGTGCGTGCGTGTGCATGCGTGCATGTGTTTGTGTATGCCAAAGGCTCATGTATGACCCACAGCAGCAGCAGTAATACTATCAGTGAGCTGTCTCCCACTGAGGGCTGTCTTTATGACTTCACAGACTGACCACTGATGTCTAACACTGACCCATAGACTGCTGTTATCACTGACCCATAGACTGCTGTTAACACTGACCCATAGACTGCTGTTAACACTGACCCATAGACTGCAGTTAACACTGACCCATAGACTGATGTCTAACACTGACCCATAGACTGCAGTTAACACTGACCCATAGACTGCTGTTAACACTGACCCATAGACTGCTGTTATCACTGACCCATAGACTGCTGTTAACACTGACCCATAGACTGCTGTTAACACTGACCCATAGACTGCAGTTAACACTGACCCATAGACTGCTGTTAACACTGACACACAGACTGCTGTTAACAGAGATCATGATATCTAACACTGACACATAGGCTGGGGCTTACATGCTTGGTGGGTAATGCTGCTTGCTTATTAGCCTTGATGCATAGCTTCAACACACACACAGAGAGGGATGCACACATACACACACACACAAGTGCACACACACACACAAAATCTCTCACATACACACATGCACACACACCCTCCTCCCCAACACACACACAACCCTCCTGTATCCCATGTGGACTGTTGCATGACCAGCGAGAGTCCCTGTTGTTTTGGTGTGAAACAGACCCCTAGGGTCGTGTGTGTGTGTGCGTGTATTGAACAGACTGGCTCTGGTTCGTATGGACGACAGACTGCTGTCTATCCAGCCTGCGTCTCCACAGGTGATCTAGTGTTGTTTACATGAGACCAGTGGGACATAGAGACAACACACATGCGTGCACACTCACACACACAGATGCAAGCAGACACACACACACACACACACACACACATGGATACACGCCGAAACATACACACACACACAGATAGATGCAAGCAGACACACAAACACACGATGGGTTTTCTCTGACTGGGCAGATCATAGAATCGATGTTGTTGCTTCCTTGTTTATCTGTAACTGCCTGTAGAGGGTATAATAGAATATATATCTCCAGCTTTGAGTTGCCAATAGGAATCAGGTCAGATGTCAGATCAACAGGGGAACTCTGTGGGTTGCTATGGTGACACTGTAGCCTGTGTTGTAAAAAATGTCAGCATTTTATCTGAACGTTGAGACGAAACAACACCTGTTATCTCATCCCTTCCATTCCTCGTTGCCTTATCGTAGCAGCTGGATGCTTATTGTAATTCCATCCCTATAAAACCATTATGAAATTGCTTGTTGACTATCCCCACCACTCATACTGTGGTGAAACCGTTACTACACAGACAGTGTAGGGTGAAGTTGCCCCTAGACGCTGATCTTGGGTCAGTTTTGCATTTCCCCCACTAATGATTGAGGTTAGAATTGGAGGAGGGCAAGCTGATCCTAGATCTGTACCTGGGGGAAACTTCCCCCCGGAACAACATAGACAGAGGGTTGATCATATTACAAAAGCATCTGATCCTTATCAGGAAAGTCATCACAGCACTGCACCATATGGCCAACAACCAAGCACCTATATGAAGGTGTGAGGCTGATGTCTGACTCTGAAGGAGCGATGGCTATCGGGTCGTTGTGAATGATATGTGTGTGTGTGTGTGTGTGTGTGTTTCACCTAGGCCTCAGACACAGATAAACAGGTAAACACAGACAGTTGTCTCTCATCTCCTCTCGGCCGTGCTGCACGACGGTGGGGTGATAACATCTCTCATGTCTGTTAGACGTTTACTTCCAGCCAGGACTAAGCCCCCAGATTGCATTCTGACAAGCTCCCGTCATCTCACTCCATCCCCAGAACACTGCTGAGAGGAGGGATGAGACCACCGGCTGGCTTCTTATTAAACAGAGGGAGAGATGAAGAAGGGGGAAAGAGGGGGGGTAGGGGGAGTGTGTGTGCTCAACTTTGTGTGTGTGTGTGTGTGTGTGTGTGTGCTGGCGGCAGTTGGATTGGAAATGGGACAGGACCAGACTTCCAGCATCATCAGACGGAGATGGAAGAAGCTGGGATCGTCGTGGTAACCATGTGTAAAACATGAGCAGATCAGACGAATGACACCCAGCTTGTAAAAAGATGCCGGTGATTAAATTGAGAGCGCTCACAAGAGTGCTTAACAAAACAATGTGTGTATAAACCACCCTGGAAATGGAAGAGGATCAAGGCAGTGTAATGGAGGGAATGGAAGAGGATCAAGGCAATGTAAAGGTGGGAATGGAAGAGAATCAAAGCAATGTGAAAGTGGGAATGGAAGAGGATCAAGGCAATGTGAAAGTGGGAATGGAAGAGAATCAAAGCAATGTAAAGGTGGGAATGGAAGAGAATCAAAGCAATGTGAAAGTGGGAATGGAAGAGGATCAAGGCAGTGTACAGGTAGGAATGGAAGAGGATCAAAGCAATGTGAAAGTGGAAATGGAAGAGGATCAAGGCAGTGTACAGGTAGGAATGGAAGAGGATCAAGGCAGTGGAAATGTAGGAATGGAAGAGGATCAAGACATTGTAATGGTGGGAATGGAAGGGGATCAAGGCAATGTAAAGGTGGGAATGGAAGAGGATCAAGACATTGTAATGGTGGGAATGGAAGAGGATCAAGGCAATGTAAAGGTGGGAATGGAAGAGAATCAAAGCAATGTAAAGGTGGGAATGGAAGAGGATCAAAGCAATGTGAAAGTGGGAATGGAAGAGAATCAAAGCAATGTGAAAGTGGGAATGGAAGAGGATCAAGGCAATGTGAAAGTGGGAATGGAAGAGAATCAAAGCAATGTAAAGGTGGGAATGGAAGAGGATCAAAGCAATGTGAAAGTGGGAATGGAAGAGGATCAAGGCAGTGTACAGGTAGGAATGGAAGAGGATCAAAGCAATGTGAAAGTGGAAATGGAAGAGGATCAAGGCAGTGTACAGGTAGGAATGGAAGAGGATCAAGGCAGTGGAAATGTAGGAATGGAAGAGGATCAAGACATTGTAATGGTGGGAATGGAAGGGGATCAAGGCAATGTAAAGGTGGGAATGGAAGAGGATCAAGACATTGTAATGGTGGGAATGGAAGAGGATCAAGACATTGTCATGGTGGGAATGGAAGCGGATCAAAGCAATGTGAAAGTGGGAATGGAAGAGGATCAAGGCAGTGTACAGGTAGGAATGGAAGACGATCAAGACATTGTAATGGTGGGAATGGAAGGGGATCGAGACATTGTAATGGTGGGAATGGAAGAGGATCAAGACATTGTCATGGTGGGAATGGAAGAGGATCAAGGCAGTGTACAGGTAGGAATGGAAGAGGATCAAAGCAATGTGAGTGGAAATGGAAGAGGATCAAGGCAGTGTACAGGTAGGAATGGAAGAGGATCAAGGCAGTGGAAATGTAGGAATGGAAGAGGATCAAGACATTGTAATGGTGGGAATGGAAGGGGATCAAGGCAATGTAAAGGTGGGAATGGAAGAGGATCAAGACATTGTAATGGTGGGAATGGAAGAGGATCAAGACATTGTCATGGTGGGAATGGAAGCGGATCAAAGCAATGTGAAAGTGGGAATGGAAGAGGATCAAGGCAGTGTACAGGTAGCAATGGAAGACGATCAAGACATTGTAATGGTGGGAATGGAAGGGGATCGAGACATTGGGAATGGAAGAGGATCAAGGCAGTGTACAGGTAGGAATGGAAGAGGATCAAGACATTGTAATGGTGGGAATGGAAGAGGATCAAGGCAATGTAAAGGTGGGAATGGAAGAGGATCAAGGCAGTGTAAAGGTGGCAATGGAAGAGGATCAAGGCAGTGTAAAGGTGGGAATGGAAGAGGATCAAGGCAGTGTACAGGTAGGAATGGAAGAGGATCAAGGCTGTGTACAGGTAGGAATGGAAGAGGATCAAGGCAATGTAAAAGTGGGAATGGAAGAGGATCAAGGCTGTGTACCGGTAGGAATGGAAGAGGATCAAGGCAGTGTACAGGTAGGAATGGAAGAGGATCAAGGCAGTGTACAGGTAGGAATGGAAGAGGATCAAGGCAGTGTACAGGTAGGAATGGAAGAGGATCAACAAAGAAAGTGATTATTTTACTGTAATACTGTATTCTCTATTTGCTCGGCAGTGATGCTCCACTCCACTCTCTCAAAGCAATAATCATACTCATGTGTTATGGAGTTGACAGAACTCAAATTATATCATGCACGTTATATACACCCATGGGCAACTATGCCAACTGGGCCAGAGAGTGTCTGAAAGACACCAAATCATCAATTAGAGTTGCTAGGTCAGTGAGAGACACACACACAGACATACACAGAGAGACAGACACAGACACACAGAGAGAGAGTGACACACACACACACACACACACACACACACACACACAGACTCACAAACACACACACATAGACACACACAGAGAGACACAGACACACACAGACACACAGAGAGAGAGTGACACACACACACAGACTCACAAACACACACAGAGAGACACAGACACACACAGAGAGACACAGACACAGAGAGACACAGACACACACAGACACAGAGAGACACAGACACACACAGACACAGAGAGACACAGACACACACAGATACATTTGTGTAAAGTAACTAAGTAAAAACACCTGGAAGCAGTGAAGTCGTTTTTTGGGGTATCTGCACTTCACTATTTATATTTTTGACAACTTTTACTTTTACTTCACTAGATTCCCAAATAAATGATGTTATTTTTACTCCATACATTTTCTTTGACACCAAAAAGTACCTACATTTCGAATGCTTAGCAGGACAGGGAAATTGTCCAATTCAAGCACTTGTCAAGAGAACATCCCTAGTCATCCTTTCTGCCTCTGATCTGGCAGACTCACTAAACACAAATGCTTTGGTTGTAAATTATGTCTGAGTGTTGGAGTGTGCCTCAGGGTACCGTAAATGAATAAAATATAAGAAATAAAATGGTGCCGTCTGGTTTGCTTAATTTAAGGAATTTGAAATGATTCATACTTTTACTTTTGATACTTAAGTATATTTTAGAAATTAAATTTACTTTTGATACTTACAGTGAGGGAAAAAAGTATTTGATCCCCTGCTGATTTGATCAGTCTATAATTTTAATGGTAGGTTTATTTGAACAGTGGGAGACAGAATAACAACAAAACAATCCAGAAAAACGCATGCCAAAAATGTTATAAATTGATTTGCATTTTAATGAGGGAAATAAGTATTTGACCCCCTCTCAATCAGAAAGATTTCTGTCTCCCAGGTGTCTTTAATACAGGTAACGAGCTGAGATTAGGAGCACACTCTTAAAGGGAGTGCTCCTAATCTCAGCTTGTTACCTGTATAAAAAGACACCTGTCCACAGAAGCAATCAATCAATCAGATTCCAAACTCTCCACCATGGCCAAGACCAAAGAGCTCTCCAAGGATGTCAGTGACAAGATTGTAGACCTACACAAGGCTGGAATGGGCTACAAGACCATCGCCAAGCAGCTTGGTGAGAAGGTGACTACAGTTGGTGCGATTATTCGCAAATGGAAGAAACACAAAATAACTGTCAATCTCCCTCGGGCCTGGGGCTCCATGCAAGATCTCACCTCGTGGAGTTGCAATGATCATGAGAACGGTGAGGAATCAGCCCAGAACTACACGGGAGGATCTTGTCAATGATCTCAAGGCAGCTGGGACCATAGTCACCAAGAAATCAATTGGTAACACTCTACGGCGTGAAGGACTGAAGTCCTGCAGCGCCCGCAAGGTCCCCCTGCTCAAGAAAGCACATATACATGCCCGTCTGAAGTTTGCCAATGAACATCTGAATGATTCAGAGGACAACTGGGTGGAAGTGTTGTGGTCAGATGAGACCAAAATGGAGCTCTTTGGCATCAACTCAACTCGCCGTGTTTGGAGGAGGAGGAATGCTGCCTATGACCCCAAGAACACCATCCCCACCGTCAAACATGGAGGTGGAAACATTATGCTTTGGGGGTGTTTTTCTGCTAAGGGGACAGGACAACTTCACTGCATCAAAGGGATGATGGACGGTCCATGTACCGTCAAATCTTGGGTGAGAACCTCCTTCCCTCAACCAGGGCATTGAAAATGGGTCGTGGATGGGTATTCCAGCATGACAATGACCCAAATCACACGGCCAAGGCAACAAAGGAGTGGCTCAAGAAGAAGCACATTAAGGTCCTGGAGTGGGCTATCCAGTCTCCAGACCTTAATCCCATAGAAAATCTGTGGAGGGAGCTGAAGGTTCGAGTTGCCAAACGTCAGCCTCGAAACCTTAATGACTTGGAGAAGATCTGCAAGGAGGAGTGGGACAAAATCCCTACTGAGATGTGTGCAAACCTGGTGGCCAACTACAAGAAACGTCTGACCTCTGTGATTGCCAACAAGGGTTTTGCCACCAAGTACTAAGTCATGTTTTGCAGAGGGGTCAAATACTTATTTCCTTCATTAAAATGCAAATCAATTTATAAGATTTTTGACATGTGTTTTTCTGGATTTCTTTGTTGTTATTCTGTCTCTCACTGTTCAAATAAACCTACCATTAAAATGATAGACTGATCATTTCTTTGTCAGTGGGCAAACATACAAAATCAGCAAGGGATCAAATACTTTTTTCCCTCACTGTAAGTATATTTAAAACTAAACACTTTTAGACTTTTACTCAAGTAGTATTTTACTGGGTGACTTTCACAAAAGTAATTTTCTAATAAGGTATCTTTACTTTTACTCAAGTATGACAATTGGGTACTTTTTCCACGACTGCACAGAGACACACAAACACACACAAAGACACAGACCCACAAACAAACACACCCTCACACATAAACACACACACAAACACACACACAATTCCCACAGGCAATCTGGAGTCCAGCTGGGCTATCCCCCTCTACCTCTCCCATTGCTTTTCTCTATTCACCTTCTCTTGTATTTATCTTCCATCTCACCCTCCTCATCTAAGACAATAAACCATTGTCTTAATATCATCCGTATAAACCAACTGTAAAGTTGATCACAAACTGTAGACTGACAGTATCGGTGCTGTTTCTATATCTCTGTATCAGTGCTGTTTCTATATCTCTGTATCAGTATCGGTGCTGTTTCTATGTATCTGTATCTGTATCAGTATCGGTGCTGTTTCTATATCTCTGTATCAGTATCGGCGCTGTTTCTATATCTCTGTATCAGTATCAGTGCTGTTTCTATATCTCTGTATCAGTATCAGTGCTGTTTCTATATCTCTGTATCAGTATCAGTGCTGTTTCAATATCTCTGTATCAGTATCGGTGCCGTTTCTATGTATCAGTATCAGTGCTGTTTCTATATCTCTGTATCAGTATCAGTGCTGTTTATATATCTTTGTATCAGTATCGGTGCTGTTTCTATATCTCTGTATCAGTATCAGTGCTGTTTATATATCTTTGTATCAGTATCGGTGCTGTTTCTATATCAGTATCGGTGCTGTTTCTATGTATCTGTATCAGTATTGGTGCTGTTTCTATGTATCTGTATCATTATCAGTGCTGTTTCTATGTCTCTGTATCAGTATCGGTGCTGTTTCTATATCTCTTTATCAGTATCGGTGCTGTTTCTATATCAGTATCAGTGCTGTTTCTATATCTCGGTGTCATTATCAGTCCTGTTTCTATATCTCTGTATCAGTATTTGTGCTGTTTCTATATCTTTGTATCAGTATCGGTGCTGTTTCTATATCAGTATCAGTGCTGTTTCTATAGCTCTGTATCAGTATCGGTGCTGTTTCTATATCAGTATCGGTGCTGTTTCTATGTATCTGTATCAGTATCGGTGCTGTTTCTATGTCTCTGTATCAGTATCGGTGCTGTTTCTATATCAGTATCAGTGCTGTTTCTATATCTCTGTATCAGTATTTGTGGTGTTTCTATATCTTTGTATCAGTATCGGTGCTGTTTCTATATCAGTATCAGTGCTGTTTCTATAGCTCTGTATCAGTATCGGTGCTGTTTCTATATCTCTGTATCAGTATTTGTGCTGTTTCTATATCTTTGTATCAGTATCGGTGCTGTTTCTATATCAGTATCAGTGCTGTTTCTATATCTCTGTGTCATTATCAGTCCTGTTTCTATATCTCTGTATCAGTATTTGTGCTGTTTCTATATCTTTGTATCAGTATCGGTGCTGTTTCTATATCAGTATCAGTGCTGTTTCTATATCTCTGTATCAGTATCGGTGCTGTTTCTATATCTCTGTATCATTATCAGTGCTGTTTCTATGTCTCTGTATCATTATCAGTGCTGTTTCTATGTCTCTGTATC
Source organism: Salmo salar (assembly GCF_965601325.2). Classification (NCBI taxonomy): domain Eukaryota; kingdom Metazoa; phylum Chordata; class Actinopteri; order Salmoniformes; family Salmonidae; genus Salmo; species Salmo salar. Next base: position 24,204,502 of record NC_138307.1, read on the forward strand.
AGTGCTGTTTCTATATCAGTATCAGTGCTGTTTCTTTATCTCTGTATCATTATCAGTGCTGTTTCTATGTCTCTGTATCATTATCAGTGCTGTTTCTATGTCTCTGTATCAGTGCTGTTTCTATATCAGTATCAGTGCTGTTTCTATATCTCTGTATCAGTATCAGTGCTGTTTCTATGTCTCTGTATCAGTGCTGTTTCTATATCTCTGCATCAGTATCAGTGCTGTTTCTACATCTCTGTATCAGTATCAGTGCTGTTTCTATGTCTCTGTATCAGTGCTGTTTCTATATCTCTGCATCAGTATCAGTGCTGTTTCTATATCTCTGTATCAGTATCGGTGCTGTTTCTATATCTCTGTATCAGTATCGGTGCTGTTTCTATATCTCTGTAGCAGTATCAGTGCTGTTTCTATATCTCTGTATCAGTATCAGTGCTGTTTCTATGTCTCTGTATCAGTGCTGTTTCTATATCTCTGTATCAAACCTAGTGGAATGGCTCACTGCAGTGTGAGCTATAGTCCCTTAGATCAGAATAGTGTCCTATAGACAGCAGAAGACAGTTTCTTCATGACTCCAGCTCTTCCTCTGTTCTCCGACTGTGAGAAGTAATTACCACTGTCTCTTACACACACGCACATGGAAGCACGCACCCACACACAAATGGAAGCACACATTCACACATGTGTGCATACACACACACCACACACACACTATCAGAAATGTCAGGAAGATAACCAGAACCCCAATTACCTCATTGATGGGACATTTCACTGGGGTGGGAGCCATACTAAAAGAATGGGTAGAATTGGCCAAGATTTACCATGGTGGCTGGGCTGGGACATTTCCAACATTTCTCCCCCCAATTTCCACTTTACCAAATGGAAGATGGTGGAGAGATATCCCAAGTAAATTAGATGGGTTTTTCTTTGTATAAAGAGACTGCAATCATATGGAGGTTCTCATTCCAATCAAGAGTTGGTCTGTGTCCCAAATGACACCCCTACTATTAACATAGTGCACTACCTTTGACCAGGGCCCTATGGACCCTTATCAAAAGTAGTGCACTATGTAGAGAATAGGCTGCCGTTTGGGACTGAGGTTGGTTCGGTGTGATAGAGCGGTGATGGAGGAGAAACATTAGCATTGAGAGACAACACAGCTAGAGGAGATTCAAGGTCTTTCTACAAAGTCTCTCTTCTTCACATTCACATGGGAGCCTTGAACAGCATCACTCCACAGCATGTGTCTGGCTCAGCCTTGAACAGCATCACCCCACAGCCTGTGTCTGGCTCAGCCTTGAACAGCATCACCCCACAGCCTGTGCCTGGCTCAGCATCACCCCACAGCCTGTGTCTGGCTCAGCCTTGAACAGCATCACCCCACAGCCTGTGTCTGTCTCAGCCTTGAACAGCATCACCCCACAGCATGTGTCTGGCTCAGCCTTGAACAGCATCACTCCACAGCATGTGTCTGGCTCAGCCTTGAACAGCATCACTCCACAGCATGTGTCTGGCTCAGCCTTGAACAGCATCACTCCACAGCATGTGTCTGGCTCAGCCCTAAACAGCATCACTCCACAGCATCATGTTTGATTAGTATTAATCCACTAACTGTCAATCACTCAATGTGACCATTGTGAAGGTCCATAGTTAAGGCTGGATATCATGTGACCATTGAGACGGTCTATAGTTGAGACTAAATATCATGTAACTATTATGAGGGTTCCTAGTCAACTCAAATTTGATTTGTCACATGCTTCGTAGACAACAGGTGTTGACTAACAGTGAAATGTTTACTTACGGTCTTTTTTCAACAATGCAGAGTTACAAGATAAAAAATAGAAATAGTGACACAAGGAATATATACACAGTGAATAATGAATTTAAAAAACAATAAAAATGAATATGGCTATATACAGAGAGTACCAGTAGAGTCGATGTGCAGGGGTACGAGGTAATTGAGGTAGCTATATACTCTACATATAGGTAAGGTGAATAGGCAACAGGATAGATAATAAACAGTAGCATCAGCATATGTGGTGTATGCGTGTGTGTGTGTTGGGGTGTCAGTGTAAGTATGTGTGAGTGTGTGGGTAGAGTCCTGTGTGTGTGTGTAGTGTGTGTTGGGGTGTCAGTGTAAGTATGTGTGAGTGTGTGGGTAGAGTCCTGTGTGTGTGTGTAGTGTGTGTTGGGGTGTCAGTGTAAGTATGTGTGAGTGTGTGGGTAGAGTCCTGTGTGTGTGTGTTGTGTGTGTTGGGGTGTCAGTGTAAGTATGTGTGAGTGTGTGGGTAGAGTCCTGTGTGTGTGTGTGTGTGTGTGTGTGGTGGTGTCAGTGTAAGTATGTGTGAGTGTGTGGGTAGAGTCCTGTGTGTGTGTGTAGTGTGTGTTGGGGTGTCAGTGTAAATATGTGTGACTGTGTGGGTAGAGTCCAGTGTGTGGGTAGCGTCCAGTATGTGTGTGTGTGTGTGTGTGTGTGTGTGTGTGTGTGTGTTGGGGTGTCAGTGTAAGTATGTGTGAGTGTGTGGGTAGAGTCCTGTGTGTGTGTGTGTGTGTGTGTGTGTGTGTGTGTGTGTGTGTGTGTGTGTGTGTGTGTGTGTGTGTGTGTTGGGGTGTCAGTGTAAGTATGTGTGAGTGTGTGGGTAGAGTCCTGTGTGTGTGTGTAGTGTGTGTTGGGGTGTCAGTGTAAATATGTGTGAGTGTGTGGGTAAAGTCCAGTGTGTGGGTAGCGTCCAGTATGTGTGTGTGTGTGTGTGTGTGTGTGTGTGTGTGTGTGTGTGTGTGTGTGTGTGTGTGTGTGTGTGTGTGTAGAGTGCAGTGAGTGTGCATTGAGTCAGTGCAAGAGAAAGTTGAGACTAAATCATGTGACCAATGGGAGGGTCCTTCTGTTAGTGTTCCAGCAACTTTATGGATTGATTGAGGTGGTTTAGATGTCTCACTGGAGAAATGTTGGTGTGATGAGTGTGTTTGAAGAGTGTGTGTGTGTAATGTGTGTTGGGGTGTCAGTGTAAGTATGTGTGACTGTGTGGGTAGAGTCCTGTGTGTAGGTAGAGTCCTGTGTGTAGGTAGAGTCCAGTGTGTGTGTGTGTGTGTGTGAGAGAGAGAGGAGTTGAGTATGTGGTGGGAGTCTCCAGCTCATGGAAGCCAGCTAATCCATCTCTCTCCCGCCATCTCTCTCTCTCTCCCCATCTCCCCATCTCTCATTCTCTTCTCTCTCTCCCCCCTCTCTCTTTCGATCTCCCTCTCTTTCCCTCTCTCTTTCCCTTTCTCTCTCTCCCAGCTAACTATGTGCAGAATTACCTCCCTAATAGCCTTTCTGCAGCTTCCTGCTAACAGTACCATGGAGAACCATAGACAGACAGACAATCACATTCAGAGGCATTCAAACAGCAGTCCCATAAGATATGAGAGGACATTTTTGTAGTGTCTCACTGTGGAAGAAATCCCCATCTGGATCAATGACTGAAGGTGGATCTAGTAGAGCAGTAAAGAGTAGCTATGCATCGTTTGCAAATGCCGTTTCCTTGATGGTTGGTCGCAGTAAATGAATAGTTGAAAGCAAACAGCTGTTAGTTGGTCTGTGGACAATCAGACTGCTCTAAGAGATCTATTGAAGAAACCACATAGCCCATACCATTCCACTTGTAATGGAACATCCAAAAACCAAACCTGCAGGTTACATGGCACACACACACACTCACCATTAGCATCCTGAGCAGACCCATTACTCTCTATGTGTTGTGTGGGCCGCAGCCATAATGAGTCTAGTCCCAGAGGCCTTTACTCAGGTACAGTACAGTGAAGGGTTCCTCCTGAATGGACAGCACTGGCCTCTTTAAAGGAAAAGAGAAGAATGAGGGTAGGTTATACTACCCAATATAGAGACCAGTGTTTTCTTTTAGCAAGAGCTAGCCTCACTGCCCAATATGGAAACCAGTTTTGTCTTTCAGCCGGAGCTAGCCTCATTACCCAATATGGAGACCAGTGTTGTCTTTCAGCAGGAGCAACCCTCACTGCCCAATATGGAGACCAATGCTATCTTTCAGAAGGTGCTAGCCTTACTGCCCAATATGGAGACCAGTGTTGTCTTTCAGCAGGAGCTAGCCTCACTACCCAATACGGAGACCAGTGTTGTCTTTCAGCAGGAGCTAGACTCAATGCTTCATCCTCACAACCAACAGGACAGTGCAGAAAACATCAAATCATTTGATCAGGTCAGTCAGTAGGAGGATTTAGCTTTGCAATGACATGTTTTTGTCACGTCTTCTCCCGTCCCCCTAACCGGCACACAACGTTGCCAGTTTATTCATTATTACGCACAGCTGCCACCATCGTTACACGCACCTGTGCCTCATGAGACTCCCCTGGACTCCATCACCTTCCTGATGACCTCCCCTATATCTGTCACTCCCTTTGGTACTTTCCCCAGGCTTTATTGACTCTGTTTCTGTTTCATGTCTGTACGCTACTCGTGTTTCTTGTTTTGTTCCCTGTACTTGCGTCCCGATTCTTAGCGTACACGTTACAGAACAACGTCTCACCAAAGGAAAGCAACAGGGATTTACTGGTGACCTTGGGTCCAAGTGCCGCTGCCGAAGCAACCCGGGGATGCCTCAGCTGGCTCATCAGGCTTCCATGCCTCGGCTGGCTCGACAGGTTCCCAAGCCTCGGTTGGCTCGTCAAGCTCCCGCGCCTCATCTGGCTCGTCAGGCTCCCGCGCCCCAGCCGGCTCCACAGGTTCCCGCGCCCCAGCCGGCTCTACAAGTCCCTGCACCTCAGCAGAAGCGACCGGCCCGCTCCTGGTCCTCGGGACCGCCCCTCTGGTCAACGTCCTGCAGCTGGAGTCACGCATCAGGGAGGGGGTACTGTCACTTCTACTCCCGCTCCCACTTTCTGGCGCTCCACGTCGCCAGTTTATTCATTATTACACACACCTGCCACCATCGTTACACACACCTGCACCTCATGAGACTCACCTGGACTCCATCACCTTCCTGATGGCCTCCCCTATATCTGTCACTCCCTTTGGTACTTTCCCCAGGTGTTATTGACTCTGTTTCTGTTTCATGTCTGTACGCTACTCGTGTTTCGTTCCATGTTAAGTTATTTATTAAATTCACTCCATGTACTTGCTTCCCGATTCTTAGCGTACACGTTACAGTTTTGCCTTTATAATCACTTAGCGCCAATTAATGCTAGGAAATGTATGTGTCCTAACCGCGGTTGAGATTGAACTCCAAGAGGTTAAAAATAACTTTATTTCTATATTATTAAATGTAATAACTACACTGCTCAAAAAAATAAAGGGAACACTTAAACAACACATCCTAGATATGAATGAAAGAAATAATCTTATTAAATACTTTTTTCTTTACATAGTTGAATGTGCTGACAACAAAATCACACAAAAATAATCAATGGAAATCCAATTTATCAACCCATGGAGGTCTGGATTTGGAGTCACACTCAAAATTAAAGTGGAAAACCACACTACAGGCTGATCCAACTTTGATGTAATGTCATTAAAACAAGTCAAAATGAGGCTCAGTAGTGTGTGTGGCCTCTACGTGCCTGTATGACCTCCCTACAACGCCTGGCATGCTCCTGATGAGGTGGCGGATGGTCTCCTGAGGGATCTCCTCCCAGACCTGGACTAAAGCATCCGCCAACTCCTGGACAGTCTGTGGTGCAACGTGGCGTTGGTGGATGGAGCGAGACGATGTCCCAGATGTGCTCAATTGGACTCAGGTCTGGGGAACGGGCGGGCCAGTCCATAGCATCAATGCCTTCCTCTTGCAGGAACTGCTGACACACTCCAGCCACATGAGGTCTAGCATTGTCTTTCATTAGGAGGAACCCAGGGCCAACCGCACCAGCATATGGTCTCACAAGGGGTCTGAGGATCTCATCTCGGTACCTAATGGCAGTCAGGCTACCTCTGGCGAGCACATGGAGGGCTGTGCGGCCCCCCAAAGAAATGCCACCCCACACCATGACTGACCCACCGCCAAACCGGTCATGCTGGAGGATGTTGCAGGCAGCAGAACGTTCTCCACGGCGTCTCCAGAATCTGTCACATCTGTCACGTGCTCAGTGTGAACCTGCTTTCATCTGTGAAGAGCACAGGGCGCCAGTGGCGAATTTGCCAATCTTGGTGTTCTCTGGCAAATGCCAAACGTCCTGCACGGTGTTGGACTGTAAGCACAACCCCCACCTGTGGACGTAGGGCCCTCATACCACCCTCATGGAGTCTGTTTCTGACCGTTTGAGCAGACACATGCACATTTGTGGCCTGCTAGAGGTCATTTTGCAGGGCTCTGGCAGTGCTTCTCCTGCTCCTCCTTGCACAAAGGCGGAGGTAGCAGTCCTGCTGCTGGGTTGTTGCCCTCCTATGGCCTCTTCCACGTCTCCTGATGTACTGGCCTGTCTCCTGGTAGCACCTCCATGCTCTGGACACTACACTGACAGACACAGCAAACCTTCTTGCCACAGCTCGCATTGATGTGCCATCCTGGATGAGCTGCACTACCTGAGCCACTTGTGTGGGTTGTGGACTCCGTCTCATGCTACCACTAGAGTGAAAGCACCGCCAGCATTCAAAAGTGAGCAAAACATCAGCCAGGAAGCATAGGAACTGAGAAGTGGTCTGTGGTCCCCACCTGCAGAACCACTCCTTTATTGGGGGTGTCTTGCTAATTGCCTATAATTTCCACCTGTTGTCTATTCCATTTGCACAACAGCATGTGAAATGTATTGTCAATCAGTGTTGCTTCCTAAGTGGACAGTTTGATTTCACAGAAGTGTGATTGACTTGGAGTTACATTGTGTTGTTTAAGTGTTCCCTTTATTTTTTTGAGCAGTGTATATTGTCGTGCCTCTCCCGACAGTGAATCCCTTCTCCTGAGGGCACAGGATGGAAGGATACGTCTGCCAGCGCCGGCAGTGTCAGTGTCAAGGCTCCGGGCTGCCAGCTGCATCTGATTCATCCTCTCTGGTTGTAATGGGCGTAAGTCATCCTTGATTAACCCCTGCAGAATGAGTCTAATTACTTGAAATTAGCCCAGCTCTCCACCCAGCTCTCCGTGCAGATGCAAAGTGGAGGGGTGGAGGGCACTAGCCTGCCCTGCAGCCTTATACAATACCTACCTCCTCGACAATCCCCTCTCCAAGCCCCCCTCCTCTCCTCTCTCCAAGCCCCCCCTCCTCTCCTCTCTCCAAGCCCCCCTCCTCTTTCCTCTCTGAGAGGTCAGTCTGAACAGGTCCATTTACACCATAGAGGATGCCATAATTGTTCTAGTTTATCAGCGACCGCGTTTCTATTATTCCAGCCTGATGATGGGTTTGTCCGTCTGCCAGCCCTGGACAACAAGGGCTACGTCCCAAATGGAATCCTATGCCCTACATACTCCACTTATTTTGACCAAAGCCTATAGGGCACTATGTAGGGCATAGGGAGCCATTTGGAATGTAGCCCTTGTTTGCCAGGGATGCAGAAAAGTCATTTTAGGCCCATGCCGGGGGAGCGAGACAGCGTATACAAGCTCGGGGACGACAAATTGAAAAGGGGATTTTGTAATGTGCCGAAAGCGCGACCGAAAATCAAAAATCCCAATAACCGTCTACCTCGCAGCTAGTTACCTCATTATGCAGACAGCGGAAGATGAGGCTGTTATGTAGAATGTACACTGACTACATCCCAAAGTGCACCCTATTCCCTATATAGTGCACTACTTGACCTCTATCTGTTTAGCTACCAGGAATTGTACACACCAGACCAGAATCACTGAGGAAGTAAAGTACATTGTTCCTGAACGTGTCTAAGGAGTGGCGGATTGTTTAAGTTTCAGGCAATTTCATTTCTTGGGTTAATTGATAGAATGATTTTCATGTGACTATACGTACTAGTCTAAAAGTGAGTATAAATGAAGTGATCCAGTTCAGAAGGAGCATGCCAGTGTGATGCCATCAGCTGATCGCGTCAGCGGATATCACACCAACTGGATTCATACTACTCACATGCGGTCTATTTAAGTTGACCAGTTCTACACATGCTTCCTCAATGCTTGCTGCCATTGCGCTACTGCTCTAAATAGCTGTTAGTCGCTATGCTTGCTGTTTTCTGCTATCCCACCACCACCCCAGCCTCCACCCCAGTGTTCTGGGTTTCTTCCTTCAGGGGATTTGGTATAGAATATTGTGCTCATTGCCTGTAGATATTTTATCATCTTTATATGATGCTTGGCTCTGGCAGTGTGCTACCCTGAAGGAGCAGAGCCTAACGCCAAGCCTATGCATTGTAATCTTTCTAATAAATGGTTGAATGTACACGTGGCGTTTCCTTTCTGAACTTGTTTTGAGGGATAACAAGATAAACGTGTCTGTCCACCGTCACTGTGCAATGACTGTTTAAAGAAAGGTGGTAACTTCCACTGTTTAGTTCACTAACAACTATTGTGTCTAAGTCTTTGTCTTGACTGGACATCAGAGATGTTAGTGGAGAAGTTCACTGGTGTGGAGTTGTTAGGAGAGGTTTAATGGTGTGGAGGTGTTAGTGGAGAGTTTTACTGGTGTGGTGGTGTTAGGGGAGAGGTTTACTGGTGTGGTGGTGTTAGGGGAGAGGTTTACTGGTGTGGTGGTGTTAGGGGAGAGGTTTACTGGTGTGGAGATGTTAGTGGAGAGGTTTACTGGTGTGGAGGTGTTAGTGGAGAGGTTTACTGGCGTGGAGGTGTTAGGGGAGAGGTTTACTGGCGTGGAGGTGTTAGTGGAGAGGTTTACTGGCGTGGAGGTGTTAGTGGAGAGGTTTACTGGCGTGGAGGTATTAGTGGAGAGGTTTACTGGCGTGGAGTGGTTAGTGGAGAGGTTTACTGGCGTGGAGTGGTGAGTGGAGAGGTTTACTGGCGTGGAGGTGTTAGTGGAGAGGATTCATGGTGTGGAGGTGTTAGTGGAGAGGTTTACTGGTGTGGAGGGGTTAGTGGAGAGGATTCATGGTGTGGAGGTGTTAGTGGAGAGGTTTCATGGAGTGGAGGTGTTAGTGGAGAGGTTTACTGGTGTGGAGGTGTTAGTGGAGAGGTTTCATGGAGTGGAGGGGTTAGTGGAGAGGTTTCATGGAGTGGAGGGGTTAGTGGAGAGGTTTCATGGTGTGGAGTGGTTAGTGGAGAGGTTTCATGGTGTGGAGTGGTTAGTGGAGAGGTTTCATGGTGTGGAGGTGTTAGTGGAGAGGTTTCATGGTGTGGAGGTGTTAGTGGAGAGGTTTCATGGTGTGGAGGTGTTAGTGGAGAGGTTTCATGGTGTGGAGGTGTTAGTGGAGAGGTTTCATGGTGTGGAGGTGTTAGTGGAGAGGTTTCATGGTGTGGAGGGGTTAGTGGAGAGGTTTCATGGTGTGGAGGGGTTAGTGGAGAGGTTTCATGGTGTGGAGGGGTTAGTGGAGAGGTTTACTGGTGTGGAGGTGTTAGTGGAGAGGTTTACTGGTGTGGAAAAATGTTAGTGGAGAGGTTTACTGGTGTGGAGTGGTTAGTGGAGAGGTTTCATGGTGTGGAGGTGTTAGTGGAGAGGTTTCATGGTGTGGAGCTGTTAGTGGAGAGGTTTCATGGTGTGGAGTGGTTAGTGGAGAGGTTTCATGGTGTGGAGTGGTTAGTGGAGAGGTTTCATGGTGTGGAGATGTTAGTGGAGAGGTTTCATGGTGTGGAGTGGTTAGTGGAGAGGTTTCATGGTGTGGAGGTGTTAGTGGAGAGGTTTCATGGTGTGGAGTGGTTAGTGGAGAGGTTTCATGGTGTGGAGTGGTTAGTGGAGAGGTTTCATGGTGTGGAGTGGTTAGTGGAGAGGTTTCATGGTGTGGAGGTGTTAGTGGAGAGGTTTCATGGTGTGGAGTGGTTAGTGGAGAGGTTTCATGGTGTGGAGTGGTTAGTGGAGAGGTTTCATGGTGTGGAGGTGTTAGTGGAGAGGTTTACTGGTGTGGAGTGGTTAGTGGAGAGGTTTCATGGTGTGGAGTGGTTAGTGGAGAGGTTTCATGGTGTGGAGGTGTTAGTGGAGAGGTTTCATGGTGTGGAGTGGTTAGTGGAGAGGTTTCATGGTGTGGAGTGGTTAGTGGAGAGGTTTCATGGTGTGGAGGTGTTAGTGGAGAGGTTTACTGGTGTGGAGTGGTTAGTGGAGAGGTTTCATGGTGTGGAGGTGTTAGTGGAGAGGTTTACTGGTGTGGAACCTTAATCGAAGGTCACCAGTGGTTTAATCTGAATGGCTGACTTCTGCACGGTAGATTGGAGACATAAGTAAGAAGGGAGTATATGATCGTCACGCGTGGAGAGACTTGATTTACCATCAACCATTTCTTTATCTCACACTGTTAGCAGGTGTCTCTTATGCGTGCACGCGAACACACACATGCACTCTCTATCCTTCTCCCTCTCCCTCTGTTCTGTTTATCCAGATAAGGCTCTTTGAACCTCACAGTGTTAGTGTGTTCTGAGACTCTGCGGTGGCATCTGTTAATGTCAGTGGTAATGACGTACGGCCTGCTGGCTGACTGTTGATGCACCTTGAAAGAGCAGCGGGGAACTGAGGCTCAATCATTCTCACACTCTTCACAGAAATATATAAATGTATTCATGAAAGGGTGAAAAGCAAAGAGCGAGAGAGTAAGAGGGAGAGAGAGACTTTCAGAATCTGAGAACTGCGAATGCAGACACTTCTTTTCTCGTAAATCATTATCACACATGCCTTTGAAATGGAAAAGATGAGGGAAGCTCCAATATTATGAACAACAACCTAGAGATGAAAGAAGTTCATCCTTCCCTGTCACCTTTTCACCTAGGTCTATCTACTGATCAGGGATCAGGTGACAGGGTTGATGCCTCCTGCTTCCCCCCCTTTGACTGGGGTCAAAGCAGGTTACCCAGGCAGAATGTGATCGTCAGCCTCGTGGAGAGAGGACCTATGGTGAGCGTCACATCATTACGCCTCTCGCTGATGAAGACGGGGGTTGGAAATGTTTCCTTTCCCATCTCTTCAGCAAAGAAACATTTAGCAGTTCAGATGATGCACGACTAATTACACTATAGAGTTACAAGATCAAAATTCTCACCAGCTACCCTCAGGGCCCAGGTATAGAAAAAATGCAACTATCGGATAGGATTAAATACACCGAAATAGAATGAACAGAACGGACAAATCATTGACTTGAATGGGGACTCCCGTTCTCTTCATTCTATTTCTACGCTTTTAATCCCATCCGATAGGCGAAATCCAGATAGCTAACTTTTGAAAAACTGGGCCCAGATCTCACAAGCTACCCTCCCTCCCTCTCTATGTTATAAAAAAAGTATTTATCCTACTTCTCATTAGGTTTCTGTTAATGTTATGTCCATACTGAACAGATAGGAACTAGTCTAAAGAATACCTTTTGGATTATCTTGAACATGACATACATTAACATTAATTACCATAGGATAAAACACACTTTTCCCCAGAATGATTCCAGCTGCATCTCAGCGGGAGGGCTTTCTCTGTTCTCTGCACAGCAACACTGCTCATTGATGCAGGAGGTGTCCTGTCAATATTGGACCATTCACTACGAGCAGACACATCTCTCCTGACAGAGACAGACGGCCACCTGGGTACCAAATAGGATTAAGAGAGGAAGGTACACACATTAATATACAGATGCAATACGGTCACCTCTCACATGTCTACGCATGCCTCCCAAATGGTATCCTATTCACTATATAGTGCACTACATTTGACCAGGGCCCTATTCACATTATAGTGCACTACATTTGACCAGGGCCCTATTCACATTATAGTGCACTACATTTGACCAGGGCCCATGAAGATTAGGGTGCCATTTGGGACACAAGCTAGGACAATCAGGGGAAATCAAAGAGGATCAAGTTGTTGAAGACACATAGCAACCAGCTAGACTAGACTATCAGACCATACTCCAATGGATCGTTCACAGACACCGACTACGAATGCATTGCAATCACACATGCCCTAACTATCAACGTCGATATATCAATGAAAGTATATCGGCAACAGCACATTTACTTTCAGATCGTAATCAATCCATTCAGATTCAATCAAATTTACAGCCCATAGAAAACGTAATGTATTAATATTGAATCAATGCAGATCTTACTGCAACCATATTGAAAATCACAACAACAAAAAATATGAAACACACAATAATCACAATCCTATTCAAAACTGGGATTGCTATGCTGGTGTACAGTGTACTGCATATGTAGGCCTATGTGCAGATTAGTATATCTGTCCCAGGCAGTTCTCCTGTGTTTTGTGGAGAGGTGTTAGATAGTAATAAATTATAAATGTTTTTTTGCTTTGGGTTGCTCCAGGTCTTCTTTTCTCCCTCTGAGGTCAATACCTGACAGCTGCTGATTGGCTGTGTGCTGTGGAGGTCAATACCTGACAGCTGCTTGGCTGTGTGCTGTTGCCATGGCTCCCCAGTGGATGGCCTAGTTTCTTTGACCTCTTGTCTTCTCTTTTATGCCCACTCACCTCACGGAGAAGCTGCAATCAAATCAAACACACAGCTAGAGAGAGAGAAAGAGTGTGTGAGAGAAAGAGAGAGAAAACTCACACGCAAGCACACATGAACACACACACAAACGCACAGACAGACACACATCAAAATCACCGCTTCATTTTTGACAAGATAATACATGGCGTTCAGCATCTGTGGATGAATACCTTCCAGTCTCTATTCATGCTCCAAAACCAAGCGGCTATTAGAGTTTCCTGTGTCTCATCACACCTTGTCATGTTTGTCACTGAGCAGAAGACAAGTCATGAATGCCATTAGGAAGTCACCCATTGAGAATTCAAAGCTACAGATGTAGGATCTTTTTTTGATCACTCTTTTGTTGCTGAGAATTTTCACTGCACCACAGGAAATGCAGATGAGCTTCGTGATTTACCTAAATTCACTGAAAACCCCCATTAACACACGGTTATATTAATTCTAACCAGCGATCAAGTAACATTATGGACTAAACATTCAAATCCTGTTGCTGCAAGATTATTTTGCTTTGACAATCAAATCAAATTCCAAATCAAATCAAATTTTATTGGTCACATACACATATTTAGCATATGTTATTGGTCACATACACATATTTAGCAGATGTTATTGGTCACATACACACATTTAGCAGATGTTATTGCGGGTGCAGCAAAACACTTGTGTTCCGAGCTCCAACAGTGCAGTAATATCTAACAATTCACAACAATTCACAAATCTAAAAGTAAAAGAATGGAATTAAGAAATCTATGAATATTAGGATGAGCAATGTCGGTGTGGCGTTGACTAAAATATAGTAGAATAGAATACGGTATATACATACAGTATGAGAGGAGTAAAGCAGTATGTAAACATTACTAAAGTGACTAAAGTTCCATTATTAAGGTGGCCAGTGATTCCATGTCTATGTATAAATGGCAGCAGCCTCTAAGGTGCAGGGTTGAGTAACCGGGTGGTAGCCGGCTAGTGATGGCTATTTAACAGTCAATACAGGTCAAATTAAGATCCTACACCTGTATGACAAGCCTGTACCACCAATGGCACAAACGGGCCCTTTCCTACTCCTTTTCATTGCCATTCAGGTTGAGGCTAGATGGACAAACCTGAATGGTACCGTATTCACACTATCATGCCCACACAAAGCATAGTAAGCTGGCTTGTGTATTTTCATGGAGTATCATGGACATAACCTTCAACAGACTGGCAGGCCCAGACAGTGCTATAAAATGTCTGTTTCACACTGTCACTTTCTCATTATACTGTCACAAATCATATTTAATCAATTTAGATAAAACCAATTCACACCCTACTGAAAACTGCTCCTTTTACTGTCACAAATCATATTTAATCAATTTAGATAAAACCAATTCACACCCTACTGAAAACTGCTCCGTTTACTGTCACAATATTTAATCAATGCAGATCTCACTGCAACCAATATCAAAAACCACACATTTACTTTCACAATCATCACAATCCTTTATTCATACCTGGATCGCCATGATGTTGAATTGTTGGTGTACTCCATTGCTTGGATAGGCCTCGGATCGGCTCTGCTAGTGTGAAAAGGACATGGGTGTCTCCAATCATGGCCACACTCAGCACAGAAGGGCCACAGTATCATGGAGATAACCTTCAACAGACTGGCAGGCCCAGACAATGCTAGAAACAGTCCGTTTCACACACTGTCACTCTCTCTTTCTCTCACACTCAACGGGCTTTAATTGGTTCTAAACAGCTGGCCACGGTGGCCTTGTCTATGTTCTATTTCCGCTGCGTGTTCTGGCTTAGGAAGGACCAGCGCAGCACTAAATATCACCCAGCAAAAAGGGCACTTTCTCTGGCTCTGTCTCCCTCCCCCATCCCTGGTTCTCTCTTTCAGCGACTGCGGGGGAGACTGAACCTCCGAAACCCCTAGCATTCATTATCGTTTTTCTGTTTTTCCTCAGTCTGTCACTCCAAATCCCTGCAGTCCCTCCCTCCTCTTTTCCTCCCTCCTGTCTACTTGCTCAGATGAGTAATGGAGGATGGTAGTGAGGAGGTCTGCAGCATCCAGGGCCCAAGCATAGAGTCTTAGAAAATAGTCTGAAGAGGAAAACTGTCCATTAGGGTGCTACAAAAGGCCCTAGACTTCAGCTGTGGTCTTGACTTCCCACTGCAAACTGGTAGTGCATATGTATAGTTATCTATGTACATACACATCTAAACATCCATGGTGTAGGCACTGCATCATGCTGAACCAAAGCCAGTTTCCCGTGCTGATGAACAATCTCTTCCAGTGGTGTAGTGAAGGGTATAGAGCCCCACAGTGGAGGTGTCATAATACCCATAAAACTTAGCGGTCAAACAGGGAAATGGTTCCAATCGTTTTTCCACTATTCATTTTTCCCCATAGGGGATTTAGCTAATTAGCATTTTCGATTCTGAGAGTAAATAGAGACAAATATATTGATAAAAGTCACCTTGTCCGAGAGAGATTTACATGGTTATCAAAACATCACGCCAGGGTAAGCCTACATGAAACACAGCCCTTATTTGAAGTGTTTCTGAAATCCCCTATGGGAAAAATGAATGGTGGAAAAATGAATGGAACCATTTCCCTGTTTGACCGATAGATTTCATGGATATTATGACTCATACTGTGGTACTCTATATGCAGGTATACGCCCATATACACACATTTTTTCAGTGGGCATTGCATATACTCACTTCATAATTCCCTCTGATGTGTATCAAAGTAGTGTAGTGGAGGTATATGCTGTATCAATTAAGGCTGATGGAACAGATCAGAATGTTTATCTTAAAATGTTGATAAAGTATTATTTCTTCACATTTAAGCGCTGCGACGTGCACACGGCGGTTAAGCCTATATGCCAATGTTCCCAAAGGTAATTAGCTGGAAAACACTGTTCTAAAACGTACACCACACATGCAACTGTTTTCTGATGGAACGGCTTCCCCAAAACCTTCTCAGTTAAATGTTAACTAAAGTAGCCTATGTCTACCTGGTCAAATGATATCATGATCCAGAGGCTATTTGTTTTGCCAGCTCCATCTCATGCGGGCTACAGAAACACTGGTAACCAAACAACAGTCATCAAAAGTGGTCTCCTGATGTGATTTAAGCGTCGTTGTGGACTTAGAACATCCAATTTTGTTGTTTTTCTATTAAAAAAGTGTGACTTTGAGAGCGAAAACCTGAAAGAAATGGGAAAACAGGTTTCTGATTTAATTTCTGACTCAAATGACAGACTCATCTATTATAATTGTAGTCCTACTATTAGCCTACTCCACAGCACAGCTTGGGTTGGCCTTACTGTGAAAGACCAATATGGCATTGATCATTTTAGGTCATTCAGAGTACAATTCTCATATGATTTTTCACACAGGGCGCCATTCCTTCGCCGGGCGGTCCGTTTGGGAAATGTTTTAGCAAAATTAGAGTATACCCACTTCTCCAGGCACCACTACACCACTGATCTCTTCAATGAAGCATCTCCATTAAAAACGCTTATTAGTCCAAGAATAGGTAGAACCTGAGTCCCGGAAACTGTCCCAGGAAGTGCAACCACGGTAACACACACAGACATCTAGAACACTAGCTTTCACCATTGAAATGTGCGTTCATATGGATGTTCCACTCCACTGCAGGCTTACCATAATAGACTAGAACCAATGAACACCGAGCATAGAGGTCCCCATTAATCTCATCCTGTTTAAATACCTGAATGACTGAACTCCTGTCAGTGACACACCCAGCCACTGCCTTCTGGGTAAAGGGCATCTGTCATTGTGCTCTCTGCTCCACTAAAGTCCATTGAAATTGTCCTGATCCATCTTCCTCAATAAAAGCCCTGCATTCAGCTGACGGGATTAGCAGCCCTGCTGCCTCATATTCCAATGATGGATCGCAGTCGTTCAATTATTTATACTGTAAAAGCACCATCTCCCAGGTAAAAGCGATGTCAGCATCCCTATGCAACAGTGTGAGCAGACTGGTGGACGGTTTGTTTTTTATCTATGATATGCATGCACACAGGGACTCTCAAAGGTACTGACGGAAGCTTTTATGTTGCAATAGCAGCTTGTGTATGCATGCATTTTACTACAATGCAACATGGGCTGGGATGATACGGTGGTACGCCGTGTGTGTGTGTGTGTGTGTGTGTGTGTGTGTGTGTGTGTGTGTGTGTGTGTGTGTGTGTGTGTGTGTGTGTGTGTGTGTGTGTGTGTGTGCTACATGTCTTGGTCTGTGTTTTTGCATGAGCTCTATCGTTAGTTTTTCTTTCACCTTATCTGAGCTCTCTCTCTCTGGCTCAACACATAGGGAGAACATCTCATCTGAGCTCTCTCTCTCTGGCTCAACACGTAGGGAGAACATCTTATCTGAGGTCTCTCTCTCTGGCTCACCACGTAGGGAGAACATCTTATCTGAGCTCTCTCTGGCTCAACACGTAGGGAGAACATCTTATCTGAGTTCTCTCTCTGGCTCAACACGTAGGGAGAACATCTTATCTGAGTTCTCTCTCTGGCTCAACACGTAGGGAGAACATCTCATCTGAGCTCTCTGGCTCAACACGTAGGGAGAACATCTTATCTGAGCTCTCTGGCTCAACACGTAGGGAGAACATCTTATCTGAGCTCTCTGGCTCAACACGTAGGGAGAACATCTTATCTGAGCTCTCTGGCTCAACACGTAGGGAGAACATCTTATCTGAGCTCTCTGGCTCAACACGTAGGGAGAACATCTTATCTGAGCTCTCTGGCTCAACACGTAGGGAGAACATCTTATCTGAGCTCTCTGGCTCAACACGTAGGGAGAACATCTTATCTGAGCTCTCTGGCTCAACACGTAGGGAGAACATCTCATCTGAACTCTCTCTGGCTCAACATGTAGGGAAAACATCTCATCTGAGCTCTCTCTCTCCGGCTCAACACGTAGGGAGAACATCTTATCTGAGCTCTCTCTCTGGCTCAACACGTAGGGAGAACATCTTATCTGAGCTCTCTCTCTGGCTCAACACGTAGGGAAAACATCTCATCTGAGCTCTCTCTCTCAACACGTAGGGAGAACATCTTATCTGAGCTCTCTCTCTCTCTCTCTCTGGCTCAACATGTAGGGAGAACATCTTATCTGAGCTCTCTCTCTCTCTCTCTCTCTCTGGCTCAACACGTAGGGAGAAATATGGAGAGGGAGCGATGTAGAGAGGAGGTAGAGAGAAAGAGACTGTGTTTACGTGTGTGCATGCGTGTATTTGGCTGTGTCTCTGTGTCTGTGAGAGAGAAAAAGAGAGACAGAGCGAGAGTGAGAGAGTGAGCTGAACAAGTCAAATGGATAAATGTCAGTCAGTGCTTCATCAGCTCGCAGCGTGCTCTCCCTCCCCAAATGCCATGTGTAAGTCACACATCCAGGGCCGTCAGCCAGTCTCCCAGAACACTGTAATAAGATTACGGCTCTGCTGCATGCCACCGTGTTTGTAAGGTAACTCAGTTTAAACTTGACTGACACAAATCCAGGCAAATAAGCTCTGTTACTCACATAAAAACAGATAGGCATCAGAATACTTCTGGTCTACCTGTTTTTAGTCTCCTGAGTCAATATACACTGCTCAAAAAAATAAAGGGAACACTTAAACAAGACAATGTAACTCCAAATCAATCACACTTCTGTGAAATCAAACTGTCCACTTAGGAAGCAACATTGATGGACAATAAATTTCACATGCTGTTGTGCAAATGGAATAGACAACAGGTGGAAATTATAGGCAATTAGCAAGACACCCCCAATAAAGGAGTGGTTCTGCAGGTGGGGACCACAGACCACTTCTCAGTTCCTATGCTTCCTGGCTGATGTTTTGGTCTCTTTTGAATGCTAGCGGTGCTTTCACTCTAGTGGTAGCATGAGATGGAGTCTACAACCCACACAAGTAGCTCAGGTAGTGCAGCTCATCCAGGATGGCACATCAATGCGAGCTGTGGCAAGAAGGTTTCCTGTGTCAGCGAAGTGTCCAGGGCATGGAGGCGCTACCAGGAGACAGGCCAGTACATCAGGAGACGTGGAGGAGGCCGTAGGAGGGCAACAACCCAGCAGCAGGACCGCTACCTCCGCCTTTGTGCAAGGAGGAGCAGGAGAAGCACTGCCAGAGCCCTGCAAAATGACCTCCAGCAGGCCACAAATGTGCATGTGTCTGCTCAAACGGTCAGAAATAGACTCCATGAGGGTGGTATGAGGGCCCGACGTCCACAGGTGGGGGTTGTGCTTACAGCCCAACACCGTGCAGGACGTTTGGCATTTGCCAGAGAACACCAGGATTGGCAAATTCGCCACTGGCGCCCTGTGCTCTTCACAGATGAAAGCAGGTTCACACTGAGCACGTGACAGATGTGACAGAGTCTGGAGACGCCGTGGAGAACGTTCTGCTGCCTGCAACATCCTCCAGCATGACCGGTTTGGCGGTGGGTCAGTCATGGTGTGGGGTGGCATTTCTTTGGGGGGCCGCACAGCCCTCCATGTGCTCGCCAGAGGTAGCCTGACTGCCATTAGGTACCGAGATGAGATCCTCAGACCCCTTGTGAGACCATATGCTGGTGCGGTTGGCCCTGGGTTCCTCCTAATGCAAGACAATGCTAGACCTCATGTGGCTGGAGTGTGTCAGCAGTTCCTGCAAGAGGAAGGCATTGATGCTATGGACTGGCCCGCCCGTTCCCCAGACCTGAATCCAATTGAGCACATCTGGGACATCATGTCTCGCTCCATCCACCAACGCCACGTTGCACCACAGACTGTCCAGGAGTTGGCGGATGCTTTAATCCAGGTCTGGGAGGAGATCCCTCAGGAGACCATCCGCCACCTCACCAGGAGCATGCCCAGGCATTGTAGGGAGGTCATACAGGCACGTGGAGGCCACACACACTACTGAGCCTCATTTTGACTTGTTTTAAGGACATTACATCAAAGTTGGATCAGCCTGTAGTGTGGTTTTCCACTTTAATTTTGAGTGTGACTCCAAATCCAGACCTCCATGGGTTGATAAATTGGATTTCCATTGATTATTTTTGTGTGATTTTGTTGTCAGCACATTCAACTATGTAAAGAAAAAAGTATTTAATAAGATTATTTCATTCATTCAGATCTAGGATGTGTTATTTTAGTGTTCCCTTTATTTTTTTGAGCAGTGTATATTAGGACAGCCTCATATACACTACCGGTCAAAAGTTTTAGAACACCTACTCATTCAAGGGTTTTTCTTCATTTTCACTATTTTCTACATTGTAGAATAGTAGTGAAGACATCAACTATGAAATAACACATATGGAATCACATAGTAACCAAAAAAGGGTTAAACAAATCAAAATATATTTTATATTTGAGATTATTCAAATAGCCACCCTTTGCCTTGATGGCAGCTTTGCACTCTTGGCATTCTCTCAACCAGCTTCATGAGGTAGTCACCCGGAATGCATTTCAATTAACATTTCAATTGTGCCTTCTTAAAAGTTAATTTGTGGAATGTCTTTCCTTCTTAATGTGTTTGAGCCAATCAGTTGTGTTGTGACATGGTAGGGGGGCATACAGAAGATAGCCCTATTTGGTAAAAGACCAAGTCCATATTATGGCAAGAACAGCTCAAATAAGCAAAGAGAAACGGCTGTCCATCATTACTTTCAGACATGAAGGTCAGTCAATGCAGAACATTTCAAGAACTTTTAAAGTTTCGCAAAAACCATCAAGCGCTATGATGAAACTGGCTCTCATGAGGACCGCCACAGGAAAGGAAGACCCAGAGTTACCTCTGCTGCAGAGGATAAGTTCATTAGAGTTATCAGCCTCAGAAATTACAGCCCAAATCGATGCTTCACAGAGTTCAAGTAAGAGACACATCTCAACATGAACTGTTCAGAGGAGACTGTGTGAATCAGGCCTTCATGGAATTGCTGCAAAGAAACCACTACTAAAGGACACCATTAAGAAGAAACAACTTGATTGGGCCAAGAAACATGAGCAATGGACATTAGACCGGTGGAAATCTGTCCTTTGGTCTGGAGTCCAAATTGTACATTTTTTGGTTCCAACCGCCGTGTCTTTGTGAGACGCAGTGTGGGTGAACGGATGATGTCTGCATGTGTATTTCCCACCGTAAAGCATGGAGGAGGAGGTATGGTGTGGGAGTGTATTGCTGGTGACACTGTCTGTGATTTATTTAGAATTCAATGCACACTTATCCAGCATGGCTACCACAGCATTCTGCAGCAATACGCCATCCCATCTAGTTTGGGCTTAGTGGGACTATCATTTGTTTTTCAACAGGACAATGACCCAACACACCTCTTGGCTGTGTAAGGGCTATTTTACCAAGAAGGAGAGTGATGGAGTGCTGCATCAGATAGCCTGGCCTCCACAATCACCCGACCTCAACCAAATTGAGATGGTTTGGGATGAGTTGGACCGCAGAGTGAAGGAAAAGCAGCCAACAAGTGTTCAGCACATGTGGGAACTCCTTCAAGACTGTTGGAAAAGCATTCCAGGTGAAACTGGTTGAGAGAATGTCAAGAGTGCAAAGCTGTCATCAAGGCAAAGGGTGGCTAAAATATATCTTGATTTGTTTCACACTTTTTTGGTTACTACATGATTCCATGTGTTATTTCATAGTTTTGATGTCTTCACTATTATTCTACAATGTAGAAAATAGTCAAAATAAAGAACACCCCCTGGATGAGTAGGTGTGTCCAAACTTTTGACTGGTACTGTATGTTTGTATTACGGTGTCCATATTAGGACAGCCTCAGTCTCAGCAGGACTTTTAAATAAGATGCCAACAATCTTGTCTACATAGACTTTAAGAAAATGTAGGTTCTGGGGGTGTAAGGTTGAGTTAATTCTCACATAGGGAGTCTTCCTTCACTTCCTCTTTCAGAAGAGGTCGTAGTGAATGGCACCCCTAACACGCAATGGTAGTCTACTGTCAAACAAGAGTTAAGTTCCATTCACAAACTTTAAGGTGTATTCCAACAACATCATTGCACTGAAGGATACTGTTATATACACTTCCTGTTTACCTCACATAATAAATGGGCCTTGTGTAAATTGGTGACCCCAAATGGGAAAGACACAGGGTATATCCTACATGTACTGCACAATGTTGGTTCCTTCAACAAACTCTCACGTCACAATTAGACTTTCATCATTTTGAAGTTGTTCCAAACGCACAATTTTGAAGTGGTTAAGGTTAGACATTAACTATGAATGATTAAGGTGAGGGTAAAGGTTTGAGATAGGCTTAAAACAAAAATCTCAAAAACAACTTTCTATCATTGGATTCGAACATGCAACCTTTTGTACTAGAGGGAGGTTAGTCATTAACTCCAAATGGTTAACGTAAGGGTTAAGGTTTGGGACAGGCTTAAAACAAAAGTCTAAAAAATTACTTTTATCACTGGATTCAAGGATTCAACTTTCTGCAACAGTAGCAGTTGCTTACACCCCCACTCACCATCCCCAACACCCAAACAAAACGAAACCTACTTGAAAGGTAACAGCGCTCACAATTGCCCCTAGTGGCCTTTTCCCACGTCATTTCCGGACTTCCTCAGAGATGGATGGATGTGGAATACTGACTTGTATCACGGGTGACCTGGTGCCTTCAAAGCAAACTCCGAGGTCTGTGTTTGTCTTTCGTAGGCCTATAACCGAATATAGCCTGGTTTCCCTGTCTATTCGAGGAGCACACGAAAACGACTAGATGTTTGTGCTCTAACTTATTTTAGTAGACAGTCCGCGATGAGCCGCTTACCATGTCTATTTAGCCTCGGATAAATGGCTCACCTTTCAAACTTATATATGGCTTGAGTGACAGGGAGGGAGAGCCTATTGAGGTCCAATGATTTGCATATATCTTCCTCTTTACACACCTTAACCTGTCAAATCGCCCCGTTGGCAGGATCGTCAAAGCAATTTACCTTATATGGCCACGCACGAAGTTGATTGACAGTATGCACACGCCCCTCCACTCGCTACTCTCCTCCCCGTTTGTCTTGCGATGCCTGTAGCCTACTACCATCCTGCCCGAACATTTTCCTACGGAAGCGGAGCGCTGGGGAAAAGCCTAGTGGGGATGAGCAAGGTTACTACCTAGCAATAGCCTACGGATACACATGGAGCCTCCATCATCTCTGCAAGTGTGCGTCTCTCACCAAGTCTAAACTCGTTCATTAGAGTCTCCAGCAAATAGTGAAACTATATATTTCCTTCTTTCGGATCTGTTTGTTTCTTTCTATGCATTATATTTCCTGATAGGACTGGCATGAACGTGGATTTGGACATTTGATTAGGCACAGCCGGATTCCTTTTTTTCGTGGAACAGTCTCCTTTCTGCGCTCCGCACACAGAGCATCATCATGGACGTTTTGGCGAATCACGGTATTTTTCAGGAACTCCAACTCGTGCATGACACCGGCTACTTCTCTGCGATGCCTTCGCTGGAGGAGAATTGGCAGCAGGTGACTATAGAGTTTCAATCGTTAGCTATATCAATCGTTAACTGTAGCTATATTGCTGATGGTGGTTTGGCAAAGTCACCGAAGTGCGCTCGAATCACTGACATAGGTGTCAACTTTCCTCCAATACCTTGCATCACAAGTTCAGAGAGAGAGGTACTATAGCCTAAATGTAAGAGTAACTTGTCAAATAGATGAGTCTATGAAAGGAAACTGCTGCGCTATTGCAATTAAATCTTCATACTAGGCAATTAAATCTGCACCGATGTATTGTTACGCTGTTGTTAAGACTATGACCCTGTGTGATTAACTTGAAGCATGTGGTCTAATATGAACAGTGTCGCAATGTAAACTCGTACCAAGTATGATTGTGTTATGATATTAGATCATACCAGCGGAGTGCTGTTCTGTGTTGAGCCGAGCGCAGGTTGTTATTCGCTGCCGTTAATGTATCCTTCACGGGTGCGCATGGTCTCAGCTGTCAAAAGCAATTAGGGAAAAGCGGTCATAATTTCGACAGGGAAGATGTAGATCTCTGAATAATAAAAACAGTGCTTTGTACATAAATAATGCATCTGCTTCCGTCGGATTACTTGTTTTGAAACCCTCGGCGGCATTAGGCGAGGAGGTTCCCCATTCAAATGCATAATGTATTAACGCAGATGTATAGGGTTGCCGTTCGAGATAAGCAAGTGGTCTTTTTACAAGATGCTGTGGAAATGGAGAATAGGAAGAGGGGGATTATAATGAGAGAATGATATGGTCCAGGAGTCAAGTCTCGGGGTTTCCGAGTCACATTGTGTCATAGTTTTTATTAGCACAGGCTCTCGTGAAATGTCACGCCGGGGGACACATAGTGAAACCAACGTACTGCTCTACTCTCCGTAGACTGGTAACCTTTCAGTTACCTTTCAGTTACTAGTCCAACGCTTTAACCACTAGGCTACCTGCCGCCCCATTTAAAGAACCACGCGGTTGCCATGCGGCATGCCATCCACCTGCACTGATGGAAGCGGTTTGGGATGATCATTTTCGCCACCAGCATCGCTGGGCAGCAGGCAACAGCTTTGCATGGTAATTTGATGCCGGCTACTTGTGCCAGTAGAGTTCTTGTGTGTAAATGAAGGCTAGTGGTCAGTCAGTGGTCCATGACCATGGCTCTACCCTCTCTAGTCACCTTCTTAATTGGCTTCCCGCTGTCTGCCACTCAAACATCCAGACTAACTCAAGATCACTGTCCAGTCACACACCAGATATTACTGCAGTCAGTTGAAAGACTATGTAACCATTGATAAATGTCATATTACTGTATTACTGACATGGCTCTGCCCTGGCCTGGAGAATAAAACCTCATCAATCTGGTAGAATACTAGCCTGGAGAATAAAACCTCATCAATCTGGTAGAATACTAGCCTGGGGGAATAAAACCTCTCATCAATCTGGTAGAATACTAGCCTGGAGAATAAAACCTCTCATCAATCTGGTAGAATACTAGCCTGGGGGAATAAAACCTCTCATCAATCTGGTAGAATACTAGCCTGGGGGGATAAAACCTCTCATCAATCTGGTAGAATACTAGCCTGGGGGAATAAAACCTCTCATCAATCTGGTAGAATACTAGCCTGGGGGAATGAAACCTCTCATCAATCTGGTAGAATACTAGCCTGGAGAATAAAACCTCTCATCAATCTGGTCGAATGCATGGCAAATCCAGGCTGACATAGGCCTAGTGTAGTTTCAAAATGTTGTACTCTAGAGACACAGCCTATTGTACTGACAATGTATATGCTTGCAATATTTCCTAGATGTTTGTGTGAGTGAATGAAAAATGTCTCAAGGTCTCGAGTTGACATCCCCAGACCAGATAAGTCATTATAACAGACCTGTCTACCTGACGGCAGCCACTCAGGGACATGCGACTGGCATTGTCCACCTCCATGGAGAAATATTCCCTGTATAAAACACATAAAACTCTGCCTGACACATGGAACAATGTTGTCTTAATGCTGTGGCCCACAGTAGAGATGTGATGCTTTAAGTGATGCTGTGATAGAACGTTGGTTTTAAAGGGCACTGCATGTTAGTCACCATTGGCATTGTCGTGGTGTTCCCTCCTCCCTGTCTACAGGGCATCAATCAGATGGTTATGGCATCAGCTGCTAGGCCTACACGAGGTGAGACTGCCGACCATAGAACATGAATAGGATGCACAATACAAAACACAGATTCAGCACCCAACCATAACCCGAGTAGGAGCACATTGCCTATTTTGTCACATGACTGACAGACCAGCTGCCTTGATAGAATTTGCAGAGTGTTTTGTTATTCCCTGTATACCCAGTTGGTAGATGTAGAGTTATCACTGGCCACATCGCATGGACCTCATGGCTACACTGTAATACTACAGCCACAACACAAGGGCTGGCTGACATTGACCTACAGACACAGTCTGTCTGTCCTCCAACACACTCACTTTGTCCTTCAGGGTTCACTCACAGTAAGGGATGTCTAGTCAGTACTCAGGCAACATGGCTGAATATCACTCTACCATATCAGAGATGTGGTTGGTTTCTAAATGGAGGGAAAGGGATATAGCATGTCTGTATAGAGGAGCTGCGT
This sequence comes from Salmo salar, assembly GCF_965601325.2. Taxonomy (NCBI): domain Eukaryota; kingdom Metazoa; phylum Chordata; class Actinopteri; order Salmoniformes; family Salmonidae; genus Salmo; species Salmo salar. The sequence goes on from NC_138307.1 coordinate 24,230,144, forward strand.
GTGTGTGTGCGTGTGCGTGCATGCGTGCGTGCGTGCGTGGAGATCTCCAGCAACCTGGCAGGCAGCAGGGTGGTTGATGAGGGAGGGAGGGGAAGAGAGAGAGAGAGAGAGAGAGAGAGCGCAAGGAGATGAGAAGAAAGCAGAGAGGAGAGGGCAGGAGAGAGGAGAAATGAGAGGACAGGATCGAAGAAGAGGGGAGAGAATAGGAGGAGAGAGTAGAAGAAAGAGGAGCGAGGATAGGAGGAGAGGTCAGGAGAAGAAAGCAGAGAGAGGAGAGGAGAGGAGACAAGAAGAGAGGGAAGGAGAGGAGAGGGGAGAAACGAGAGGAGAAACGAGAACAGAACAGGAGAGGAGGAGAGAGAGTTGAGACAAGAAGAGGATGGGAGAGGAGAGAAGGAAAGGAGAGAAGGAGAGGAGGACAGTGAGATAGAGGAGTGAAGTGCCAAGCATGCACATTTGCTACTGCAGGGTTTCACAGTCCACTGGGCCAAGCCTGCAGGAGCAGATAGATAGAAAGATGTAGAGATAGAGAGAGTCAAAGAAAAGCATGAAGAGACACACATGGAGCTGGACTAACTGACCGGCTTTCCCTTTGACTGACCAGGGAATCTGCCCCGGAGTATCTCGTGTGTGTGTGTGTGTGTGTGTGTGTGTGTGTGTGTGTGTGTGTGTAATCCTCAGTAGGGCCCCAGCTGCTTTCTTACACAGCTTGCAGACTGGAGGTGGAGAGCACTTACTCCCTCCCTCGCTCTCTCCTTCCATCTCTACCTCTCTCCTTCCCTTCCTCCTTTTCTCCCTCCTTCCCACCTCCTTAGTTCGTTCATATGAAATGAGGAATGAATTCCAATGGGATTGTCAGACGCAACACTCTGGTTAGTGTGTAAGAGGACGTGTGTATACACACAAACAAACACACACACACAAACAAACACACACAAACACACACACAAACAAACAAAAACACACACAAACAAACACTAAAACACACACTAAAACACACAAACACACACTAAAACACACAAACACACACTAAAACACACACTAAAACACACAAACACACACTAAAACACACACTAAAACACACACTAAAACACACACTAAAACACACACTAAAGCACACAAAAACACACGCACACATGAACACACAAACACACACACACACACACAAAAACACACACACACAAAAACACACACACACACACTAAAACAAACACACACACACTAAAACAACACACACACACTAAAACACAAACACACACACACTAAAACACAAACACACACACACAAAAACACACACAAACACACAGTAAAACAAACACACACACACTAAAACAAACACACACACACTAAAACACCACACACACTAAAACACATACACACACACACAAACACACAAAAACACACACACACACACACACACACACAAAAACACACAAAAAGTGCTGTGTTTCTGATAAAATGTAAATGTAAAATAAGCTCCAGTGGGTTGTGAGTGCATGTTCTGTATGGGAAGATACAGGATATATCTAGCTTATTCTATTTCTGTCTTCACCACCAAGCCTGCAGTCCTCTCTAGCTTATTCTACGTCTGCCTTCACCACCAAGCCAGCAGTCCTCTCTAGCTTATTCTATATCTGCCTTCACCACCAAGCCTGCAGTCTTCTCTAGCTTATTCTATGTCTGTCTTCACCACCAAGCCTGCAGTCCTCTCTAGCTTATTCTATGTCTGCCTTCACCACCAAGCCAGCAGTCCTCTCTAACTTATTCTATGTCTGTCTTCACCACCAAGCCAGCAGTCTTCTCTAGCTTATTCTATATCTGCCTTCACCACCAAGCCAGCAGTCCTCTCTAACTTATTCTATGTCTGTCTTCACCACCAAGCCTGCAGTCCTCTCTAACTTATTCTATGTCTGTCTTCACCACCAAGCCAGCAGTCCTCTCTAGCTTATTCTATATCTGTCTTCACCACCAAGCCTGCAGTCCTCTCTAGCTTATTCTATTTCTGTCTTCACCACCAAGCCTGCAGTCCTCTCTAGCTTATTCTATATCTGTCTTCACCACCAAGCCTGCAGTCCTCTCTAGCTTATTCTATATCTGTCTTCACCACCAAGCCAGCAGTCCTCTCTAGCTTATTCTATATCTGTCTTCACCACCAAGCCTGCAGTCCTCTCTAGCTTATTCTATATCTGTCTTCACCACCAAGCCTGCAGTCCTCTCTAGATTATTCTATATCTGTCTTCACCACCAAGCCTGCAGTCCTCTCTAGCTTATTCTATATCTGTCTTCACCACCAAGCCTGCAGTCCTCTCTAGCTTATTCTATATCTGTCTTCACCACCAAGCCTGCAGTCCTCTTTAGAAGGGCCATGTTTTCTCGCGGATTCTGTTCTGATGCTGATAGGTTACTGGTATAGGAGCAGTCTTCAATTCAGCCATTCACTTATGGAAGGATTCATTCAATTATAGTATTTTTCCATACATTTTTCGTTCATTTCCCCATTCGTAGTGAGAAAACCCTGAAATATTGTCAGACGTGCAGTAACTTGTATGATAAATCACTATCGTCATCTGATATGATCCAGATCTCTACATTTCAAAGTAATGAAGCAACGTAATACCAATTCTATCAAACCATCTCAAAGGAATCGACAAGAAGAAAAAGTTTGGTGAGCAAAGCTTTGTTCCAATCACAGGAATCCAATAGATAGTCATCATGTGGATGGAGAGAGGATGGAGAGGACAGAGATTGTCCTGAGCTAACTTCACTCATGACACACGGTTTATGAAAGGGAGCTTCATGTGGTTGAGCGCCATTTCTCAGGAGGGCGTTACGCAGTACTCAGGAGCCACTGAGCGGCCATTTCTTAGAAAACAGGAGGACAGAATTCAGATGGACTAATGAAGTTATATTCTATTTTCTGTAGCTAAGTCTAATAAAGTTATATTCTATTCTATTTGCATTATCTAAGTCTAATGAAGTTATATTCTATTTTCTGTAGCTAAGTCTAATACAGTTATATTCTATTATATTTGCTGTAGCTAAGTCTAATGAAGTTATATTCTATTTTCTGTAGCTAAGTCTAATATAGTTATATTCTATTTGCAGTATCTAAGTCTAATGAAGTTATATTCTATTTCCAGTATCTAAGTCTAATAAAGTTATATTCTATTCGCAGTATCTAAGCTCTACACCTACAGCTTATATTCTGTTCTATTTGCTGTTTCTAACTCTTGTATCGTCGTCAGACCATACACTGGCATGACAATGAATTGACAGAGAGGAGCTGGCTAAACCTAACACAGACTGGACCACCAGGCTAATCTAATGTATCTAAACCTAACACAGACTGGACCACCAGGCTAATCTAATGTATCTAAACCTAACACAGACTGGACCACCAGGCTAATCTAATGTATCTAAACCTAACACAGACTGGACCACCAGGCTAATCTAATGTATCTAAACCTAACACAGACTGGACCACCAGGCTAATCTAATGTATCTAAATCTAACATAGACTGGATCACCAGGCTAATCTAATGTATCTAAATCTAACATAGACTGGATCACCAGTATAATCTAATGTATCTAAATCTAACATACATTAGATTAGCCTGGTGATCCAGTCTAACATAGACTGGAACACCAGGCTAATATAATGTATAGAAACTAACACAGACTGGAACACCAGGCTAATATAATGTATAGAAACTAACACAGACTGGACCACCAGGCTAATATAATGTATAGAAACTAACACAGACTGGACCACCAGGCTAATATAATGTATAGAAACTAACACAGACTGGACCACCAGGCTAATATAATGTATAGAAACTAACACAGACTGGACCACCAGGCTAATCTAACGTATCTAACATTGAACAATAGAGTTCAGAGTGCAATTCAGACCAGATACAATGACTGACAGCAAGGAGATTCTTAATGAGATTCCTATTGCACTGTCAGGGAGAAAAATGACATGCATACAAACATTTTAGAAGACTGTTGCTAAAAGCAAGCCCTCATTATTCAACGGGCATTCAAGCACTCCACTGTGAATAATTTCATAATCATCATTTTGTGTGTGTGTGTGTGTGGGTTGTGTGTGTGTGTGTGTGTGTGTGTGTGTGTGTGTGTCACCCTGTGACCTCAGAACACATCTTTTAAGTGATCGGACCACAATGCACTCTGCCTGCTCCTCCAAGAGGTGAGCTCGTCATTCAACAAGCGAGAAGATGATTGCGAGTGATGGGTGGGTGATGCATTGAAAAGGAGGCGATGGAGAGCTGGAGTGTTGATGAAGTAAAGAAGAGGATGGAGGGAGGAGACGATGGATTCATTTGTCTGGCTCGTCTTGTTCGGAGGAGTGACTGTCACGTCAGTAGCACCCGCTTGGAGAGACGATGAGAGGAGAGGGGGGAAGAGGGGATGAGGAAGAGGAGAAAAGGGGAGGGAAAGCACATCTTTATGTATGGGTTCTGTCATCTCCGCGCTGGACGAGCACGTCGAGCATATCTGGCAACCCTGCCCTGGGGGGATTTGATTAACAGTGAGGAGAGGGAGCCAGTCATTTATTCTCACACCAGACTCACACATGGCCAGGCAATGACTTTCACATCATTTGAGTGGAGATGGGAAGCTGTTACAGTGCTTTAGAGTGATCCGACATGCCTCGTCGCAATTCATCCTGGCATTGCAACCAGAGAGAGAGAGAGAGGGCTCAGACATTTCCGACATGTCCTTAAAATTTGGCATTTTGGCAATTCTTCTATCCTCTCTCGGTCTCGGTCTGTCTTCCTGCCTGCCTGTCTTCCTGTCTTCCTGCCTGTTTGTCTGCCTGTCTGACTGCCTGTCTCTGATTCGTTCTCTCTCCATGTCTCTCTCTCACACACTCAGCATCGGTGAGGAACTGGAAGACTGAGAAGGTTCACCGTTGTTGTTATCTAAGACCATGGAGTTTTGTTCCAACTGAACACAGTGTACCAAGGATACATGGTACTTGACTTGTCTGCCCTATTCCTCTATAACCTTTTACCCCAGACAAACGTCAATGGAAGGTGTCCAAGCATGCCAAATCAATGATCAACCGCTGTTGACAACCAAACACAAAATCAACCTCAGATCTCTCCAGTCTAGCAACACCTGTTGCTAAGCAGCCAGCACCGAGCACCAGGCAGGCTTAGGATCATTTGTTTGTTTAGTCTGCAACGATAATCCCACCTACCCATGGAACATCGAGGTCTAGAGAAGGGAGATGTCAAATCTGTTTTCTCCATCCTCGTTTATTCCGTTCCTCACCTTTCTGGTAAAGTGGATTGGAGGAGAGGATCCCAGGACCCTGCCCTCTGACGACCTCCTCCTATGCTCTTTGAGAGAGAGAAGAGGAATGGAGGAAACAAGGACGGAGGAAGCAAGGATTGACATCTAGTAACAGCCAAAGAGTCCTTTACTGGGACATGGAATGAGAGAGTTAAACAGTAGTGCACTTTAGATCAGAAGTAGTGCACAATATATGAAAAAGGATGCCCTTTCAGATGCACCCAGAAACAGAATGGGGAAGCCTTACAGACAGGAACGTAGTGCAGGATAAACGTCTGTGGCTTAGGCATGGTTCAGCCTCTGTCATATTGGTAGTTACCCGTGGATGACGGTGAAGGAGATTGGGATATAGAGTTACCCATGGATGACGGTGAGGGAGATTGGGATATAGAGTTACCCATGGATGACGGTGAGGGAGATTGGGATATAGAGTTACCCATGGATGATGGTGAGGGAGATTGGGATATAGAGTTACCCATGGATGACGGTGAGGGAGATTGGGATATAGAGTTACCCATGGATGACGGTGAGGGAGATTGGGATATAGAGTTACCCATGGATGATGGTGAGGGAGATTGGGATATAGAGTTACCCATGGATGATGGTGAGGGAGATTGGGATATAGTTACCCATGGATGATGGTGAGGGAGATTGGGATATAGAGTTACCCATGGATGATGGTGAGGGAGATTGGGATATAGAGTTACCCATGGATGACGGTGAGGGAGATTGGGATATAGAGTTACCCATGGATGATGGTGAAGGAGATTGGGATATAGAGTTACCCATGGATGACGGTGAGGGAGATTGGGATATAGAGTTACCCATGGATGATGGTGAGGGAGATTGGGATATAGAGTTACCCATGGATGACGGTGAGGGAGATTGGGATATAGAGTTACCCATGGATGATGGTGAGGGAGATTGGGATATAGAGTTACCCATGGATGATGGTGAGGGAGATTGGGATATAGAGTTACCCATGGATGATGGTGAGGGAGATTGGGATATAGAGTTACCCATGGATGATGGTGAGGGAGATTGGGATATAGAGTTACCCATGGATGATGGTGAGGGAGATTGGGATATAGAGTTACCCATGGATGATGGTGAGGGAGATTGGGATATACAGTGAGGGAAAAAAGTATTTGATCCCCTGATGATTTTGAACGTTTGCCCACTGACAAAGAAATGATCAGTCTATAATTTTAATGGTAGGTTTATTTGAACAGTGAGAGACAGAATAACAACAAAAAAATCCAGAAAAACGCATGTCAAAAATGTTATAAATTGATTTGCATTTTAATGAGGGAAATAAGTATTTGACCCCTCTGCAAAACATGACTTAGTACTTGGTGGCAAAACCCTTGTTGGCAATCAGAGGTCAGACGTTTCTTGTAGTTGGCCACCAGGTTTGCACACATCTCAGTAGGGATTTTGTCCCACTCCTCTTTGCAGATCTTCTCCAAGTCATTAAGGTTTCGAGGCTGACGTTTGGCAACTCGAACCTTCAACTCCCTCCACAGATTTTCTATGGGATTAAGGTCTAGAGACTGGCTAGGCCACTCCAGGACCTTAATGTGCTTCTTCTTGAGCCAATCCTTTGTTGCCTTGGCCGTGTGTTTTGGGTCATTGTCATGCTGGAATACCCATCCACGACCCATTTTCAATGCCCTGGCTGAGGGAAGGAGGTTCTCACCCAAGATTTGACGGTACATGGCCCTGTCCATCGTCCCTTTGATGCGGTGAAGTTGTCCTGTCCCCTTAGCAGAAAAACACCCCCAAAGCATAATGTTTCCACCTCCATGTTTAACGGTGGGGATGGTATTCTTGGGGTCATAGGCAGCATTCCTCCTCCAAACACGCGAGTTGAGTTGATGCCAAAGAGCTCCATTTTGGTCTCATCTGACCACAACACTTTCACCCAGTTGTCCTCTGAATCATTCAGATGTTCATTGGCAAACTTCAGACGGGCATGTATATGTGCTTTCTTGAGCAGGGGGACCTTGCGGGCGCTGCAGGATTTCAGTCCTTCACGGCATAGTGTGTTACCAATTGTTTTCTTGGTGACTATGGTCCCAGCTGCCTTGAGATCATTGACAAGATCCTCCCGTGTAGTTCTGGGCTGATTCTTCACCGTTCTCATGATCATTGCAACTCCACGAGGTGAGATCTTGCATGGAGCCCCAGGCCGAGGGAGAGTGACAGTTCTTTTGTGTTTCTTCCATTTGCGAATAATCGCACCAACTGTTGTCACCTTCTCACCAAGCTGCTTGGCGATGGTCTTGTAGCCCATTCCAGCCTTGTGTAGGTCTACAATCTTGTCCCTGACATCCTTGGAGAGCTCTTTGGTCTTGGCCATGGTGGAGAGTTTGTAATCTGATTTATTGATTGCTTCTGTGGACAGGTGTCTTTTATACAGGTAACAAGCTGAGATTAGGAGCACTCCCTTTAAGAGTGTGCTCCTAATCTCAGCTCGTTACCTGTATAAAAGACACCTGGGAGCCAGAAATCTTTCTGATTGAGAGGGGGTCAAATACTTATTTCCCTCATTAAAATGCAAATCAATTTATAACATTTTTGACATGCGTTTTTCTGGATTTTTTTGTTGTTATTCTGTCTCTCACTGTTCAAATAAACCTACCATTAAAATTATAGACTGATCATTTCTTTGTCAGTGGGCAAACGTACAAAATCATCAGGGGATCAAATACCTTTTTCCCTCACTGTAGAGTTACCCATGGATGAGGGAGATTGGGATATAGAGTTACCCATGGATGACGGTGAGGTAGATTGGGATATAGAGTTACCCATGGATGACGGTGAGGTAGATTGGGATATAGAGTTACCCATGGATGAGGTGAGGGAGATTGGGATATAGAGTTACCCATGGATGAGGGAGATTGGGATATAGAGTTACCCATGGATGAGGGAGATTGGGATATAGAGTTACCCATGGATGACGGTGAGGGAGATTGGGATATAGAGTTACCCATGGATGACGGTGAGGGAGATTGGGATATAGAGTTACCCATGGATGATGGTGAGGGAGATTGGGATATAGAGTTACCCATGGATGATGGTGAGGGAGATTGGGATATAGAGTTACCCATGGATGATGGTGAGGGAGATTGGGATATAGAGTTACCCATGGATGATGGTGAGGGAGATTGGGATATAGAGTTACCCATGGATGAGGGAGATTGGGATATAGAGTTACCCATGGATGATGGTGAGGGAGATTGGGATATAGAGTTACCCATGGATGATGGTGAGGAGATTGGGATATAGAGTTACCCATGGATGATGGTGAGGGAGATTGGGATGAATGAGAGAGTAAGGGACTGATCGCATGAGTGTACAGTGCAGTTAGATTCAGAATGTAAAGTGACCTTGGCTTCCTTTACTGTGTCTTCATAGATGGAAGGAGACACAGGGAGAGACAAGGACCATTGACCAAGTGTAAACACTGATGGTTGTGTTTGTTAATGTCACTCTCATCAATCACAGGCCTGAAGAGCCCCACGGTGACGACAGCAAGGACACACAGACGTACGGCTCCCTAATAGGGACTGTCAGGGATGAAGAACCAACGCATATGGTTGTTTAGAGTAGAATATAACTTTATTGTCTATATGTTACAGCGAACAACAGAAATGTCTTCTGCTCCATTCTCAACCCCCCAACCTAGCATGGGGTGAAGTGGAGAGTTCCATTATGTTCATTAGAGAAGTGTGCCATTACGTTTTAGGGATGTTGTAACCCATCATGTGGTGTTCAGGGTAGTCTTGGCACGGAGAAGAGGTTTGTTGTAGGATGCTGAAGATGTGGTGGTATTGAGTTGCCCAATAAGAGCTGTGTGTGTGTGTGTGTGTGTGTGTGTGTGTAGGCCTGTGTGTCTTCAGCTCTGACCCAATATGCAAACCCAGCGGTATTTCCATATGCTCTGAGTAATCATTTCCTCAGTTCCAACACGACCTGGCCGCTCTCCAGTCAGCCAGTGTGTGTCAGGACCTCGATGTAATGTCCTCCCTCTGCTGTCTCTCACTCAGAGAAATGCAGGCTACTGGAATACAATATGCACCATCAGCTGTACTGCAGTAATGCCCAGGCTTCAGCTCAGAGGGCTAAGTTCAGACCTAGATTTGAACCCCGGGCAGTTACATTGTGGTTCACCAAACCACCTATGTTACAATAGCAGCTACAGGCTAACTCTGCTGGGATTGGAGGAGAGGAGGGTGGCTGGTTTTACAGAAACTAATGCTAGGCTGGTCTCTATTTAGTCTCCAGACTATCTTTTCCCCCAGTGATTTGATGAATCCTGGGGCAAGTCATTCCTTCTTCTGACATCAGTGGCATGGTTTTGATCAGTACTATTAGTCTGTCTCAATGCACTACCAGTATAGACCTACTATAGAAGGCCTATATTTGGCCAAAGAGGAAATCCTTCAAGCAATTGATCCTATTTACTGTAATCTTGTGACATCAGTTCCTGTCCTGCAGCCATTTTAGAGCAAATGTATGTCTATGTCTCTGTCTCCCAGGCAATATACAATAGACTGTCTCCCCCACCTCTCCCTGGCCCACTACTGTACACTCTTGGCCTAGATAGGCCATAAACATTTGGTTATAAAAAGGAGGGAATTAATTACCCAGTCAAACAAATGGCTTTGGTGTAACGTTGGACACCTCAGACAGTTCCAACAGGGGAGTTATTTGGGTCGCTAGCTATTTTAGTCCCGGTGATGTTGCCGGGAATACCTTAGGGAACAGACTGTGTTTTATAAGAGAGCCCATCAATAATTTTGGTGTGTGTGTGTGTGTGTGTGTGTGTGTGTGTGTGTGTGTGTGTGTGTGTGTGTGTGTGTGTGTGTGTGTGTGTGTGTGTGTGTGTGTGTGTGTGTGTGTGTGTGTGTGTGTGTGTGTGCTATAGCAAGGCAGTGATCTGTGTACATTATTACCTGTATGCTTCTACATGCCCTAGTGTATAATGATGTCTCTACGAGGTTCAGTGGAGCAGGTCCCAGGTGTCTGCTGGGACCACTCTCTCTACGAGGTTCAGTGGAGCAGGTCCCAGGTGCCTGCTGGGACCACTCTCTTTTCGAGGTTCAGTGGAGCAGGTCCCAGGTGCCTGCTGGGACCACTCTCTCTATGAGGTTCAGTGGAGCAGGTCCCAGGTGTCTGCTGGGACCACTCTCTCTATGAGGTTCAGTGGAGCAGGTCCCAGGTGTCTGCTGGGACCACTCTCTCTATGAGGTTCAGTGGAGCAGGTCCCAGGTGCCTGCTGGGACCACTCTCTCTATGAGGTTCAGTGGAACAGGTCCCAGGTGTCTGCTGGGACCACTCTCTCTATGAGGTTCAGTGGAACAGGTCCCAGGTGTTTGCTGGGACCACTCTCTCTACGAGGTTCAGTGGAGCAGGTCCCAGGTGTCTGCTGGGACCACTCTCTCTACGAGGTTCAGTGGAGCAGGTCCCAGGTGTCTGCTGGGACCACTCTCTCTACGAGGTTCAGTGGAGCAGGTCCCAGGTGCCTGCTGGGACCACTCTCTCTGAGGTTCAGTGGAGCAGGTCCCAGGTGCCTGCTGGGACCACTCTCTCTACGAGGTTCAGTGTAGCAGGTCCCATGTGTCTGCTGGGACCACTCTCTCTATGAGGTTCAGTGGAGCAGGTCCCAGGTGCCTGCTGGGACCACTCTCTCTATGAGGTTTAGTGGAGCAGGTCCCATGTGTTCACTTAAATCACAACTAGTCTGAATGATTTAAGCCTGAACTGGTGCAACCAGTGAACCCACAGCCAAGGGACTGTGGGCTGGTGTTTTCCTTCTAAACAGTCCCCCATAGCTCCAACCAACCAGGCAACATCAAGCACACCTCACAGTCCATTATGGAAAGCGTTCATTCAAACACTCCCTCAAGCACATGTGACTGATCTCTGCAAAGTGAATGGCGCTCTCTCGGTGAGTGGTGAACGAACACAGGCAATACTAGCCCAGATATGGCTCGTAGAAAGGTGAGTTGGGGAAAGGTTGTGTTTGGGTTGAGATGAGGTCGTGTGCTACATCAGCGGTCCCCAACCTTTTTTGGGCCACGGACCGGTTTAATGTCAGACAATATTTTCACGTGAATCCACTGTGTACTCGTATGCAACTTTATTAGCAGCGTCCTCGTAACATCGCACCAACAACATAACATGAGTAACATCCTCTCTGCCCCCTAACACTCTCTGGTCGCTATGGTAACGTTTAAACATGCCTTAAAAATAAGATACAACACAAAAACAAATATAAAGTGCATGAAAAATACAACTCACCATAACGCTAAATCAGTGGGAGCCCTGAGCTTGTTTCTCTGCAACGAGACGGTCCCATCTAGGGGTAATGGGAGACAATAACACCCGAAGTGTGTTGCTTATGTCCAGTCTACTCTGTAATTTTGTTTTGGTTTCTGTCACTGCATAAAATCTCGCTTCACACAAATAGGATGTCGGAAATGGCAACAGGGTTTTCAATGCTGTTGTGGCGATCTCAGGGTATTCTGCCGTGACTTTAATCCAGAACACCGGCAGAGTTGTTGTCTCAAACATACTTTTAAGGCCGCCGTCATTTGCGATCTCCAGCAGTTTGATCTTCTTCTTGCATAGACATGCTGGATTCACCTGGTTTGTTGACAAATGGGTCGCGGATCCATTCCTTGGCAGTTCGTGGGTCTTTTGTGGTTGGGAAGTAGCGCTCAAACTCTTTTAAAAGCAAAGACAGGTGATCGTGCACCAGCTGGGACAATGAAGGCTCAGTCTCTTCCAAAATCCCCGCGAATGTTTGAAACATGTCAAATATACCTCTGTTCACGCACCGTCCCCACAAATCCAGTTTGGCTTTAAATGCAGCTACTTTATCTGCCAACTTGAAGACAGTTCATTGAGCAGGTTGAATATGTCGCACAAGTAAGCGAGTTTTGCGACCCATTCCTCGTCACTGAAATGTGCTGCCAGCGGTGACTTTTTTTCTGAGAGAAATCTCTGCAGTGGCTCTCGTAATTCAAACACTCTGGCCAGCGATCTCCCTCGGGATAACCATGTTATTTCTGTGTATAAGAGAAGGTGTCTGTGCTCCGTGTTCATTTTTCAAAATAAAATATCGTTCAGACTCAGATAATAAATAAAACGGAAATAATGTAAGTTATTTATTCTTTCTCTGCGGCCCGGTACCGGTCCGCGGCCCGGGGGTTGGGGACCGCTGTGCTACATGACTAATGTGGAAACAAACTATAGGGTAACAAAAGATCCCTGTACCATTGGTTTACATTGGATGGGGCTCTTCTCCAAGTCATTAAGGTTTCGAGGCTGACGTTTGGCAACTCGAACCTTCAGCTCCTTCCACAGATTTTCTATGGGATTAAGGTCTGGAGACTGGCTAGGCCACTCCAGGACCTTAATGTGCTTCTTCTTGAGCCACTCCTTTGTTGCCTTGGCCGTGTGTTTTGGGTCATTGTCATGCTGGAATACCCATCCACAACCCATTTTCAATGCCCTGGCTGAGGGAAGGAGGTTCTCACCCAAGATTTGACGGTACATGGCCCCGTCCATCGTCCCTTTGATGCAGTGAAGTTGTCCTGTCCCCTTAGCAGAAAAACACCCCCAAAGCATAATGTTTCCACCTCCATGTTTGACGGTGGAGATGGTGTTCTTGGGGTCATAGGCAGCATTCCTCCTCCTCCAAACACGGCGAGTTGAGTTGATGCCAAAGAGCTCCATTTTGGTCTCATCTGACCACAACACTTTCACCAGTTGTCCTCTGAATCATTCAGATGTTCATTGGTAAACTTCAGACGGGCATGTATATGTATTCTTGAGCAGGGGGACCTTGCGGGCGCTGCAGGATTTCAGTCCTTCACGGCGTAGTGTGTTACCAATTGTTTTCTTGGTGACTATGGTCCCAGCTGCCTTGAGATCATTGACAAGATCCTCCCATGTAGTTCTGGGCTGATTCCTCACCGTTCTCATGATCATTGCAACCCCACGAGGTAAGATCTTGCATGGAGCCCCAGGCCGAGGGATATTGACAGTTCTTTTGTGTTTCTTCCATTTGCGAATAATCGCACCAAATGTTGTCACCTTCTCACCAAGCTGCTTGGCGATGGTCTTGTAGCCCATTCCAGCCTTGTGTAGGTCTACAATTTTGTCCCTGACATCCTTGGAGAGCTCTTTGGTTTTGGCCATGGTGGAGAGTTTGGAATCTGATTGATTTCTTCTGTGGACAGGTGTCTTTTTTACAGGTAACAAGCTACGGTTAGGAGCACTCCCTTTAGGAGCACACTCTTAATCTCAGCTCGTTACCTGTATAAAAGACCCCTGGGAGCCAGAAATCTTTCTGATTGAGAGGGGGTCAAATACTTATTTCCCTCATTAAAATGCAAATCAATTTATAACATTTTTGACATGCATTTTTCTGGATATTTTTTTTATTCTGTCTCTCACTGTTCAAATAAACCTACCATTAAAATTATAGATTGATCCTTTCTTTATCAGTGGGCAAATGTACAAAATCAGCAGGGGATCAAATACTTTTTCCCCCCACTGTATATGATTTTATTAATGGACAGATCAAAATCAAATCAAATTGTATTTGTCACATGCGCCAAATACAGGTGTAGACCTTACCGTGAAATTCTTACAGACAAGCCCGTAACCAACTATGCAGTTCAAGAAATAGAGTTAAGAATATATTCGCTAAATAAACTAAAGTAAAAAGTAACAATAAAATAACAATAACGAGGCTATATACAGGGGGTTCCAGTACCGAGTCAATGTGCGGGGATACAGGTTAGTCGAGGTCATTTGTACATGTAGGTAAGGGTAAAGTGACTATGCATAGATAATGCACAGCGAGTAGCACCATTGTAAAAACAAGGGGGGGTGCAACCGGTCAGGACGGTGCAGCTGTAGAAAAATATCTTTATAATCTGGGGACACATGCCAAATATATTTTGTCTCCTGACGGGGAAAGGTTTTGTTGTGCCCTCTTCACGACTGTCTTGGTGTGTTTGGATCATGATAGTTTGTCGGTGATGTGGACACCAAGAAGCTTGAAACTCTCGACCTGCTCCACTACAGCCCTGTCGATGTGAATGGTGGCGTGTTCAGCCCTCCTTTTCCTGTAGTCCATGATCATCTCCTTTGTCTTGCTCATGTGGAGGGAGAGGTTGTTGTCCTGGCACCACACTGCCAGGTCTCTGACCTTCTCCCGTCTCATCGCGATCAGGCCTACCACTGTTGTGTCGTCAGCAAACTTAATGATGGTGTTGGATTCGTGCTTGGCCATACAGTCGTGGGTGAACAGGGAGTACAGGAGGGGACTAAGCACGCATCCGTGGGGGGCCCCTGTGTTGATGATCAGTATGGCAGATGTGTTGTTGCCCTTTTCAGATAAACTCTTCAGTCTCACCTTTCATACTATACTGCACTAATTTCCTTTTAAATGGGACCTGCCTGCCAAGCCTGAACCAATCAAATACAGGCTTACAAACAGGTTTCCAGGCCGGAACCAATCAAACATAGGCTTATAAAATAGGCTTCCAAGCCTGAACCAATCAAATACAGGCTTACAAAACCGAGATCCAGTCTCTTGTGTATTATTAGTGTCTGACTCATACTATGCCCTGCGTCCATGTGACAGACAGCTCACACGTGCACACACTCACTCACACAACACACACACAGAAGCAAAAGTCTGGTTGTAGTGCTTCTATCTTCACTAAAAAGAGACTCAGTTATTAAGAAGAGGCTCAGTTATTAAGAAGAGGCTCAGTTATTAAGAAGAGGCTCAGTTATTAAGAAGAGGCTCTGTTATAAAACAGGTTTAGTTATAGGGAGGAAATTGGGATTAAAGTGCTTGCACTCTGTTTCAGCGTTTCACTGAGGAGGCAAACTCTGGGCAGAGAGGGGTGAGCAGGTTCAAGCAGAGTTGCGTGCTTTCTTCCATGGCACAGTCCTCAATCAGCACAGAACACAGCCTTTTCTTCCATTCTATCTCTTGGAGGCGAGCCCACTGCAGTGGCAACAGAGAGGTATTTTCTTCAATATTTCAGCAGCTTGGCTAATCTGTGTTCCTGAGGTTTGTTTTAAAAGCGTTCCTGTGTGAATGAAGACAGGGGAGAACGACACATTGTCTCCTTCTTCTGGCGTATACACCCACCCAGTTAAACCCGCGGGAGGTAAGTTGCGCTCACACACACACGTGTAAACAATTTTGACCTCATGAACTTTAACCTCGTCACCTGAGGCCCTAGCAGGGTGTGGTAACCTGCTTTCGAAAGATCCTGCCTTTTTCACTCTTGAACCGTAATTAACCTCATTGGAGGCATATCTCAATGCTGTAATCAGTGGTTGGTGGAGTTGACCCTCTTGACCCCTAGTTAACCTCCGTGGGGGCATATCTCAATGCTGTAATCAGTGGAGATGACCCTCTTGACCCCTAGTTAACCTCCGTGGAGGCATATCTCAATGCTGTAATCAGTGGAGTTGACCCTCTTGACCCCTAGTTAACCTCCGTGGAGGCATATCTCAATGCTGTAATCAGTGGAGATGACCCTCTTGACCCCTAGTTAACCTCAGTGGGGGCATATCTCAATGCTGTAATCAGTGGAGATGACCCTCTTGACCCCTAGTTAACCTCCGTGGGGGCATATCTCAATGCTGTAATCAGTGTAGATGACCCTCTTGACCCCTAGTTAACCTCATTGGGGGCATATCTCAATGCTGTAATCAGTGGAGATGACCCTCTTGACCCCTAGTTAACCTCAGTGGGGGCATATCTCAATGCTGTAATCAGTGGAGATGACCCTCTTGACCCCTAGTTAACCTCAGTGGGGGCATATCTCAATGCTGTAATCAGTGGAGATGACCCTCTTGACCCCTAGTTAACCTAAGTGGGGGCATATCTCAATGCTGTAATCAGTGGAGATGACCCTCTTGACCCTTAGTTAACCTCAGTGGTTAGCAATAATCAGTCCCATGACTGGCTGTGAAATAGCCTTTCACAACCCCTTTCTTCAAACACTGCATGTCTGTAGACATCACACCTCAGCCCTCACTACCAGACTGTGTTTGAACCATGGCAAATCGTTTACATGTTTGTCCTTTAGCAGACGCTCTTATCCAGAGCAATCAGGGTTAAGTGCCTTGCTCAAGGGCACAGCTACAGATTTTTTACCTAGTCTGCTCGGGATTTGAACCAGTGACCTTTCTGTTACTGTCCCAATGCTCTTAACTGTTAAGTGCCCTGCCGCCCATAGCACCGTGCAGCAGACAGGACCTGTTAGGTTTTTTTCTATCTGTACAGACCCAGTTTAGCCATTCTGTTCTCCATTCTGTGACTTGGGTGCCCCGACGTGACTTGGGTTCCCATTCTGTATCTGCACCAAGCCTGTATGAAGAGGAAGCTGACTTTTTCCGGTTCGCTGTTCCCTTTATCTCTTCCCTCTCTCTCCTCTGCCTCTGTTATCCCCCCCTCTTTCTCTCTCTCACAGCTCTTTTGTTTCGCCAAACTCATTTCCAGCCAAGTGCCATTCTCTCTGCTCTGTCATTGTGTGTGGTAATGAAGATTAGCTAGCTTGTGGCTCACAATGGGGTACCCAAATCCACCATACAGACGACTCCAAATCCCCCTGCTAACTGTTAACCCTGGTGTAAAACGCTGGTCTCCCACCCAACCCCTATCCTAACCCTCTCCAACCCTTTCTGTGAGCGTGTGCAGTGGGGGCGGGGGGTAATACTCTTCGGCCGGTTGATTGGTTGAATGGGAATGGCTGTTTCCTGATTAGATTAGCGTGGATTTGGCCGCTGAGAGGGGACCTCTTGGCGAGTCGCTACACCGATAAACAGCAGCTCAACCAAAGCCAGTTAAAGAGACAAGGATCCTCTCCCCAGTGAGCTCCACTACCGTCACTCTAGTCTCTCCAGTCACTGGGATAATCCACTGGGCTTGGCTCCTCTCCCCACAACTATCTCCTCTCCCTCTCCTCTTTTCTCCTCTCCCCCTTTCTCTCTCTTGTCTCTTTCCTCCTCTCCTCTTTCTCCTATTTCCCTCTTCCTCTCCTGTCTTCTAATCTCTCCTCTTCTCTCATGTCTTCCACTTTTCATCTCCTCTCATTGTCACCTTTTCCTCTCCTCTCGTCTCCTCTCAACTCCTGACACTCTTCCCCCTTTCCTCTCTCCTCCTCTCCTCTCATTTCCACCCTCTGTTCTCACTCCTCTCCTCCTCCCTTCCTCTCATCTCCCTGTCCTCTCCATCCTCTCTTCATTGCCAGGACACACAGGCGTTTTCACAGCACGTCACAACCAAATTAGACTGCTGATCAGAAGAATACATTTGGTTTGCTTTCCTGAGGCACTGCATGATTTTGCCTCAGCAATTCTCCTAATCTTTAATTACTTTTCTTCTAGAAGGATTTGCATCTCAAAGCAGTCTGTCCATTTACTGTAGAATGTGTCAGAACGTGTAATGACAAACGGTTGTATACTGACAAACGGTTGTATACTGACAATCGGTTGTATACTGACGGTTGTATACTGACAAACGGTTGTTTACTGACGGTTGTATACTGACAATCGGTTGTATACTGACAATCGGTTGTATACTGACAGTTGTATACTGACAATCGGTTGTATACTGACAATCGGTTGTATACTGACAAACGGTTGTATACTGACAATCGGTTGTATACTGACAATCGGTTGTATACTGACGGTTGTATACTGACAATCCGTTGTATATACTGACTATCGGTTGTTTACTGACGGTTGTATACTGACGGTTGTATACTGACAATCGGTTGTATACTGACGGTTGTATACTGACAATCGGTTGTTTACTGACGGTTGTATACTGACAATCGGTTGTTTACTGACGGTTGTATACTGACAATCGGTTGTTTACTGACGGTTGTATACTGACGGTTGTATACTGACAATCGGTTGTATACTGACAGTTATACATTGACTATCGGTTGTATACTGACCAATGGTTGTATACTGACGGTTGTATACTGACAGTTATATACTGACTATCGGTTGTATACTGACAATCAGTTGTATACTGACAGCATGTATCAAGTGGAAGTGTATAACTCCCAGCTGTTTTTATTGGCATTGAATTTTGGTGTAAGCCTAACTGTGAGGTGGGGTTGTGGCAGTCAGAGTACACCGCCACCCTGTCCCAAATGGCACCCTATATCCTATATAGTGCACTACTTTTGACCAGGGCCCTATTCCCTATGCAGTGCACTACTTTTGACCTGGGCCCTATTCCCTATGTGCACTACTTTTAGCCAGGACCCTATTCCCTATGTAGTGCGCTGCTTTTGACCAGGGCCCTATTCCCTATGTAGTGCGCTACTTTTGACCAGGACACTATTCCCTATGTAGTGCACTACTTTTAACCTAGGCCCAAAGGGAATAGGGTGCCATTTGGGACATAACCCGGGTTTGCAGCCAGCTGAAATGAGCTGCCATGCTGGATCATTGGCTGAAGAAAGATGTGTGGGGGTAGTAGCGGTGAGCAGCTAACAGTGTTGCGGCAGAAAAGCAATGGGAAATGTCTTTCCACACCGTTTAGACGAGGTCACCAGGTCTGCGATCTCTCTGCACCCAGTGAGCGGTGGCCTTTCCCTGGAGGTGAATGGCTTTGTACTTCCCTGTTCCTTCCCTCCATGACTGATTGTCATAGTTTATAGATGTTTGGTGGGGTCGTCTTTTTGTGTGCTTCATAAGAGGGCTGGAGTTAGTCTCTGACATCCAAAGTGGCCAGAAAATGTGGGGTCCGTCTAGTATAGCAGGAAGCTTGACCTCAGCTCTTTCCTTGATTGAAGCTCCCCTTTCTTTACTCTCAGTGCTGACTGCACTTCACTGTCAACGTTTTGGATTGGCTGCACCAGGAAGAGAAGGCCAGGTCACTCCTGTTAGTTCCACACGTTGGTCCCTGTCTGACTGGTGGTATAACTCCTGTTGGTCCCTGTCTGACTGGTGGTATAACTCCTGTTAGTTCCACACGTTGGTCCCTGTCTGACTGGTGGTATAACTCCTGTTAGTTCCACACGTTGGTCCCTGTCTGACTGGTGGTATAACTCCTGTTAGTTCCACACGTTGGTCCCTGTCTGACTGGTGGTATAACTCCTGTTAGCTCCACACGTTGGTCCCTGTCTGACTGGTGGTATAACTCCTGTTAGTTCCACACGTTGGTCCCTGTCTGACTGGTGGTAGAACTCCTGTTAGTTCCACACGTTGGTCCCTGTCTGACTGGTGGTAGAACTCCTGTTAGCTCCACACGTTGGTCCCTGTCTGACTGGTGGTATAACTCCTGTTAGTTCCACACGTTGGTCCCTGTCTGACTGGTGGTATAACTCCTGTTAGTTCCACACGTTGGTCCCTGTCTGACTGGTGGTAGAACTCCTGTTAGCTCCACACGTTGGTCCCTGTCTGACTGGTGGTATAACTCCTGTTAGTTCCACACGTTGGTCCCTGTCTGACTGGTGGTATAACTCCTGTTAGTTCCACACGTTGGTCCCTGTCTGACTGGTGGTATAACTCCTGTTAGCTCCACACGTTGGTCCCTGTCTGACTGGTGGTATAACTCCTGTTAGTTCCACACGTTGGTCCCTGTCTGACTGGTGGTATAACTCCTGTTAGCTCCACACGTTGGTCCCTGTCTGACTGGTGGTAGAACTCCTGTTAGTTCCACACGTTGGTCCCTGTCTGACTGGTGGTATAACTCCTGTTAGTTCCACACGTTGGTCCCTGTCTGACTGGTGGTATAACTCCTGTTAGTTCCACACGTTGGTCCCTGTCTGACTGGTGGTAGAACTCCTGTTAGCTCCACACGTTGGTCCCTGTCTGACTGGTGGTGTAACTCCTGTTAGCTCCACACGTTGGTCCCTGTCTGACTGGTGGTATAACTCCTGTTAGTTCCACACGTTGGTCCCTGTCTGACTGGTGGTATAACTCCTGTTAGTTCCACACGTTGGTCCCTGTCTGACTGGTGGTATAACTCCTGTTAGTTCCACACGTTGGTCCCTGTCTGACTGGTGGTATAACTCCTGTTAGCTCCACACGTTGGTCCCTGTCTGACTGGTGGTATAACTCCTGTTAGTTCCACACGTTGGTCCCTGTCTGACTGGTGGTAGAACTCCTGTTAGCTCCACACGTTGGTCCCTGTCTGACTGGTGGTAGAACTCCTGTTAGCTCCACACGTTGGTCCCTGTCTGACTGGTGGTATAACTCCTGTTAGCTCCACACGTTGGTCCCTGTCTGACTGGTGGTATAACTCCTGTTAGCTCCACACGTTGGTCCCTGTCTGACTGGTGGTATAACTCCTGTTAGTTCCACACGTTGGTCCCTGTCTGACTGGTGGTATAACTCCTGTTAGCTCCACACGTTGGTCCCTGTCTGACTGGTGGTATAACTCCTGTTAGCTCCACACGTTGGTCCCTGTCTGACTGGTGGTATAACTCCTGTTAGTTCCACACGTTGGTCCCTGTCTGACTGGTGGTATAACTCCTGTTAGTTCCACACGTTGGTCCCTGTCTGACTGGTGGTATAACTCCTGTTAGTTCCACACGTTGGTCCCTGTCTGACTGGTGGTATAACTCCTGTTAGCTCCACACGTTGGTCCCTGTCTGACTGGTGGTATAACTCCTGTTAGCTCCACACGTTGGTCCCTGTCTGACTGGTGGTATAACTCCTGTTAGTTCCACACGTTGGTCCCTGTCTGACTGGTGGTATAACTCCTGTTAGCTCCACACGTTGGTCCCTGTCTGACTGGTGGTAGAACTCCTGTTAGTTCCACACGTTGGTCCCTGTCTGACTGGTGGTATAACTCCTGTTAGCTCCACACGTTGGTCCCTGTCTGACTGGTGGTAGAACTCCTGTTAGTTCCACACGTTGGTCCCTGTCTGACTGGTGGTATAACTCCTGTTAGCTCCACACGTTGGTCCCTGTCTGACTGGTGGTAGAACTCCTGTTAGCTCCACACGTTGGTCCCTGTCTGACTGGTGGTGTAACTCCTGTTAGCTCCACACGTTGGTCCCTGTCTGACTGGTGGTATAACTCCTGTTAGCTCCACACGTTGGTCCCTGTCTGACTGGTGGTATAACTCCTGTTAGTTCCACACGTTGGTCCCTGTCTGACTGGTGGTATAACTCCTGTTAGCTCCACACGTTGGTCCCTGTCTGACTGGTGGTATAACTCCTGTTAGCTCCACACGTTGGTCCCTGTCTGACTGGTGGTATAACTCCTGTTAGTTCCACACGTTGGTCCCTGTCTGACTGGTGGTATAACTCCTGTTAGTTCCACACGTTGGTCCCTGTCTGACTGGTGGTATAACTCCTGTTAGCTCCACACGTTGGTCCCTGTCTGACTGGTGGTATAACTCCTGTTAGCTCCACACGTTGGTCCCTGTCTGACTGGTGGTATAACTCCTGTCTGTCTGAAATAGATCAGCATGGTTGAGGAGGTAGGGAGCATACGTGTGGGATATTATTGGTTCTTGTCTCGTGTGGCTCTCTCTGTGAGCTTCTCTGTGCAGACGTATGATTTCTTGATTAGCACTGAAGTATCTATGGACATTATTCAGACCAACCTGGTAAGCAGGTTTCAGGGAGAGGCCCCAAGTCGACTTTTTAATTGCACCAAATGAATGTTCAATGTTGTTGACTGTTCCGGGTACACAGGGTGAGCGCTTTGGGTTGAACAGCCAGCTGAAGTGTGTCTTATCATCACAAACCATGCTTGCCAAGCCATTTAAACCTGCCATGGATGATCTGGGAGCAAAGCCATTTAAACCTACCCTGAATGAGTTGGGAGCAAAGCCCTTTAAACCTGCCCTAAATGATCTGGGAGCAAAGCCATTTAAACCTTCCCTGACTGATCTGGGAGCAAAGCCATTTAAACCTGCCCTGAAGGATCTGGTAGCAAAGCCCTTTAAACCTGACCTGGCGGATCTGGGAGAAAAGCCATTTAAACCTGCCCTGAAGGATCTGGTAGCAAAGCCCTTTAAACCTGACCTGGCGGATCTGGGAGCAAAGCCATTTAAACCTTCCCTGACTGATCTGGGAGCAAAAGCCATTTAAACCTGCCCTGAAGGATCTGGTAGCAAAGCCCTTTAAACCTGACCTGGCGGATCTGGGAGAAAAGCCATTTAAACTTGCCTTGAAGGATCTGGGAGCAAAGCTCTTTAATCCTGCTCTGAAGGATCTGGTAGCAAAGCCCTTTAATCCTGCCGTGAAGAATATGGGAGCAAAGCCTTTTAAACCTGCCCTGAAGGATCTGGGAGATTATATTGTGAGGGTAATGTCGTCTGATAAGGTGTGTGTGTGTGTGTGTGTGTGTGTGTGTGTGTGTGTGTGTGTGTGTGTGTGTGTGTGTGTGTGTGTGTGGTGTGTGTGTGTGTGTGTGTGTGTGTGTGTGTGTGTGTAATTATCTCACATCTCTGCTCTGCTTGGCTGCACCGGTCTCTAACGCCTCTTAAGTGGTGGCAGAAGGTGTTAGATCTCGCTGAACCTAACCTCGACCACTCCATGGATCCCGAGTGGCGCAGCGGTCTAAGGCACTGCATCTCAGTGCTAGAGGCATCACTACAGACACCCTTGTTCGAATCCAGGCTGTATCACAACTAGGGAATATTCAGAGGTGGAAACTTTTCGTGGGAATTAACTTGTATATATGGGAATTAATGGAAATATATGCAAATTAATATTAATACCATTTAAATGTAGATGTTTTTTGCATTGGATATATTTACCATATCATATGGAGACAGAAACATAAACCTTTTACCTTATCATAAGTAGACATAATTGCAAATGATTAAAACCTTCCAATAGAAATATAAAAAACTGTTTAGTTAAGAATTTAACTTTAATTAAATGAGTTGACTCTTCACATGGAATGATTTCACTGAACAAAAGAAAGGGAATATTGAATGATCCCAATGATCCATCGCATCTCCCAAAAACGTTTTCAACATACATCTGTAAAATGATAGTCTAGAAACTAAAGCTTTGGTTGTCTTCCTCTCAGGCTTCCATGTCTTCTCCCTGGACCTCCTCAATGTCCACCTCTTGAACATCAGACTCTGAGGCCTCATCTTCACTGTCACTTTCCAACCTTGTTGAGGATGGCTCGTTGTCATGCTCAAAAAGCCTCAAATTTGCCCAGATGGCCACCAATGTTTCAACCCTTGTATTGGTCAGCCTGTTGCGTGCTTTGGTGTATGTTTCCAAACAAGGACCAGTTGTGCTCTGAGGCGGTTGATGTTGGTGGGATTTGGAGGATGATGGAGGCAACAGGGGAAAGAGCCTCAGCTCCACAAAGTCCCTTCCACCAGGTAGCTGATGAGATATGTTGGTATGACTGCCATATTGAATATGGCATATCTCCATCCCAAAGCCCTTGCTTGAAAGTGTACTTCGCCAGACTGCCAATAACCATTTCAGTTTGTTCCTCGGCGTACACATCACAGACAAACTGAAATGGTCCCCCCACACAGACAGTGTGGTGAAGAAGGAGCAACAGCGCCTCTTCAACCTCAGGAGGCTGAAGAAATTCCGCTTGTCACCAAAAACACTCACAAACTTTTACAGATGCACAATCGAGGGAACATCCTGTCGGGCTGTATCACCGCCTGGTACGGCAGCTGCTCCGCCCATAACCGGAAGGCTCTCCAGAGGGTAGTGAGGTCTGCACAACGCATCACCGGGTGCAAACTACCTGCCCTCCAGGACACCTACACCACCCGATGTCACAGGAAGGCCAAAAAGATCATCAAGGACAGCAACCACCCGAGCCACTGCCTGTTTACACCGCTACCATCCAGAAGTTGAGGTCAGTACATGTGCATCAAAGCTGGAACCGAGAGACTGAAAAACAGCTTCTATCTCAAGGCCATCAGACTGCTAAACAGCCATCACTAACATTGAGTGGCTGCTGCCAACATACTGACTCAACTCAAGCCACTTTAATAATGGGAAAATTGATGTAATCAATTTATCACTTGCCACTTTATATTATTTATATTAGATCATGTTTACATAACCTACATTATTCATCTCATATGTATATACTGTACGCCATACCATCTACTGCATCTTGCCATCTTGATGTAATTAGATGTATCACGAGCCACTTTAAACAATGCCACTTTATATAATGTTTTCATAACCCACATTACTCATCTCATATGTATATACTGTACTCTATACCATCTACTGCATCTTGCCATCCTGATGTAATGTATCACTAGCCACCTTAAACAATGCTGCTTTATATGTTTTCATACCCTACAATACTCATCTCATATGTATATACTGTACTCCATACCATCTATTACATCCTGCCTACGCCGTTCGGCCATCACTCATTTATATATTTTTATGTACATATTCGTATTCATTCCTTAACACTTGTGTGTACAAGGTAGTTGTTGTGAAATTGTTAGATTACTTGTTAGATATTACTGGTCGGAGCTAGAAGCACAAGCATTTCGCTACACTTGCATTAACACCTGCTAACCATGTGTATGTGACAAATAAATTAGATTTTTGATTTTATTTGATCCAGGCCAAGGTGGTGAGATATGGTAGTGATGACACCATAGGCCTTGTTGAGCTCTGCATCAGACAGGATGCTCTTGCCAGCATACTTGGGGTCCAACATCTACGCTGCGGCGTGTATGGGCTTCAGGCAGAAGTCTTCACGCTTTTTGATGTATTTCATAACTGCAGTTTCCTCTGCTTGGAGCAACAGTGAAATGGGCAGGGCAGTACGGATTTCTTCTCTTACATCTGCAAGCAGAGTCTGAACATCAGACAGGATGGGATTGTCTCCCTCAATCCGTGCAATGGCTACTGCTATAGGTTTCAGGAGTTTCAGGCTGCTTAACACTCTCTCCCAAAATACATCATCCAGGAGGATCCTCTTGATGGGGCTGTCCATATCGGCAGACTGTGATATGGCCATTTCTTGGAGAGACTCCTTCCCCTCCAGGAGACTGTCAAACAAGATGACAACACCACCCCAACGGGTGTTGCTGGGCAGCTTCAATGTGGTGCTCTTATTCTTCTCACTTTGCTTGGTGAGGTAGATTGCTGCTATAACTTGATGACCCTTCACATACCTAACCATTTACTTGGCTCTCCATTGTTTTCAGTGCCATGATGTCCTTGAGGAGCAGATTCAATGCATGAGCAGCACAGCCAATGGGTGTGATGTGAGGGTAGGACTCCTCCACTTTAGACCAAGCAGCCTTCATATTCACAGCATTGTCTGTCACCAGTGCAAATACCTTCAGTGGTCCAAGGTCATTGATGACTGCCTTCAGCTCATCTGCAATGTAGAGACCGGTGTGTCTGTTGTCCCTTGTGTCTGTGCTCTTGTAGAATAGTGGTTGAGGGATGGAGATGATGTAGTTAATTATTCCTTGCCCACGAACATTCGACCACCCATCAGAGATGATTGCAATATAGTCTGCTTTCGCTATGATTTGCTTGACCTTCACTTGAACTCTGTTGAACTCTGCATCCAGCAAATGAGTAGATAAAGCATGTATGGTTGGAGGGGTGTATGCAGGGCCAAGAACATTCAGAAATCTCTTCCAATACACAATGCCTGTGAGCATCAGAGGTGAACAAGTTGCATACACAGCTCGAGCAAGACATTCGTTAGCATTTCTCTGACTACGTTCCTCCATTGAGTAAAAAAAAGTCTGATTCCAGGAGGACCATGAGTTGTTGCTATCGATAAGGTGTCTGATTCGTAATTTTTACCTAGAATAGAAGTAGAGGGACTTTTGTCAGAGGTTCCTTGTTGTGAACGCTGAGGGAACTTTATGCACTTGGCCAGATGATTCTGCATCTTTGTTGCATTCTTCACATATGATTTGGCACAGTATTTGCAAATATACACAGCTTTTCCTTCTACATTAGCTGCAGTGAAATGTCTCCACACAACAGATAGTGCCTGTGGTATTTTCCTTTAAAGATTAGGAAAAAATGAGTAAACAACTCCTTTGTAAGATAAATGTTTTAAATGAAACATGTATGGAAACAGGTGAATTAACACTCCTCAGTTAGCAGGCTCAAGCAAGCTAAAACCCACATGGTAGCAAAAACTAACTAGCAGAAATTGTTAACAAGTTAGAAATTATTTAAACACACTTTGCTGTAGGCTACTATATACTATTTAATAAAAAATTATGTATGTCATATAAAATATATTCACCCCACCCGGTATTGTAATCAGAACTTACCAGAAAGCATGTAGTCCTTGGCTCAGACAATGTAGTAGTGTGGGCTCAATAGCATCTCATTAGTGTGCAAGATCTTGAGAATCAGCTGTACATGTGATGGAAGAATGCACTGTGTATGAAGAGGGTTGCAATTCCATTGAATTGGGGATAGTTTAACCAAAATATGCCACAAGACCTAGAATTTTTCGACCCTTTGCAACCCTAACCGCCATAGGGCGGCGCATAATTGGCCCAGCGTCATCTGGGTTTGGCCGGTGTAGGCCGTCATTGTAAATATACATTTGTTTTTTAACTGACTTTCCTAGTTAAATAAAGGTTAAATAAAATAAAAAAGAAATGTGAAATATTTGTTTAGGCTTGGCTCAGTAGTTTAAAAATGGTAATAGACCGAGGCTATAGTCTAAGTGTTCTCTCACTCAGATCAGTACAGAAAATGGAGTAATGTCTTCTTCCCTGTGAACAGTCAAGTCAGTCAGGCCTGTGCTGCTGCTAGTAAACTATATTTACAAAAGTATGTGGACACCACTTCAAATTAGTGGATTCAACTATTACAGCCACACCTGTTGCTGACAGGTGTATACAATCGAGCACACAGCCATGCAATCCCCATCGACAAACATTGGCAGTAGAATGGCCTTAGTGAAGAAATCAGTGAATTTCAACGTGGAACCTTCATTGGATGCCACCTTTCCATGAAGTCAGTTTGTCAAATTCCGGCCCTGCTATAGCTGCCCCGGTCAACTGTAAATGCTGTTATTGTAGAAACGTCTAGGAGTAGAAACATCTAGGAGAAACGTCTAGGAGCAACAACGGCTTTGCCGCAAAGTGGTAGGCCACACATGCTCACAGAACAGGACCGCCGAGTGCTGAAGCGTGTAGCGCATAAGAATCGTCTGTCCTCGTTTGCAACACTCACTACCAAGTTCCAAACTGCCTCTGGAAGCAACGTCAGCACAATAACTGTTCATCGGGAGCTTCATGAAATGGGTTTCCATGGCCGAGCAGCCGCACACAAGCCTAAGATTACCATGCACTATGCCAAGCGTCGGCTGCCATTGGAGTGATGAATCACGCTTCACCATCTGGCAATCCGACAGATGAATCTGGGTTTGGCTACCTGCCCCAATGTATAGTGCCAACTGCAAAGTTTGGTGGAAGAGGAATAATGGTCTGCGGCTGTTTTTCATGGTACCGGCTAGGCCCCTTAGTTCCAGTGAAGGCAAATCTTAACTATACAGGATACAATGACATTTTAGGCGATTCTGTGCTTCCAACTTTGTGGCAACAGTTTGGGGAAGGCCTTTTCCTGTTTCAGCATGACAATGCCCCCATGTAAAAAGCGAGGTCCATACAGAAATGTTTTGTCGAGATCAGTGTGGAAGAACTTAACTGGTCTTCACAGAGCCCTGACCTCAACCCCATCAAACACCTTTAGGATGAATTGGAATGCCGACTGCGAGCCAGGCCTAATCGCCCAACATCAGTGCCCGACCTCACTAATGCTGTTGTGGTTGAATGGAAGCAAGTCCCCGCAGCAATTCAGTGCAGTTGCAGGCAGTGCAGTTGCAGGCAGGAGGAGAGGGGCTGAGGAGCAGCGGGAAGGGGATAGGATGTGGTGGAGAGGCAGGAGGGACATTTCTAAGTATTTCTCATCGAAGTCATAAATGACCCTCTGGGAGGGCCATGAGGGCCTCGGCTGATGAGACCACACACTGTCGCATCATTTCGCATCGATTTGGTGTTGTGACTCTGCGCGCGCACACACACACACACACACACACACACCACACACACACACACACAGGGATGAAGCCCGGCAACCAAACGATTCTGCTTGAGTCAGGCTGCTGGAGAATGGTCATTTGGCTGGTGACACCTCAGAGTGAGGCAGCACATCGAAGCTTCTCATTGGTGGACAGAACAGGCACCTGACTTGACAGATGACCCATGTCGATGAAGATTTCATGGAGCTAATAGTGATGCCACTATACACTCGGAGGCCAGTTTATTAGGTACACCACCCCATTCACGATAATGGTTCTCTCCCACGGACTCTCTAGAGTTTACTGAAAATGGTGCGACAAAACATCCAGTCAGCGGCAGTCCTGTGGGTGAAAACAGCTCGTTGATGAGAGGTCGAAGGAGAATGGCAAGAATCATGCAAGCTAACAGGCTGGCCACTAACTGGCAAATAATTGCACTGAAGCAACAGGATTAAATCTTCACAACATTAATGACCCATATCCACCTTATCTCACTTAAGTGTCTTGTGTTCTGGCCTCAAGTCAGGGGTCTATGAAATCTGTTTGTTTTTATAGGCTAACCTCTGTTTTTACCAGCCTCTCCAGCAGTCAGCCAGGCAGACAACCGTGGGTGGTAGCTTAGCTAGCACTTTGATACTAATGGCGTGCTGTGTGCTGGGCTGAGGGGAGGGATGCTAAAGGGGGCGAGAGGAGGGATAGCGTGTGTTGGCAGGCTTGGTATCTGCAGGGACACTAGTGGTGGCCATGTGGGTGGGAATGAATATTGGGGGAAGGCTGTGTTGAGATAGATGGGGTAACAGTTGTACTGCAGTGGTAGAGGCTAAGACAGAGGCAGGATACTCTACTATATGTAGAAGTTAGATAGGATATATATATATAGGGGAACAACATTGTTATCTGTATAGTTCACCCCAGCCTGACGATTGGCTCAGTGGTGTTTTGTTCGCTATTCTGAGCTGCTCTCACTTCAGCGTGTGACACATGACTCACTCTGTCTGGGTAAGCCACTGACTAGCTTGATGTGAGAAGGAAAACAAAAACTGGTATTGGAGAGAGCCTCTGTCAAGCGTAATACTAGATAGCCGTTGAGGGGTTTGTTCAACACATTTTGTCATGGGGCAGAGAGAAACATTTGTAGTTTTATCATGCTGTTCTTCACATTTTGTCATGTGACTGAGAGAACATTTAGCCGTTTTAAAGCGAATTTCCTGCATGGCATATAACATGATTGTATGCTATCTGGGGGGCCCCGACCGAAAAACTAAATCTTGACGCTTGGAAGTAGAGGGCCCCGGGACACATGCCTTGCGTGCCCAGTTCCTAAATCCCACCCTGGGAAAGTGTGTACATACGTCCAGGTAAAATTATAGTATGTGTGTATGTGGGGAGTGTGTGTATGTGGGGAGTGTGTGTGCTTGGACCGATAATCTGCTTTGTCTGCATCTCTGGGTCCCCTCCTATCTTTGTTGTGGTGTGTGTGTGTGTGTGTGTGTGTGTGTGTGTGTGTGTGTGTGTGTGTGTGTGTGTGTGTGTGTGTGTGTGTGGGAGGGGGGGGCAGGTCAGTTCTCCAGCCATAAATACTATCCCTGGTGGCTTGGTGACTAACACACAGCTCAGCTCCACCCAAAGGCTTTGTTATCATAGCAGCAAAATGTCATATCACGGACTGTTTGTTTGCCCAACATGCTGACTCAGACAGGGTTAGGGCTGAATGCAACTGTTGGCTGTGGGCATGTCTTCACTGTTAGCACTAAATGGACCGCCAAGTTGGAGTGGAAAGATCCGTCTTTGGACGACTTTCTTGTGCAGCAGGTCATTGGATAACTTCACCTCAGTTCCGCTCCAACTTGGCGGCCCAAAGAGGGTTTCTCTTTTGTTATAAGTCATGCATAGAAAAGGAGTCTGCTTTAAACCTGAAAGACTTAAAGATATCTTTGTGTGGAGATGATCCATGTTGACTTTTTAGATCAGTGTCAGTCCAAGTGTCCTGTTAAAATGAAAGATAAAGAGGACTTATTTTACCTTTATTTAACTAGGCAGGTCAGTTAAGAACAAATTCTTATTTTCAATGACGATCTAGGAACCGTGGGTTAACTGCCTTGTTCAGGGGCAGAACGACAGATTTTTACCTTGTCAGCTCAGGGATTTGATCTTGCAACCTTTCGGTTGCTAGTCCAACACTCTAACCACTAGGCTACCTGCCGCCCCATCTTGCCCTTTGGGAGACATCAGCCTCCGAGGGATGCCAGAGCACTGCTTTTAAACCTGACAACGAGAGGAAAACCACACACATTGCAGAGAAAGATACACAGACAAGTGAAGAAAATGCTGAATAATTCCTTCTCTTGAACAATATTCCTTTAATGAGAGAGATGGAGTCTGCTGTCTCTCCCAGCCCTCCATCTTCTCTCCATCTTCTACCTTCCAATAAACCCCTCAGACACCCTGTCTGTATCCCAATTCTCTAGCCCTTTGACTAAAGCACTGTTCACTTCCCTTCCTGGGTTTAAAAGGGAAGTTGTAAGAAATATGGTGGAAAGTCCTTCTAGCCCATGCTTATCTTACACCAATCCAAGGTTTTTAAACCTCTCCACTGGCATACACTCTCCTCCTCAACACAGGTCACCTGACATCACTGACCTATACTCATATTCAATACATTGAATGTGTTTCATAAAGCCCTTTTTACATCAGCATACTGGGTAGAGAGGAACCAGTCTCAGAGGGGAGGGCCAGTCCTCTTCTGGCTGTACCGGGTAGAGAGGAACCAGTCTCAGAGGGGTGGCCAGTCCTCTTCTGGGTAGAGAGGAACCAGTCTCAGAGGGGAGGGCCAGTCCTCTTCTGGCTGTACTGGGTAGAGAGGAACCAGTCTCAGAGGGGTGGCCAGTCCTCTTCTGGCTGTACCAGGTAGAGAGGAACCAGTCTCAGAGGGGAGGGCCAGTCCTCTTCTGGCTGTACCAGGTAGAGAGGAACCAGTCTCAGAGGGGTGGCCAGTCCTCTTCTGGCTGTACCAGGTAGAGAGGAACCAGTCTCAGAGGGGTGGCCAGTCCTCTTCTAGGTAGAGAGGAACCAGTCTCAGAGGGGAGGGCCAGTCCTCTTCTGGGTGGAGAGGAACCAGTCTCAGAGGGGAGGGCCAGTCCTCTTCTGGCTGTACTGGGTAGAGATGAACCAGTCTCAGAGGGGAGGGCCAGTCCTCTTCTGGGTGTACTGGGTAGAGAGGAACCAGTCTCAGAGGGGAGGGCCAGTCCTCTTCTGGCTGTACCAGGTAGAGATGAACCAGTCTCAGAGGGGAGGGCCAGTCCTCTTCTGGGTGTACTGGGTAGAGAGGAACCAGTCTCAGAGGGGAGGGCCAGTCCTCTTCTAGGTGTACTGGGTAGAAACCTACACTTACTGCTACGGAACCGCTACAGTGCAGCCTTATCCCACCTTTCCCTGAGGTGTGTATTCAGAGTGCAGTCTCATCTCACCTTTCCCTGAGGTGGGTATTCAGAGGGCAGTCTCATCTCACCTTTCCCTGAGGTGGGTATTCAGAGTGCAGTCTCATCTCACCTTTCCCTGAGGTGTGTATTCAGAGGGCAGTCTCATCTCACCTTTCCCTGAGGTGGGTATTCAGAGGGCAGTCTCATCTCACCTTTCCCTGAGGTGTGTATTCAGAGGGCAGTCTCATCTCACCTTTCCCTGAGGTGGGTATTCAGAGTGCAGTCTCATCTCACCTTTCCCTGAGGTGTGTATTCAGAGGGCAGTCTCATCTCACCTTTCCCTGAGGTGGGTATTCAGAGGGCAGTCTCATCTCACCTTTCCCTGAGGTGTGTATTCAGAGTGCAGTCTCATCTCACCTTTCCCTGAGGTGGGTATTCAGAGGGCAGTCTCATCTCTCCTTTCCCTGAGGTGGGTATTCAGAATGCAAGGCTCCTGGCCGTGTGTTAGTTAGCCTGCTGTGAGGATACCGTTACGGTGAATGTCACAGGCCCGGGATTGGTTTTACCTCCCACTGTGAGAGCCAAGGCAAGCCCTTGCTCCCTCTCTCGCTCTCGGCCTCCCCTTTTTTTCACACTTTCGTTCACCCGGTTATTCTCGGTCTTCCTCAGCCCCTCCTTCACTCTCCCTCCATCTGTTGCTCTTCCATACCTCATTTCTGTCCCTCATGTCTCTCTCTTCATCTCTTTTCCCCTCCTCCCTCTCCAGCCATCTCTCTTCCTCGTACATTTTTACTTCCCCCTCTTTCTTTCTTTACTCATAACCCCATGAGTAGAGAGGGAGGGAGGGAGGGAGGGAAATAGCTTGAAATGAATCATGAAAGCTGAACGTGTCCACATCATGAACTATACACTGCATGAACATATTGAGCTCACTAGTGTTAGCAGACTCAGACAGTGACCTCACTAGTGTTAGCAGACTCAGACAGTGAGCTCACTAGTGTTAGCAGACTCAGACAGTGAGCTCACTAGTGTTAGCAGACTCAGACAGTGACCAATGGCTGTATCGATGATTGTTCTCCCTTTTGAATTCAGTGAAGATTGTAGCATAGCATTTTCTTATCACTTCTTAATGTCGCCAACACTTAAATTGCCTCCCTCGTAAATTCAGTTCTTTCCAATTACATTTTACAACGTCCGCAGCAATCACGGGAACAGTAAAACCACGGAAAAGGTTCTTTTTTAAAAGCATCTTGAAATAAGTCCCCATTATAACAGGTAAGAAAGATATTTCCGCAGCATTTCTCTATTGACACACTCTTGGGGGTGCTTACAATTTTACGTTAATATGCAAATTAGTTTAACAGTCCCCCCCCCCCCCAAATAAAAGTATCACCTAGCAACAGATGCATATAATAAAGAGCGGATGTTTTTTTGGAGTGCAGAACACAGAAACAAGGGGGGGGTGTAGTTATATGAACTTCGTCTGTACCTCCTCCACCTCCATAATGGAGCTGTCTGTCATTCTCCTCTGGCTCAGTTGAAATGGTTAGCATAAGGGCCCGGCAGCAGTGCTGTTTTCTCCCATTGCCACTGTCAGAGTACTTTAGCCTCTACATGCCAAACACAACTCACAGCTATCAGAGAGAAAGAGAGAGAGAGAGAGAGGGGCCCTGCCATCAAACAAAACGCCTTTATGGTTTTGTGCGGAGAGCGCTGCTGTGCTGAACAGCGTTCCTGCAACTCCAACCCAACACGTCCCTCTTGAACAGAGCCAGACTTTGTCCGATGGAGTTGGTCTACTAGGTATATGCTGGGCGTTTATGATGGAGTATTCCGTTATTTTAGCATACGGCCAAACCAGAAGGAAATCCCAAGACTGATGACTTAATAAATCTGTCCTCTCCCCTATCTGAGGGTTGTAAAACTGCACGCATGGCTTATCTGTGCTCAATAAAGAGAGACCTGTGCTTGTGTGTAAGAGAGAGAGAGAGAGAAAGGTTAGTCGGTTCAGGGCTCCTCTCCCCACTCCAGCCATTGTAATCAATCTGTGTGTAATGAGCCATCTCTGCAGAGCTGCCAGGCCTGGTAATGTGGGGCTGGTTCTACCATCTACTATCCTCCCTGGGGTTCTAAAAATACTGCAGCAGTCTTTCTCCGCGTATATAAAAAGGTATGATGGGTCCGCACTCAAAAAGATGTCGCCTAAAATATCTATTTTTTTCTTATTTTCACTGCATCAGGGACGTTTGGGCTCTGCAGCCTTCTTGAGTGTGTAGGTACAAATCATTTTCATTCAGAACAGCATTTGGAGGGAACACAGGTGAACAACCGACGAGCAGCAGGTGCTTCTAATCAGGGTGGTCACTCATCTGCCAATCAGGGATGTGTCTTCTCTGATCTACCTGTATACATGTTACAGTCAGAAAGACATACAGAATGATAGGGTATGGGAGTGGGCTCCACAGGAGGCTGCTGAGGGGAGGACGGCATCAAATGGAATGGCATCCATGTGTTTGATGTATTTGATACCATTTCCGTCTATTCCGCTCCAGTCATTACCACGAGCCAATCCTCCCCAATTAAGGTGCCACCAACCTCCTGTGGTGGGAACGAAGGGCAATTGAGGGCATCAGGGGTGAGCTATTCATCAATGAATTGCCTTAGTTGCCTGCTCACTTGGATCCATTATATCAGTTGATGAGAGAGCTCCACATATCACCCAGCCCTGACTGGCGTAGTAATTATGTGAGTTGTCAGGGTTTTTTAATTGAATGAGGTGATCTAGTGAACAAATCCGAACAGGAAATATCCACCCAGCTTTACAGGGATGTTCACCACCAGCAGCACCGTTTTCCAGTATTCCACTGAAATCTGCACTATAGTCATTCTATGTAGCATGTGCTTCAGCCAAGGTTATGAGTCCAGTCTGGGAATACCAGTACCACTATACAAGTACCTGTATATCAGTGTTAAGACATAGGGTTTATGTGTGAGTGTGTATGTTGACCCCGTCTCCTCTCCCTTCTCCCTTCAGACATGTCTGGAGTTGGAGCGTTATCTACAGACGGAGCCCAAGAGGCTGTCGGACCTCTTTGACGAGGAGCTTGACTGCCTGCTCACCCCGGCCTACCTGAAGGAGGACAGTGAAGAGGACCTACTAGACCCCCTCCTCCCCAGCCTCCCGGACCCCCCCAGCCCTCCTCTACCGCCCCTGCTCTGCCCCTCTCGGAAGCACCTCTCTGGGGCCTTGAAGTCTGCCAAACTTAGAGACGGGGTGGGGTTAGGGTCTGGAGGGGGAGGGGTACACCCAGCCCAGTTGAGCGCCGTCACCTCCCTGACGCCGCCCTCGTCCCCGGAGCTGGGACGCCACCTGGTCAAGCCCGACCCCCACCAGACTCTGACGGCGTCCGCGGACGGCACGCTCACTCTCAAACTGGTGGCGAGGAAGGTGGGGCTGAGCGCCGCCAGGCTGGCGGCGACAAACGCGCCACCCCTGCCCACAAGGCATGACACCACAGGCGGGCACAGCGACGGCGAGCAGGGGGGCACGTGTGTGATGGGCGTGGGGGGTATCTCTGAGAACAAGAAGAGGGTCCACCGCTGCCAGTTTAACGGCTGCAGGAAGGTCTACACCAAGAGCTCCCATCTCAAGGCACACCAGAGGACACACACAGGTGACACTCATCAGCACTACGCTGCAGTCTACAGCACAGTTGAAATAGCATTGGTTTTTATTTCAGATACATTGAGCATCAGATTGAGCCTGCCTTGAATACCAAATGTACGGCACTTTTGGGACTATTCTGTTCCATCCCATTGCACTAGGCAAGCTTAATTATGTTCACTTCTGCCCAGGGAAAGTCACTTAATCTGAAAACATAAGTATCATTTATCAAAGAGGTAGATCATCTGAGTCGTTAACAGGCAGGGCGAGCTCTCAGACAGACTCTACAGACCAACACCATCACAACTACTACGCATCATGCATTACCTTCTTAGACATCCCTCGTCCATCCATGTTTCACGTTCCTTACTTTTAGCTCAGGTTCTCTTCAATCATACCTGGTACTCATCATGGTCTTTTCTGTGAACGGAGCCTCATTTATGAATTACAGAACAGATCCACAGATCTTCTTTATCATCCTCTACCTCCTACTCAGCCTCTTCATCCTCTTCCTCGTCTAACCCTAACCCTGGGTCAGTGCTCACTGGCTCCTCCAATTATAGAATATTGGCCCTAAAATAGAATTACCACCTAAACTTAGAGTCCTGGCACCAGCACCCAAAATGAGTACTTCAGTACTCTTCAGCGCTGCCTGTACCCTCAGTATACTCTGCTATCAGTATTCCTCCTCAAGGTTACCACACTACTTCCTCAGCAGATTTCCGGAGGGGGAAATGGCCATAATTCTCACTCTCCTCAATCTCAATCCCAAACCACTCAGACCTCCGTCAGGAAACTGTCCGCAGAGTGACTAACTGCCCCGTGATTGATGGATTGACCTGGATAAGCCGTGGTTTCCCAGTTTATTTTAGTCTGCCGCCCCGTATCCCTCTACGTACTCTTTCTATAGGATAAGTCTGGCACTTCTCAAACACCTGTATGCTAACCAGGTTTGGGGTCAATTCCATTTAAATTCCAGTCAATTCAAAAAGTAAACCAAACCAATTCAGATTTTTTTGTTTTTTTTGTTCTCTTATTGAAAGGCATTGAGGAGAATTTGAATTAGAATTTTAGTTCACTTCCTGAATTGAAATGGAATAGACCCCGACTCTAACGCTCCATGTCAGTTCTACAGCCTCAACAGGTCTGTTCCAATATCCACACTAGCTTCCCATTTAGAGTCGGGGTCCATTCCAGAGTGAGGGATATAGCTGGAACACATGGAAGAGAGTGAGGGATATAGCTGGAACACATGGAGAGAGGAGTATAGCTGGAACACGTGGAAGAGAGTACAGCTGGAACACGTGGAAGAGAGTATAGCTGGAACACGTGGAAGAGAGTATAGCTGGAACACGTGGAAGAGAGTATAGCTGGAACATGTGGAAGAGAGTATAGCTGGAACACATGGAAGAGAGTATAGCTGGAACACATGGAAGAGAGTATAGCTGGAACACATGGAAGAGAGTATAGCTGGAACACATGGAAGAGAGTATAGCTGGAACACATGGAAGAGAGTATAGCTGGAACACATGGAAGAGAGTATAGCTGGAACACATGGAAGAGAGTATAGCTGGAACACATGGAAGAGAGTATAGCTGGAACACATGGAAGAGAGTATAGCTGGAACACATGGAAGAGAGTATAGCTGGAACACATGGAAGAGAGTATAGTATAGCTGGAACACATGGAAGAGAGTATAGCTGGAACACATGGAAGAGAGTATAGCTGGAACACATGGAAGAGAGTATAGCTGGAACACATGGAAGAGAGTATAGCTGGAACACATGGAAGAGAGTATAGCTGGAACACATGGAAGAGAGTATAGCTGGAACACATGGAAGAGAGTATAGCTGGAACAGTTGTTTTAGTCACTCAGAGACATAAAGAACCAAGACAGTGACCGAGCACTGAGGAGGAGAGGTAGAAACATCTCAGTCCACCTGTACTGTTCAGTGACATGCTGGCTCTAAAAGAGCAGGGTCAGTGTTATAGCTAGCTGAAATAGTTACTTTAGCCACTGACAGAACCGAGACAGTGACCGAGCACTGAGGAGGAGAGGTAGAAACATCTGTCGGAGACATAGTGCCATGGGCCTCTCGTTCAATCATCAGGGCATGACTCAAACCCCTCCTTTCTTCACTTGTTATTCCCATAAATGACTGACAGAGAAGATATGAACAATAGAGCTGGAATCGAGCAGACTTTGTGGAAATGACACGTCCCTGCAGTGAGTTTTATGAATGGAGGTTTGAACACAGATAAGGAAGTGTGCAATTCGATTTTGAAGAGAGGAAGAGTAAAAACACGTCTCTCTCTGTCCTGCCTCCTCCTCCTCCCCTCCTCTCTCTGTCTCCTCCATCTCTCCCTTTCTCTCACACCAATGCACGCACACCCACACACTCTCCCTCTCTGCTCATATAAAGGAAGCCAGCATTGACGAGTGTAACAGTAAAAGTGTAGGAGTGAGTAGTACTGGTCTGTAAAGTGCTTTCCCAGTGCCCCCATAATGACCTCAGAGATCACGATACCCCGGTCCATCTCCAGCTAATGGAGGAAATGCAGTTAACCACAACTCAGGCACCTGAGAGGCTGGGTCGTGTGTGTAGTGTGTGTGTGTGTGTGTGTGTGTGTGTGTGTGTGTGTGTGTGTGTGTGTGTGTGTGTGTGTGTGTGTGTTAGTTGCTAGGCAACCATAGCCTATCAATGCAGGAGTGTGTAGCTGGAGTGGTTATATGCTGTGCTCTAGGCACTGGTCTCAGCCTGTATCGATGCTCTCTCCACTATGCCTCCCCCCTCACAACCACCACACCCCCTACCCCCACCAAGAATGTACAGCGTTACAGTGCAGGTTGCTAGGCAACTGCATTCTTTTCTGCCAGCGTGAGTGGTAATTGGCTAGTGGCACAGCGGCGTGTGCTGCCAATGCCAGATCCAGCCAGCTGCACTAGCTGCCTCCTCCTCGTGTTTCATCCCTTACCCCGTTGCTAGGAGACTGAGTCAGGCATCCATGCCTCCCAGGACTATAATTGGCCGGTGTGAGGGAGGGAGGGAGTGGGCCAGACCTAAATCTGCCCCTCTTGTTTTTAAGGCTAGAGGAGATGAGAGGGGAGGATATGGCTAGAGGAGAGGAAAGGACAGAGGAGAGGAGGACAGAGGACAGGAAAGGACAGAGGAGAGAGAACAGACGAGAGGGGAGGATGGGGCTAGAGGAGAGGAAATGACAGGGAGAGAGGAGGAGAGAGGAGGATGGGCTAGAGGAGAGGGGAGGATGGGCTAGAGGAGAGGGAGGATGGGGCTAGAGGAGAGGGAGGATGGGGCTAGAGGAGAGGGGGGGGGCTAGAGGAGAGAGGAGGGGGGAGAGGAGGTGGGGCTAGAGGAGAGAGGAGGAGGGGAGAGGAGAGGAGGATGGGGCTAGAGGAGAGAGGAGGATGGGGCTAGAGGAAAGGACAGGGGAGGGGAGGAGGGGGAGGAGGGGAGAGGGAGGGAGGATGGGGCTAGAGGAGAGAGGAGGATGGGGCTAGAGGAGAGAGGAGGATGGGGCTAGAGAGAGAGAGGAGAGAGGAGAGGAGGATGGGGCTAGAGGAGAGAGGAGGATGGGGCTAGAGGAGAGAGGAGGATGGGGCTAGAGGAGAGAGGAGGATGGGGCTAGAGGAGAGAGGAGGATGGGGCTAGAGGAGAGGAAAGGAGAGAGGAGAGGAGGATGGGGCTAGAGGAGAGGGGAGGATGGGGCTAGAGGAGAGGAAAGGACAGAGGAGAGGGGAGGATGGGGCTAGAGGAGAGGAGAGGAGGATGGGGCTAGAGGAGAGGGGAGGATAGGGGAAATGTGAACCTGTGTTGGGGAATGAGTTGGATGTGAGTGATAAGTACTCTGTTACACACCTGGTACCTCTGTTACCCACCACCAAGCTAGCCTCTAAAGATAAGAATGGCCTCTGTTACCTACCACTCAGCTAGCCTCTCAATATAAGAATGGCCTCTGGTATTTTAAGTTGTTGAGTAGTGAATTCCTTATGGACAACATCAGAGTAACACCAAAGAAGGCTGGCCCAAGGAGGAAGAGGGGGCTAGTCCCCTAAAAACATCTTCACCTGCTGACACACGTCATCCCATTTGCTTTATTATGGTAATGTACCTTTTCAGTTCTTCAGCAGCTTGGTTGGGGAGATAGCAGGCAGGTCATTATAAAAGCACTGTAAACCACAAAATGCTTCCTTCCTTTCTTAATTGCATTCTGAAAGCTGATGAAGCAAGTGTTATGTGGATTGGATGGAGCTCTTGAAGAGAGATATAAAACGTGTGACAACTGCTCTTACAAACCGTGCCTCATTAAACCATCCAAGCACACTGGGGAGCTATTATATAGGTGATATTATATAAGTTATATTATAGTGTATATATTATATAGGTGATATTATATAAGTTATATTATAGTGTATATATTATATAGGTGATATTATATAAGTTTATATTATAGTATATAGATTATATTATATATGTTATATTATTATAGGTTCTATTATAGTATATATATTATATTATATAGGTTATATTATAGTATTTATATTATATAGGTTATAGTATATAGATGATATTATATAGGTTATATTATATAAGTTATAGTATATAGATGATATTATATAGGTTATATTATAGCATATATATATTATATAGATGATATTATATAGGTTATATTATATAAGTTATAGTATAAAGATGATATTACATAGGTTATATTATAGTATATATATTTTATAGGTTATATTATATCAGTTATTTTATAGTATATAGATGATATTATGTAGATTATATTATAGTATATAGATGATATTATATATAAGTTATAGTATATAGATGATATTATATAGGTTATATATATATTATTTTACATTTACGTCATTTAGCAGACGCTCTTATCCAGAGCGACTTACAGTAGTGAATGCATACATTTCATTTCATACATTTTTTTTCTTTTTTCTCCGTACCGACCCCCCATGGGAATCGAACCCACAACCCTGGCGTTGCAAACACCATGCTCTACCAACTGAGCCACAGGGATAGACAACCTATTATATAGGATATAGGTTATATTATATAAGTTATAGTATATAGATGATATTACATAGGTTATAGTATATATATTATATAGGTTATATTATATCAGTTACATTATAGTATATAGATGATATTATATAGGTTATATAATATAAGTTATATTATAGTATATAGATGATATTATATTGTATAGATTATAGTATATATATTATATAGGTTATATTATATGTTATATTATAGTATATAGATGATATTATATAGGTTATAGTATAGTATATATGTTATATTATAAAGGTTATATTATATAAATTCTATTATAGTATATAGATTATATTATATAGGTTATATTATAGTATATATATTATATTATAAAGGTTATATTATATAAATTCTATTATAGTATATAGATTATATTATATAGGTTATATTATAGTATATATATTATATTATAAAGGTTATATTATATTATATAGTCTCTAGTCTCTATGAGACTGTATTTAGTCTGGCGTCTCTATGAGACTGTATTTAGGCTGGCGTCTCTATGAGACTGTATTTAGGCTGGCGTCTCTATGAGACTGTATTTAGGCTGGTGTCTCTATGAGACTGTATTTAGTCTGGCGTCTCTATGAGACTGTATTTAGTCTGGCGTCTCTATGAGACTGTATTTAGTCTGGCGTCTCTATGAGACTGTATTTAGTCTGGCGTCTCTATGAGACTGTATTTAGTCTGGTGTTTCTATGAGACTGTATTTAGTCTGGCGTCTCTATGAGACTGTATTTAGGCTGGCGTCTCTATGAGACTGTATTTAGGCTGGCGTCTCTATGAGACTGTATTTAGGCTGGCGTCTCTATGAGACTGTATTTAGTCTGGCGTTTCTACGAGACTGTATTTAGTCTGGCGTTTCTATGAGACTGTATTTAGTCTGGCGTCTCTATGAGACTGTATTTAGTCTGGCGTCTCTATGAGACTGTATTTAGTCTGGCGTCTCTATGAGACTGTATTTAGTCTGGCGTCTCTATGAGACTGTATTTAGTCTGGTGTTTCTATGAGACTGTATTTAGTCTGATGTCTGTGTTATGCAGTCTAGTTGGGATGATTGGTGGATGTGTGTGACATCTCCTTAGAGAGGGAGGCAGCTGGCAGATTGTAAATATAGAGTAACTTCCCATTAAGCAACACCACTGGCCTAATTATCACACACATGCACATACACACACCTCCCACCAGTATCTCTGCCCCTCTCCTCTTCCTCTTCTCCTCCTTTTCATTTCTGCCCGTTCAGCAGGATAAGAGACCACTGGGAACCCCTCCGCATCCATGAAAACACACTATACACACACACACACACACACACACACACACACACACACACACACACACACACACACACACACCTAACATGTCTCTCTCTCACACTCACACACACACACACACACACACACACACACACACACACACACACACACCTAACATGTCTCTCTCTCACACTCCCACACACACACACACACACACACACACACACACACACATACACAC
The DNA here is from genome assembly GCF_965601325.2 of Salmo salar. NCBI lineage: Eukaryota > Metazoa > Chordata > Actinopteri > Salmoniformes > Salmonidae > Salmo > Salmo salar. The sequence goes on from NC_138307.1 coordinate 24,272,191, forward strand.
ATACACACACACAGGGGCAGACTGGAACCAGAATCAGCCATGGCGTTTCTAACACAGCGGCTCATGTTTTCCTTAAGACGCCCATTATTTGACAAATTATAATTTTGTGCAAAAAAACCCCAAGTCAGACAGGCCCAATGGGCAAAAAATGGACCAGCCCTTCTGGCATTTGCCCGAAATGCCAGATGACCAGTCTGCTGCTACAGACACACACACCCTCCTAAATGGAAGTCTCCTATCAACTTAGCTGCACGTGAAACACAGTACGATGGGAATATACCCCCCATCTAGTTGACTGAGCCCAATGTTAATGTTTGATTTTATGTAGCCATGCAGCTGTTCTGTACAACGTCGATCCTGTTCATCATAAACTGTAATGGTTATATCAGTTTACCGAGGGGTAATAATCAAGCTCTAATACGTGGGATTGGTGGATGCTTGCTATAACCATCCGTATGATTGGTGCATAAGTGTTAAACATGCGTGTGATTGGTGGATGAGTAATAAACAGGAGTGTTTTTTTCTGTCCTCAGGTGAGAAGCCCTACAAGTGCTCATGGGAGGGCTGTGAGTGGCGGTTCGCCCGGAGCGATGAGCTGACGAGACACTACCGCAAACACACGGGCGCAAAGCCTTTTAAGTGTGACCACTGTGACAGGTATGTCAAAACACAATCGCATCACACACACACACCACACACACACCAAACACACACACACACACACACACACACACACAGGCAGCAACACAAGCCTGTTAAGTGTATCGACTCTGAAGGCGAGGCATGCGTTACTCAAGCTCAGTGTTTGGCAAGGCAGTTACAGTACTTAACAGACTGATGCAGCCAGCCCTAGTAAGCAACACTGTAGTACAGGGCATATAGTAGTCATGTTAGGTCCAGACCATAAAGATCAGAAAGGCACCCGTCATGTTGGGAGCACTTAAACGCCTTAAAAGAGGCCTAAAAAAAGCCAACAAAGATGAACTTTACTGAGAAATTCATTGCAGGGTCCCGTCTAGATTCCTATGTGTTTGCATTCTGCTCCCACCTGTTTGATTGGTTTTTATAAGGATGTATTTTAGCCCACCAAGAGCTAGTCTTCCAGTCCTTAAGAAATGTAAAGACTTACAGAAGTGTAGAAAAACAACAGAAGCGGAGTAAAAACACAAACACAGATCCACTGTCCAACTGTTCAGAACCCTCAGGTTATACTGTTGTCTATAGGAGAGTATATTACCATGACAACTGTTCAGAACCCTCAGGTTATACTGTTGTCTATAGGAGCCTATATTACCATGACAACTGTTCAGAAACCTCAGGTTATACTGTTGTCTATAGGAGCCTATATTACCATGACAACTGTTCAGAAACCTCAGGTTATACTGTTGTCCATAAGAGCCTATATTACCATGACAACTGTTCAGAACCCTCAGGTTATACTGTTGTCTATAGGAGCCTATATTACCATGACAACTGTTCAGAACCCTCAGGTTATACTGTTGTCCATAAGAGCCTATATTACCATGACAACTGTTCAGAACCCTCAGGTTATACTGTTGTCTATAGGAGCCTATATTACCATGACAACTGTTCAGAACCCTCAGGTTATACTGTTGTCTATAGGAGCCTATATTACCATGACAACTGTTCAGAACCCTCAGGTTATACTGCTGTCTATAGGAGCCTATATTACCATGACAACTGTTCAGAACCCTCAGGTTATACTGTTGTCTATAGGAGACTATATTACCATGACAACTGTTCAGAACCCTCAGGTTATACTGCTGTCTATAGGAGCCTATATTACCATGACAACTGTTCAGAACCCTCAGGTTATACTGTTGTCTATAGGAGACTATATTACCATGACAACTGTTCAGAACCCTCAGGTTATACTGTTGTCTATAGGAGACTATATTACCATGACAACTGTTCAGAACCCTCAGGTTATACTGTTGTCTATAGGAGCCTATATTACCATGACAACTGTTCAGAACCCTCAGGTTATACTGTTGTCTATAGGAGCCTATATTACCATGACAACTGTTCAGAACCCTCAGGTTATACTGTTGTCTATAGGAGCCTATATTACCATGACAACTGTTCAGAACCCTCAGGTTATACTGTTGTCTATAGGAGACTATATTACCATGACAACTGTTCAGAACCCTCAGGTTATACTGTTGTCTATAGGAGACTATATTACCATGACAACTGTTCAGAACCCTCAGGTTATACTGTTGTCTATAGGAGCCTAAATCACCATGACAACTGTTCAGAACCCTCAGGTTATACTGTTGTCTATAGGAGCCTATATTACCATGACAACTGTTCAGAACCCTCAGGTTATACTGCTGTCTATAGGAGCCTATATTACCATGACAACTGTTCAGAACCCTCAGGTTATACTTTTTTTTTATAGGAGACTATGTTACTATGACAACGTGAGAGGAGCTTGAGGAGCTGTACAGTAATACAGTATGTTGATGTTCACAACAACACCTCATCCGTGTGTCACCTCACCTCCCTGTCCTGTGTGTGTCCAACATCTCCATTCATCCAGACGTATGAGTCAGACAGGGACCTGTGTGTCCAACATCTCCATTCATCCAGACGTATGAGTCAGACAGGGACCTGTGTGTGTCCAACATCTCCATTCATCCAGACGTATGAGTCAGACAGGGACCTGTGTGTCCAACATCTCCATTCATCCAGACGTATGAGTCAGACAGGGACCTGTGTGTGTCCAACATCTCCATTCATCCAGACGTATGAGTCAGACAGGGACCTGTGTGTCCAACATCTCCATTCATCCAGACGTATGAGTCAGACAGGGACCTGTGTGTCCAACATCTCCATTCATCCAGACGTATGAGTCAGACAGGGACCTGTGTGTCCAACATCTCCATTCATCCAGACGTATGAGTCAGACAGGGACCTGTGTGTGTCCAACATCTCCATTCATCCAGACGTATGAGTCAGACAGGGACCTGTGTGTCCAACATCTCCATTCATCCAGACGTATGAGTCAGACAGGGACCTGTGTGTCCAACATCTCCATTCATCCAGACGTATGAGTCAGACAGGGACCTGTGTGTCCAACATCTCCATTCATCCAGACGTATGAGTCAGACAGGGACCTGTGTGTCCAACATCTCCATTCATCCAGACGTATGAGTCAGACAGGGACCTGTGTGTCCAACATCTCCATTCATCCAGACGTATGAGTCAGACAGGGACCTGTGTGTCCAACATCTCCATTCATCCAGACGTATGAGTCAGACATAAATATGTCGTTATTTGTAGCAATGAGGAAAGTAAAGAAGAAAAAGTTAGGAATATGATCGAATAAAATATTCATATTTGGTACATAATGTGATTTCATGTTTTACTTTGTTGACTTTGGTCTCGAACAAATATATGAGTCCAATTTCAATATGTTCTACTAATTTAGTTCTGATGTTGTTTGTGTGCATTTCTTATACATGCAGACAGCTCAACTAATTGTGCCTTAATGGTAGAACAAACGCTGTTAGTGTTGCTTTTCCACCACTGGTTCAACAGATTCATCTGCAGCTTCCATTCCTATTCATAATGCAGCTGCAGTCATTACCGGCCCTGTTGAACATCTTGATTGAAATGTTGATTATGAATTAGTCATACATGTTTAATTGCATGTGCATTAGAATTGCCTTGACGCACTAGCGACTCGCTAACAGCAGCAGTTAGACTGTTGACTCAACAATAGTTCCTCCTGCCATGGCAACAAGCTAACGACATCATTTCTGTCCGTTCTGCAGATGTTTCTCACGATCGGATCACTTGGCACTACACATGAAAAGGCATATCTGAGGAGGTGGAGGGAGAAGAGAGGGAGAGGAGGAGAGCGAGAAGAGGAGAGGTGAAGATGGAGGTGAACATCACGCCCGTCTCTGTTGTGTTGAAAAGGGTACTGAGGAGAGAGAGTTCAATCAAAAGCTTGGTTGCATCAGATCAAGGATCGGATCAGCCTTGGAAGACATGGGAGAGCAAGACAAAAGGACAGTGTCTGTGGGGCTGCATTGGGCACGTAATCATGGCGTTTGTGTACAGACAGACAGACAAACAGACAGTCTGGTCTAATGTTGTTCCCAAAGCAGCTCTGCCTCACCCGAGTCCTGGAAATCTGATACTGCCAGATTGGGATTCTGCCTGGAGACAGTAACACAATACCGACTGACACTTGTGTCGTATAAAGAGTAAAAGAAATGTCGTCCCATTTTCTGTTGCTCTTTCAAAGGTTATCTTAGAGTTTGGACAACTGCAAATAACCACAGGACAAGACTACTTTGCAAAGCCAACCCAGTCAAACTCCTCTTGTAAGGAGTCAAAGGTCAACCGGAAGACATTGACCCAGTCAATGACAGACAACTGATGATCACATTGAACTATAATATTCATACTCCTATTTTCCAGATGCACTCCTCTCTGTCTCCTCTCTGTCTCCTCTCTGTCTCCTCTCTGCCTCCTCACTGTCTCCTCTCTGTCTCCTCTCTGTCTCCTGCCTGTCTCCTCTTTGTTTCCACTCTGTCTCCTGCCTGTCTCCTGCCTGTCTCCTCTCTGCCTCCTCTCTGTCTCCTCTCTGTTTCCTGCCTGTCTCCTCTCTGTTTCCTCTCTGAGTTCCCCTCCACAGCTGCGCAGTGACACTTTTAAAACTTTTGTAAAAAATGTAATTTGTAAACCCTTCGGTCTTGAACTGGAAAGTCTTGAAACTCACCAAACGTTGGCTTGGACACATACTGTTCTAGTGTGGACTGCCATATGCACAAGCGAAAGACAAGTAGCAAAACAGCTACCGAAGCACAGACTGCAAAGGATATCGTAAATTATGTGTACAGGTTTCTTAATTTATTTTCTAAAATCTCTTCCCTTTCCCTATATGTTTTGCTGAGAACAATTCATTTCGGAGCGCACAGATCCTGTACAGCACCTCGCCATCAAAGTACCAAGCCTCTGAACTCTTCAACATGCTTGAAATGATACATTGGTCTATGGGAGTACTTGGCCAACCCCCTACAGAACTACAGAATGCAACTACCAGACAAAAGACAAAACTAGAGCCAGAGTCAAAAGCATACAGACAGAGACTTTGTCGGCCCCTTGCATTTCTAACAGAATTCTGCTCATGTCTACAGTTCATTTCAATAGGCTGAGATGCTTGTACTCAAGGTGGGATGTGGGAAATGTATTTTATGTTGAGGGAGGATTCTTCTTGTTACCGTTCAAGGTTTTTTGGAGGGTGAGTGAGTTATTGTGAATGTACTGTTGTCTGTCTGTGCATGGCATTAGCACCCAGAAAGGACTTGGTCAGTGGGATTGTTGTGCAGTCATATAGGTGGTACTGGGAAGCACAAGCCAGGCAGTGTGATTCACTTTCATCGGTAGTCTTCTCTTCACCATTATCATCACCGTGGTCTTTCCTCACCCTGAACTGTGTAAGAATTGGCAGGTGCAGAAACGCACACATCACTTGGCGAGAAGACAGACAAACATACATTTCCCCACTGACCAACACGGCCCGATTCCCAGCCCCGGCATTAGTTTGCTAGAAAGTGTCCGCCTCCTGTCCTGCTACTCGCAAATACCAAGGAATACAAACTCCAGGGTCATGTTCAGTAGGGAGGAAATTAATCCGAGTGAAACAAGCTACCACCTGAACGTACCGCATGGACGTTTTAAAACCTTTTGCTACAGTGTTCCTGGATGAACACAACCCAGACCTCCAGGCCCGTCTAGCTTAGCTGTGCACAAACACACGCAGGGAGGTTGAATGCATTGCACACGTCATCTCAATGATTTGTATAAAAGAGACCAAAAGAGGAACCTGGTAATAATGTTCTGTGTATATCAAACCTTTACCACACTCTCCCTTGAGGCTTACTGTCCAATATCCATGTGTCTGATTGGTTCCAATAAACCAGCATGAAAGACCAAAAATGCACAGACAACGGTGGTTGATCAGAATCAAAACCCGTTTTATTGTAGGAAACACAGCAGGAAACAAGCAACATCAAATGTTTTAGAGTAGTTGGGACTGTGATTAATGTTTCCTCCATTGGCAGCTCGCTGTGCTCAGACCTTTCTGTATTCCAGGGTGAAACCGTCAAGACAACAACTTAACTAAATGCTCTTATGTAGGTTTTCTCTGTAAATGCTAGCCACCAGTTGATTACTGAGATGTTGATTGTGATATCATCTTTTTTTTTATCGTACAACAAGATTCACTGTGTACTTGAACAGAGTTCCCTTTTGGGGCGGTTTATACAAAGCGGAGTCAAAATTAAGCTTCATTCTGGCCTGCCGAGTGGCGCTGCAGTCTAAGGCCCTGCATCGCAGTGCTAGAGGCGTTACTACAGACCCGGGTTCATTCCCGGGTTGTGCCACATCCGGCCGTGGCCAGGTGTCCCATAGGACGGCGCACAATTGGCTCAGCATCGTCCGGGTTAGGGGAGGGTTTGGCCGGGGGGGCTTTACCTCATCGCTCTCTAGCGACTCCTTGTGACGGGCCGGGTGCCTGCAGGCTGACCCAGGTCACCCCGCACATTGGTGCGGCTGGCTTCCGGGTTCAGCTGGCGGGTGTTAAGGAGCGCTGTTAGGCGGGTCATGTTTCAGAGGATGCCTGACTCCACCTTTGCCTCCCAAGCCTGTTGGGAAGATGCAGTGATGAGACAAGATCAAAATTGTAGAGAAAAAGGGAGGTAAAATGTACAAAATAATTCATCACCTCATCTCTTCAGTCGGTATAATTCAGCACTACAATTTGTTACAACATTTCAAAGTGACAGAAAGACAGGCATTTTGATTGTTTTACAGTTGTGGATAGTTATACACTGCATCTTGATGTACTGTATGACATGTGTTTGCTGTGCACTCTGTCATCATCTTCAAGCCCACTACCATGTCAGCTGTCTGACCACCACATGAACTTTGGATGTTACGTCCCAAATTCGGCTCCCTGAAACATCATGATGCACACACCAGTGTTGATGTATTTCCTGTTTCCAGTTTCCTGTCAGAGACGCATCATGTTTCCTGTTTGTGATCAGAGACACATCATGTTTCCTGTTTGTGATCAGAGACACATCATGTTTCCTGTTTGTGATCAGAGACACATCATGTTTCCTGTTTGTGATCAGAGACACATCATGTTTCCTGTTTGTGATCAGAGACACATCATGTTTCCTGTTTGTGATCAGAGACACATCATGTTTCCTGTTTGTGATCAGAGACACATCATGTTTCCTGTTTGTGATCAGAGACACATCATGTTTCCTGTTTGTGATCAGAGACACATCATGTTTCCTGTTTGTGATCAGAGACACATCATGTTTCCTGTTTGTGATCAGAGACACATCAGTAAGTTAGTAAAAACATTCACAAAGAACTACTGAAACAGACAAACACTTCACATTTACTTTATGTCTGCAGTCTACACCTCATGTTTACTTGTCTTTGTGCATCAGAGCTTGGTTATACAACAATGGCTTTCACTGCTTTGTGTGTGACTAAATCACTGCTTTGTGTGGGAGTAAATCACTGCTTTGTGTGGGACTAAATCACTGCTTTGTGTGAGAGTAAATGAAGATGTATTGTACACCATCCTTAGTGAAACAGCACCTCAAAAAACATTCCCTTTTTCTACCAGCGCCCCCCTCCCATATTCCTAACTGTACTCTCTCTCTCTTTCTCTCTCCTTTTTTTTGCTGTACAAAGTGTTTTCAAAATTATTATTTTATGATGTTAGTATGACGACGTTCTTTATTATGGAAAAAGGAAAGATTTATTTTTGTTACTGGTTTGTTTCATAATTCTTTTTTAAATTGGTATTGTAATATCTCTATGCAAGAACTGTTGAGTGAATCATTTGTATTTAAGAATGTAATATGTGTAATAAATAGTAGAATCACACTGGCCAGTGGTCTCTCTTTTCTTGGCTAGTCCCTGTAAATACATTGGGGATTTCTTCTTTCATAGAAGAAAGGTTGCACCCTGTTGGAGTCATGTCTAACCGGGACAGCAGCAGGGATCAGCCAATCGAGAAGAAGAAAATGTACTGTCACAGACGTCATAATGGCACAGATACAAAGATGAGTCTTCTATCTATCTCTATGCTCACACCTTGGCGGCCATTTTGGTTCCTCTTCCTAATCACGTTCTCTCCCTGCTTACAGTGACAGGTTCATTATTTGACCAATCAACCATCAATATGGGAGTAGGCCTACATGCACTCTTTCATCAGTTCATTTAATTTCACATTCAATGTGGAGGCGTTACAGTCCATTGTCTTGTTGAGGCAATGGAAATTAATTTTGTTCTACTTTCAACCCAAGACTCACACTGAGACCCATGATGGATGAATTACAACTGTTAGTAACCAAGGTGATGACATACCTGCCATTTCTTCTCCTTTTGACTGTGACTAAATGATAAAAGGGTACTCAAATAACTAAATGGTTAATTAGGGTGCAATTAACATGCTAGTTAATGAGCCTGTGCAGTGTATTAATTCTGCTTATGTCTGGCAGGGAACTACTCTAAGGTTTTCTCATTTAATGTCCTTAATTGAAATGGGCACCCTCATCAAGCAGCCTCCATGTATCTGTCAGACTTAATGTTCCTCTATGTGTAATTACAGACAATCACCACACACACCCCTCGTACCTACTGCCCATTGTACCTACACTAGATCAATCTATCGGACAGGTTATGAAATTAGAAACGAGAGAGTCATTTTTCATCCACCGTCCCTCATATCCCATGAGTAGTTTTTAATATTCAGGGATACCCCTATCATGTCATAAGATTCCTAGTGATGAAATGGGAATGGGAGTGTGTTTGTTAAAAAAAAGAGGGGAAAAGATACATACAGTCGCTAGTGAAAGTCTACACACCCCTTTCACATTCTGCTGCCTTAAAATTACATCTAAAAGGGGATTAAAATTGATGTTTTTCCTACAGATCTGCACAACCTACTCCACATTTCCAAAGTGAAAGAAACTTATAGAAAATGTTCCTAATTAATACACATTAAAATAAAATGTATTTTTATTTGACGAGGTAAGTCAGTTAATAACAAATTGTTATTTACAATGATGGCCTACCCCGGCCAAACCCTAATGAAACTGGGCCAATTGTGCACTGCCCTTTGGGTCTCCCAATCATAGCCATTTGTGATACAGCCTGGAATCGAACCAGGGTCTGTAGTGATGCCTCTAGCACTGAGATGCAGTGCCTTAGACCGCTGCACCACTCGTCTCGGATTGCATATGTCTTCATACTCCAGACTTAATACTTGGTGGAAGCACCTTTGGCAGCCATTACAGCTGTGGATCATACTGAATAAGATTCTACCAACCTTGTACAACTCTTATGTCAACACACATGTATCCAATAGGTGTTGAGTGTTCCTGAGTGGTCAGGTCTCAATCCTGACTTAAATTTGCTTGAAAATCTGAGACAAAATTTGAATATTGCTTCCATCAATGACTCCCAACCAAATGTAATGAGCTTGAGCAGTTTTGACAAAAACAATGGCTGTATGTTTCCATAAGAGGTTGGTAGAATCTTATTCAAGCCGGGGGCATGCACTCTGACTTCGGTCGCCAGCGGTGTTTCCTTCGACTGGTGCAGCTGGCTTCTGGGTTAAGCGATCAGTGTGTCAAGAAGCAGTGCGGTTCGGCGGAGTTGTGTTTCGGAGGACGCATGGCTCTTGACCTTAACCTCTCTCAAGTCCGTGCAGGAGTTGCAGCGATGGGACAAGACTAACTACCAATTATATATCCCGAAATTGGGGAGAAAAAGGGGTAAAAAAATAAAAAAAATAAAAATCTGGAGTAGGTTGTGTAGATCTGTAGGAAAAAAATAAAGTCCCCCAAAATGTGAAAACAAGGTGCAAGGGGTGTGTAGACTTTCACTAGGCCCTGTAGATGTGTGAGATGTCCCAAGACGTACCAAACATTTCCCCGGGCTGGACAAGTCAACCCGTGAGATAAAACAGTTTGTTCCAGTTGAGAATGCATCAATGTCATTTTCCCACCAACACACATATTCCATCCCTGCCTCACAGAACGGAACAGTCAGATCCTCAATGACAAACACAGAAGCTGCCAAAGAAGTGTTTTTCACCACCCAGTTTACCCTGCAGTCCTTCTGCAGTTCTCTAATGGTGTCTGGCAGCTTGGGGAAACAAGCTAATGCATTGAGGCATGGAGAGAAACAGAGGTGGATTCCATCTCCAGCTTATTGAATTCGAAGCTGGGGATTCCTAATTGGCAGAAATGCATTATCTAGACGTACACTACCGTTCAAAAGTTTGGGGTCACTTAGAAATGTCCTTGTTTTTGAAAGAAAAGCACATTTTTTGTGTCCATTAAAACAACATCAAATTGATCAGAAATACAGTGTAGACATTGTTCATGTAGTAAATGACTATTGTAGCTGGAAACGGCAAATTTGTTTATGGAATATCTACATAGGCGTACAGAGGCCCATTATCAGCAACCATCACTCCTGTGTTCCAATGGCACGTTGTGTTAGTTAATCCAAGTTTATCATTTTAAAAGGCTAATTGATCATTAAAAACCCTTTTGTAATTATGTTAGCACAGCTGAAAACTGTTGTCCTGATTAAAGAAGCAATAAAACTGGCCTTCTTTAGACTAATTGAGTATCTGGAGCATCAGCCTTACAGGCTCAAAATGGCCAGAAACAAAGACATTTCTTCTGAAACTCATGTCTATTCTTGTTCTGAGAAATGAAGGCTATTCCATGCAAAAAATTGCCAAGAAACTGAAGATTTTTTACAACGCTGTGTACTACTCCCTTCACATAACAGCGCAAACTGGCTCTAACCAGAATAGAAAGAGGTGGGAGGCCCCGGTGCACAACTGAGCAAGAGGACAAGTACATTAGAGTGTCTAGTTTGAGAAACAGGTGTTTCACAAGTCCTCAACTGGCAGCTTCATTAAATAGTATCCGCAAAACACCAGTCTCAACGTCAACAATGAAGAGGCGACTCCAGGATGCTGGCCTTCTAGGCATAGTTGCATTGAAAAAGCCATATCTCAGACTGGCCAATAAAAATAAAAAATTAAGATGGGCAAAAGAACACAGACACGGGACAGAGAAAGATTGGAAAAAAGGTCTAAGTTTGAGGTGTTCAGATCACACAAAAGACCATTCGTGAGAGGCAGAAAAAACAAAAAGATGCCGGAGGAGTGCTTGACAACATCTGTCAAGCATGGTGGAGGCAACGGGATGGTCTGGGGGTGCTTTGGTGGGGGTAAAGTGGGAGATTTGTACAGGGTAAAAGGGATCTTGAAGAAGGAAGGCTATCACTCCATTTTGCAACACCATGCCATACCCTGTGGACGGCGTTTAGTTGGAACCAATTTCCTCCTACAGCAGGACAATGACCCAAAGCACAGCTCCAAACTATGCAATAACTATTTAGGGAAGAAGCAGTCAGCTGGTATTCTTTCTATAATGGAGTGGCCAGCACAGTCACCGGATCTCAACCCTATTGAGCTGTTGTGGGAGCAGCTTGATTGTATGGTACGTAAGAAGTGCTCATCAAGCCAATCCAACTTGTGGGAGGTGCTTGATGAAGCATGGGGTGAAATCTCTTCAGATTTCCTCAACAAATTGACAACTAGAATGCCAAAAGGTCTGCAAGGCTGTAAATGCTGCAAATGGAGGATTCTTTGACAAAAGCAAAGTTTGAAGGACACAATTATTATTTCAATTTTAAAAAATCATTATTTATAACATTGTCAACGTCTTGACTATATTTCCTATTCATTTTGCAACTCATTTCATGTATGTTTTCATGGAAAACAAGGACATTTCTAAGTGACCTTAAACTTTTGAACGCTAATATAGCTACATTACTTCGTGTCCCTAATGCTTTGGTGTTCTTGTAAAGAAGATGGCTATAGCATAACATTGTCCAAAGTGAGCAGTCAGTCTGATGTCAGGGCTGTACTTCAGGTAATGCCCACCTTAACCCCAGAACACCAGACCAGGGACGTTATTCAGATTGGTCAATAGGCTACATGACATGAATATTTCCTAGTTTGATTGATGTGATGAGTCGATTGAAGAAGTGTTTAATTGATGAAGAAGTGTTTTTCACATGGACCTAGGTGTGTGTTCTTCCTTTTCACTTGTCTGTCTGCCTGGCTGTATAAAATGTGACAGGGAAAAAAAGCTGGCCAGCTAGTGTTTACATCTCCCAGTCGTTCCTTACCTGCGGGCATTTTGGATCGTGTGTGACTCATCCTCGGTCTAGACCGGACTATTCAACACACCAACACCCCAGGACTGTATTGGAAATGTTGACATCGATTCAAAACAGGCTGCCTAATCACAGTTCTCAGCCACTGAGAAAAGGCAGCTTAAACATCTACGTGACAAATGAAACTATTCCCCAAATAGTGCACTACTTTGGGGGGAAAGGATGCCATTTGGGATATAGCTATAGAAGTCGGCAATGTGCACTGTGGGAAATTCTGAATGATCAGAATGAGTAGTGTGACCGTGGTAGAGACAAGCTAGAGAAAGAGTAAAATAATACACTACAAATCTACAAATCTACATCCCTGGTAAAAACAAAACAATTGTTAAACTGCCCTGATACAAACCCTATTGGCTGTGCAACAGAACAATCATTGAGCGGTGCCAGGTGTCTGCAGGATGTTGGCAGCGCCAGCGGTTTAGGGGACATTATTGTCACATCTGGCAGTGTTGATCTGCCTACCAAGTGGGAGGTGGAGTTGAGATTTCCCCTCCCTGTTGCTCCTTCCATGTTACAGCTTTATTATGTCCTGACACTGGTGTCTGGTGTTCATAATGCTCTGACACTGGTGTCTGGTGTTCATTATGCTCTGACACTGGTGTCTGGTGTTCATTATGTTCTGTCACTGGTGTCTGGTGTTATGTTCTGTCACTGGTGTCTGGTGTTCATAATGCTCTGACACTGGTGTCTGGTGTTCATTATGCTCTGACACTGGTGTCTGGTGTTCATTATGTTCTGTCACTGGTGTCTGGTGTTCATTATGTTCTGTCACTGGTGTCTGGTGTTCATAATGCTCTGACACTGGTGTCTGGTGTTCATTATGCTCTGACACTGGTGTCTGGTGTTCATTATGTTCTGTCACTGGTGTCTGGTGTTCATTATGTTCTGACACTGGTGTCTGGTATTCATTATGCTCTGACACTGGTGTCTGGTGTTCATTATTCTCTGACACTGGTGTCTGGTGTTCATTATGCTCTGACACTGGTGTCTGGTGTTCATTATGCTCTGACACTGGTGTCTGGTGTTCATTATGTTCTGTCACTGGTGTCTGGTGTTCATTATGTTCTGACACTGGTGTCTGGTATTCATTATGCTCTGACACTGGTGTCTGGTGTTCATTATTCTCTGACACTGGTGTCTGGTGTTCATTATGCTCTGACACTGGTGTCTGGTGTTCATTATGTTTTGACACTGGTGTCTGATGTTCGTTATGTTCTGACACTGGTGTCTGGTGTTCATTATGCTCTGACACTGGTGTCTGGTGTTCATTATGCTCTGACACTGGTGTCTGGTGTTCATTATGCTCTGACACTGGTGTCTAGTGTTCATTATGCTCTGACACTGGTGCCTGTGTTCATTATGCTCTGACACTGGTGTCTGGTGTTCGTTATGCTCTGACACTGGTGTCTGGTGTTCATTATTCTCTGACACTGGTGTCTGGTGTTCATTATGCTCTGACACTGGTGTCTGGTGTTCATTATGTTCTGACACTGGTGTCTGGTGTTCATTATTCTCTGACACTGGTGTCTGGTTTCATTATTCTCTGACACTGGTGTCTGGTGTTCATTATTCTCTGACACTGGTGTCTGGTGTTCATTATGCTCTGACACTGGTGTCTGGTAACGAGATGATTCGCTGGTGAAAAGTACCATTAGGCCTGTAGGGAAAATAAAGATAGCATTATTGAAAAGGATGATGTACATGAATGAGCTGTCTAATAAATGTATTGCATTAAAAACATGCAACAAACATACGTACAAGAATAAACTTCTTGGCATTCGCATTGTATCAGGAGTCTATTCAGTGGTTGCTTTGCTAGAAGGGTGGATTTTGCCTGTCTGTGACCCCCCGCTTAGGAAGTCTGTGAGATGGTCATCCTCCTCACCTCACAGCTTTGGATTTCATCACCGACTCCAATGGATTATTCTGTTCCCCGCTCGGGGCAACGGGAGCCCTTAGATATATCCAGTCATTGGGAATATGTCAGCGTGGCCCTCGGTAATTAAAGCCTAATCATCCCGGTGAATTCTGAGTGTAGTCCTCATCAATGTTTGATTAGTCTCCACCTGGCTCTCCGACGCCCCTCGCCAGCCCTCCTCATTCTGCTGCTTTAAACCTGCAATATGTCACTTTTTGGGCGATCTGACAAAATTCACATAGAAATGTGAGTTCTAGATCTATCATTCTCATTGACAGCAAGTCTAATAAGCGATAGATCTGTTTTATCTGCACTATTTCTATGCTTCCCTTTCATAAGTTTTGTTTTGACTTTTGGTTTTGTACACCAGGTTTAAACAGCTGAAAATACAATATTTTTGGTTATTGAAAAGATATTTCACAGCGGTTTATCAATCAAATGTATTTATAAAGCCCTTTTTACATCAGCCGATGTCACAAAGTCCTGTACAGAAGCCCAGCCTAAAACCCCAAACAGCAAGCAATGCAGATGTAGAAACACGGTGGCTAGGAAAAACTCCCTAGAAAGGCAGGAACCTAGGAAGAAACCTAGAGAGGAACCAAGCTCTGAAGGGTAGCCAGTCCTCTTCTGGATGTGCCGGGTGGATATTATAATAGTACATGGACAAGATGTTCAAACGTTCATAGATGACCAGCAGGGTCAAATAATAATCACAGTAGTTGTAGAGTGTGCAACAGGTCAGCACCTAAGGAGTAAATGTCAGTTGGCTTTTCATAGCCGATGATTCAGACTTAGTGACAGCAGGTGCGGTAGAGAAAGAGAGTCGAAAACAGCAGGTCTGGGACAGGTAGCACGTCCGGTGAACAGGTCAGGGTTCCATAGCCGCAGGCAGAACTGTTGAAACTGGAGCAGCAGCACGACCAGGTGGACTGGGGACAGCAAGGAGTCATCAGGCCAGGTAGTCCTGAGGCATGGTGCTAGGGCTCAGGTCCTCGGGGAGGGAAGGGAGAGAGAGAGAATTAGAGGGAGCATAATTCAATTCGCACAGGACACCAGATAAGACAGGAGAAATACTCCAGATATAACAGACTGACCCTAGCCCCCCGACACAAACTATTGGAGCATAGATACTGGAGGCTGAGACAGGAGGGGTAGGGAGACACTGGATGTGCAGTAGGAGATGGTAGCCACCTGGATGTGCAGTAGGATATGGTAGCCACCTGGCTGTGCAGTAGGAGATGGTAGCCACCTGGCTGTGCAGTAGGAGATGGTAGCCACCTGGCTGTGCAGTAGGAGATGGTAGCCACCTGGATGTGCAGTAGGAGATGGTAGCCACCTGGATGTGCACTAGGAGATGGTAGCCACCTGGATGTGCAGTAGGAGGTGGTAGCCACCTGGATGTGCAGTAGGAGGTGGTAGCCAGCTGGATGTGCAGTAGGAGATGGTAGCCACCTGGATGTGCAGTAGGAGATGGTAGCCACCTGGATGTGCAGTAGGAGATGGTAGCCACCTGGATGTGCAGTAGGAGGTGGTAGCCACCTGGATGTGCAATAGGAGATGTTAGCCACCTGGATGTGCAGTAGGAGGTGGTAGCCACATGGATGTGCAGTAGGAGGTGGTAGCCAGCTGGATGTGCAGTAGGAGATGGTAGCCAGCTGGATGTGCAGTAGGAGATGGTAGCCACCTGGATGTGCAGTAGGAGGTGGTAGCCACATGGATGTGCAGTAGGAGGTGGTAGCCAGCTGGATGTGCAGTAGGAGATGGTAGCCAGCTGGATGTGCAGTAGGAGAGCTGGTGGGTTGGTGGATGAAGACACGGCAGTGCTGCTGCACTGTGGGGACGCCTGGCCTTCATGCATTATGTAGGACTCTGTCGCCATCTCACCACCTCTCCCTCTGTCTCTCTGCAGTAAAAATAGATCAGCGACTGTCTTTTTCTCCCACCACCTCTGTCTTTACTCTTTCCCAGGTGTAGCAGGCTATGGCTGTTAGGCCTATCTCAAGAGCTAGGTGGTTGTGGTCATTTCTCCTCTGCATTCTTGTAGCGTTATTAGGTAAAGCATGCACACATGTTTGTGTGTGTGAGTGTGTTCCAAATGAAGCGAATGTGGAAAATTTGACAACAATTTATGGATTTAAGATTTTAAGCATCATCCAAACAATAAAAAGTAAAGTTATTTTTAAGGTAAACGTTTCATTTCCTGTAGGCTCCTCTTTTTACAAT
Organism: Salmo salar; assembly: GCF_965601325.2. Taxonomy (NCBI): domain Eukaryota; kingdom Metazoa; phylum Chordata; class Actinopteri; order Salmoniformes; family Salmonidae; genus Salmo; species Salmo salar. Next base: position 24,288,665 of record NC_138307.1, read on the forward strand.
GAGTGTACTTTGCACAGTAGGCAAAGTCTCTAACAGCACAGATAAAAAGAGCAGACTGGCTTCATGCTGAAGGATACAGTATTGCTGAGTGTTGGAGTGAAGGCTAGAGGGAGTTCACACACGAACACAAACACGCCCTCCTGGAGGAGTTGCACAGTGGGGGGGATCGTCAGAGAAACACTCCAGTCTTCCACTCACTGCCAGCTCAAGGTCAGTCACTGTTTGCTGAATGCGTGTGGGGGTGTATAGACTATATGGTTCAATCTATTAAAAAAAAAATATGTTTTAAAACTAATAAAGATGATTGTCATAAATTGGTTTGAAGTGTACGTTTCCCTTAGGATTTGCACCAGCTGCCAAAGCTGAGGGTTCATTTCTTTTATAACACAGATAATTTTGTGTCTGCAATAAAGGGGTGTTTTTTTATGGCTTGTGTAAGTTGGAGAGGAATACTAGACAGATAAAGCAAATTAAATGGGCATCTTGAGCATTATAAAATGAACAGAAACTCAATAACCCCAGCACAGCATTTCCCACAATACAAGATCAGGGTTTTCTCTGTTGGAATACCAAAACATGCCTCCTTTCTCCCTCAACGTGATCACTAATCAGAGATTAGATAACTGAAAGTACCTAGCCAATAATTACAATAACACGATATTGGGTATTGCTTTAGTAGAGACCTTAATCAAAACCTATCCCTTTCTTTCTAAAGGGAAGATGGAAGCATGTATTTTTGTATGTATTCCAACAGGACCCAGATTGTAGAGGCTTCCTATTGCTGATTTGCAGCTTGAGGGTGGCAGCAGATCTATACAGCATGCTCACAGACAGTGTTCTACTGCCCCCACCTGGGACTCCCTAAAAACACGCCCCTTCGATACAGCTACGACCGGAAGTGACTTCTCGTAGCAGGTTAGGATGAAAAGTCCTAACCTTAACCTAATTCTCCTAACCTGCTATGTTAATTATCCTAACCTGCTGCGTACGTTCTCTTAACCTGCAATGAAAAAGTAACTTCCGGTTGTAGCTGTATAGCACCCTCATATATGTCATCCTAACCAACCTGCCCTCCAAATACACCTCTGCTGTCTTCAACCAGGATCTCAGCGATCACTGCCTCATTGCCTGCATCCGTAATGGGTCTGCGGTCAAACAACCACGCCTCCTCACTGTCAAACGCTCCCTAAAACACTTCAGTGAGCAGGCCTTTCTAACCGACTTGGCCCAGGTATCCCAGAAGGATATTGACCTCATTCTGTCAGTAGAGGATGCCTGGTTATTCTTTAAAAGTGCTTTCCTCTCCATCTTAAATAAGCATGCCCCATTCAAAAAATGTTGAACCAAGAACAGATATAGCCCTTGGTTCTCTCCAGACTTGACTGCCCTTGACCAGCACAAAAACATCCTGTGGCATACTGAATTAGCATCGAATAGCCACCGCGATATGCAACTTTTCAGGGATGTTAGGAACCAATATACACAGGCAGTTAGGAAAGCAAAGGCTAGCTTTTTCAAACAGAAATGTGCATCCTGTAGCACAAACTCCAAAAAGTTCTGATACACTGTAAAGTCCATGGAGAATAAGAGCACCTCCTCCCAGCTGCCCACTGCACTGAGCCTAGGAAACACTGTCACCACCGATAAATCCACGATAATTGAGAATTTCAATAAGCATTTTTCTATGGCTGGCCATGCTTTCCACCTGGCTACCCTTACCCCGGTCAACAGCCCTGCACCCCCCACTGCAACTTGCCCAAGCCTCCCCCATTTCTCCTTCACCCTAATCCAGATAGTTGATGTTCTGAAAGAGCTGCAAAATCTGGACCCCTACAAATCAGCTGGGCTAGACAATCTGGACCCTCTCTAAAATTATCCGCCAAAATTGTTGCAACCCCAATTACCAGCCTGTTCAACCTCTCTTTCGTATCGTCTGAGGTCCCCAAAGACTGGAAAGCTGCCGCGGTCTTTCCCCTCTTCAAAGGGGAGACACTTCAGACCCAAACTGCTACAGACCTATATCTATCCTACCCTGCCTTTCTAAGGTCTTCGAAAGCCAAGATAACAAACAGATCACCGACCATTTCGAATCCCACCGTACCTTCTCCGCTATGCAATCTTGTTTCCGAGCTGGTCATGGGTGCACATCAGCCACGCTCAAGGTACTAAACGATATCATCACCGCCATCGATAAGAGACAATATGGGCAGCTGTATTCATGGACCTGGCCAAGGCTTTTGACTCTGTCAATCACCACATTCTTATCGGCAGACTCAACAGCCTTGGTTTCTCAAATGACTGCCTCGCCTGGTTCACCAACTACTTCTCAGACAGAGTTCAGTGTGTCAAATCAGAGGGCCTGTTGTCCGGGCCTCTGGCAGTCTCTATGGGGGTGCCACAGGGTTCAATTATTGGGCCGACTCTTCTCTGTATACATCAATGATGTCGCTCTTGCTGCTGGTGATTCTCTGATCCACCTCTACGGAGACAACACCATTCTGTATACTTCTGTCCCTTCTTTGGACACTGTGTTAACCAACCTCCAGACGAGCTTCAATGCCATACAACTCTCCTTCCGTGGCCTCCAACTGCTCTTAAACGCAGGTAAAACTAAATGCATGCTCTTCAACCAATCGATGCCCACACCTGCCCACCCGTCCAGCATCACTACTCTGGACGGTTCTGACTTAGAATATGTGGACTACTACAAATACCTAGGTGTCTGGTTAGACTGTAAACTCTCCTTTCAGACTCACATTAAGCATCTCCAATCCAAAAATAAATCTAGAATCGACTTCCTATTTCGCAACAAAGCATCCTTCACCTGTTGGGGTTCGTTCCTTGCTCCTTGTCAATCATTGCCTCATTGGTGAAATTAGCATTCTGACAATATCTTTAATTAAATCATTCAAAAACCTTTATTAATGCAATTGCAGACAGAAGTTGACAACAGGAACATAGCACACATGTTTCCGAGTAAATTCTGCATCAAAGAAAAGGTCCCAAGTAGTTTTTATCATCCTTGTAGTCAACCCCCTGTGATGTAACTGCCTACGTCATTACCTTATACTCATGAGACTAAATCCATGCCTACACAGCTATGTAAGCAAGACTTTTAGTGTTATCTAAAAGCTTAGCAGTAAATGTCCAAGTTGATTTATATTGGAATGTCTGACTAGTCTCTTATCAAATCAAATCAAATGTATTTATATAGCCCTTCTTACATCAGCTGATATCACAAAGTGCTGTACAGAAACCCAGCCTAAAACCCCAAACAGCAAGCAATGCAGGTGTAGAAGCACGGTGGCTAGGAAAAACTCCCTAGAAAGGCCAAAACCTAGGAAGAAACCTAGAGAGGAACCAGGCTATGAGGGGTGGCCAGTCCTCTTCTGGCTGTGCCGGGTGGAGATTATAACAGCACATGGCCTAGATGTTCAAATGTTCATAAATGACCAGCATTGTCAAATAATAATAATCATAGTAGTTGTCGAGGGTGCAACAAGTCAGTAACACAAGAGTAAGTGTCAGTTGGCTTTTTCATAGCCGATCTTATCTCTTACACTCCCATGCAGAGTTCTGTCTTCATAGTCACACATTTCTCAGACAGTTTCTTTATAAGAGGCAGAGATTATAAAAGACTGTGGAACAACATTAAACCTTTATAATGAATATATATATATTGTTAATCTGTAGTCTGGGACCCTATAAATGTAAGGAGGGAGGGGTCTTATAACCCCTCCCCTTCTATTAATACAACATAAGCATAATCAATTATTATAATACATCAAACATTTGGTACAGCCCCTATCATGACCCCTAGGTGAACCCCTGAAACACTCATGCTGCCAAACATACCCTCGTAAAGCTAACTATCCTACCGATCCTTGACTTTGGCGATGTCATTTACAAAATAGCCTCCAACACTCTACTCAGCAAATTAGATGCAGTCTATCACAGTGCCATCCGTTTTGTCACCAAAGCCCCATATACTACCCACCACTGCGACCTGTATGCTCTCGTTGGCTGGCCCTCACTTTATATTCGTCACCAAACCCACTGGCTCCAGATCATCTATAAGTCTTTGCTAGGTAAAGCCCCGCCTTATCTCAGCTCACTGGTCAACATAGCAGCACCCACCCGTAGCATGCGCTCCAGCAGGTATATTAGCAGGTATATTTCACTGGTCACCCCCAAAGCCAATTCCTCCTTTGGCCGCCTTTCCTTCCAGTTCTCTGCTGCCAATGACTGGAACGAACTGCAAAAATCACTGAAGCTGGAGACTCATATCTCCCTCACTAGCTTTAAGCACCAGCTGTCAGAGCAGCTCACAGATCACTGCACCTGTACATAACTCATCTGTAAAAAGCCCTCCAATCTATCTATCCCCATACTGTTATTTATTTTATTTATTTTGCTCCTTTGCACCCCAGTATCTCTACTTGCACATTCATCTTCTGCACATCTATCACTCCAGTGTTTAATTACTATATTGTAATTATTTTGCCACTATGGCCTATTTATTTCCTTACCTCCCTTATCCTACCTCATTTACACACACTGTATATAGACTTTTTCTATTGTATTATTGACTGTATGTTTGTTTATTCCATGTGTAACTCTGTGTTGTTGTTTGTGTCGCACTGCTTTGCTTTATATCGGCCAGGTCCCAGTTGTAAATGAGAACTTGTTCTCAACTAGCCTACCCAGTTAAATAAAGGTGAAATAAAAAATATATATAAAATAAAAAGAAGTGGTAAGTTTTTAGGGAAATCTCACCCCCATCTGGCCTAAGAAGCTGGTTCCCCTTCCTTTGGAATCATATGGCAAAGCACTGTCTTTGGTTCATCATTTCCAACAGCCTCACAAAAATATATCCCTCACAAAAAATCTAAAATATATCTAGCCCATGAGCAAATTGGTTAGGGAACATTTGTAATATACCTCTTGATTTGTCACTGGTGACAAGTATGTACAAAATAGTCTATTTAAGATTTTAGAATCAGTTCTACTGGCAATACAATGCTGTTTTTAGCATACTGCTCATGCTTCCTAATATATAACAAAGATGTTCTAGTTTCTGTTTATAAAACGTCTTTGATTGACAACTGTTCATGTTCTCGGCTGACACAAGTCGCACATGCGCACTTTTATGTAGGCCTACCTTCGTACACTTCCGCCAATGTTCGTACTTGTCGGTATTCTTCGTGTGCATTTCGTCATTTTCCGTTCGAATTCGAGCCCTGTCGATAGAACTGATTTTCGTCGTCTCCCTCGTTCTCCGTGTTGTTGTTCATCTCGGTGACGCGACAGAGGTGTAGCCTGACGCGGTCTCTTACGTGTCGGTCTGAATAAAAGTGGAGCTCGGAGGACCCGGGAGTGACAAAGCGAGTCTGTGTCGGGTAAGCATCCGATGCGGAGAGGGGGATAGAAGAAAGCCTTGGTGTGTTGGAGAAATCGCTCCAAATCTAACAAAGAGATCATGGCGGCGGTGTTGCAGAGCCACACGATGTTGAGTCAGTCTACAAAGCTAGCCAGCCAGCTATGTGAGAATGGTACTGAAAATTGGGAGTGAGGCTTGAGTCCTCGAGTAAAGATTGCAACCACAGTAATTATAGCATCAGCATGTTGGCTAGCAGACCTAGTTTGGCCATCTAGCTACATAGCCAGCTGGCAGTCACAAAAAACATGTAGGTTCGAATGCCTAACTTGCTAAGCTAACTAGCGGTATAGAATGTTAGCCCAGCCCAAGTATATCTGGCTTAGCTACAGACATTAACCTCCCAAAGAACTAGCTAACGTTAGCTTGCAAGATAGTCTGCAAACACAGCGTGGTTGTCTTGAATAAGCATACTACATTAGCAAACTTAGATAAAGACATCAATTCAAGTGCCATAGCTAGCCAACGTTAAATTAACCAGATAATTGATTAAGCTAATAAATACTCTTGATTTTTACCGCATGGGACACATTTGTATATTTACGCTAGCAGCTATAGCTAGTTAGCCCTGTTGTCGATATTAGCTAGCTACCACAAATCTTTAATATCGAGCAACAATGTGAACATGGATACATTTCGTACCATTTGGTTGAAAATGTTTTTTTTTCCCTTATCTATTAGTATAGCTAGGCAAGTGTCAGCTAGCTACTGTTATCTTTGTAGCTAACAATGCTATATACTTTTGCTAGCTAACTACTTGGAAAAAGGCGGCAATAACAGGGTATCGTGTTAGGAAATGATGTACTGCATATTATACTGTAAATTGAAAATGCACTTTTAAAACTAGTGTTGTCATAAAATCATTACGTTCATGCAATGTTGGAATTTATTAGATAAACATTTAGCAACACACTCAATGAAGAACACATTTTTACCTTAGGAACGTTACTTATGGTTTGGGATAGTATCTCCCATACTTTTCAGATAGTCACACGTAATACTGCATGTCTGGTGTAGCCTACAATCACTTAAACAAACCTGGTCTGGTATGAATAGACAGGGGCACAAAAGCCACGACCTGAAACATCACCTAATCAGTGCATAACATCACTTAATCAGGGCTCTCCAACCCTGTTCCTGGAGAGCTACCATCCTGTAGGGTTTCTCACCAACCTTCATCCTGGAGAGCTATTGTCCTGAAGGTTTTAGCTCCAACTGTAATCTAATGCACCTGATTCTAATAGTTAGCTGGTTGATAAACTGAATCAGGTTAGTTACAACTGGGGTTGGAGCGAAAACCTACAGGATGGTATCTCTCCAGGAACAGGGTTGGAGCGAAAACCTACAGGATGGTATCTCTCCAGGAACAGGGTTGGAGAGAGAACCTACAGGATGGTATCTCTCCAGGAACAGGGTTGGAGAGAGAACCTACAGGATGGTATCTCTCCAGGAACAGGGTTGGAGAGAGGACCTATAGGATGGTATCTCTCCAGGAACAGGGTTGGAGCGAAAACCTACAGGATGGTATCTCTCCAAGAACAGGGTTGGAGTGAACCTACACAACTTTATCTCTCCAGAAACAGGGTTGGAGAGCCCTGAATTAAATCCACACCCATACCAATATTTTACATTTTGTGTAAAAACATACATTCACAGGCTCTCCAGAGTTCTCCACCCACCAATCCAGCCAACTAAATGACCATGGAAGCGGGAGCCGATACACAGCAGGGTGGTGACACAGCTGTTTCTGAGTCTGAGGCCCAGCAGATCACACTGGCCCAGGTACAGTACCCTCATCAACGTTGCCAGACACTTTGAATCAAATGTAACTTTATTGATCCTCTGGTGGAAATTCTTTACGAGGCCCTACTTTTTGCCTACATGTATGAGTCTGTATGGCTGCATTTACACTGGCAGCCCAATTCTGATGTTTTCCCCACCAATTTGTCTTGACCAATCACGTCATATCTTTTTAGAGCTGATATAATTGGTCAAAAGAAAGCTCAGAATCGGGCTGCCTGTGTAAATGCAGCCTATGCGTGTAGTGGGCCTCCATATGTGGGCTGCGTTCAGCAGGGCACAACATTGTAGAATGTTCAGAAATAAATATGTTATGTGGAAGAGCAGAACTGTTCTCTGACATGAAGAATAATCAATCACTTCTATTCATGGTCTTTGATTGTAACCATTATGTGGATTTTGGGCTCCTGAGTGGCGCAGCGGTCTAAGGCACTGCATCTCAGTGCTTGAGGCGTCGCTACAGACCCTGATTCGATTCCAGGCTGTATCACAACCGGACATGATTGAAAGTCCCATAGGGCGGCGCACAATTGGCCCAGCGTCGTTAGGGTTTGGCTGGGGTAGGCCGTCATTGTAAATAAGAATTTGTTCTTAACTGACTTGCCTAGTTAAATAAAGGTAAAAAAGATGGACCGGTTTCCCAAAAGCATCTTAATGCTAAGTCCATCGTTAGAGCCATAGGATCCTATTGTGCTAAAATGAACTTGGCCTTAATATGCTTTTTGGAAACCGGGCCCTGGAACGTGCATGTATAGCCCACATTCATAAGCCGTTTCTAAATCTGCGTCTCTGCTGCAGGTGTCTATGGCAGCAGGACAGGTTTCCTCCAGCGGCCCCACAGTCACCCTGGTGCAGCTACCCAACGGTCAGACGGTTCAGGTCCACGGGGTCATCCAGGCCGCCCAGCCCTCAGTTATCCAGTCGCCTCAAGTGCAGACTGTTCAGGTGAGCCCCATTCCTCCCTCCATAACAGTAGTCTATTGTGATATACATAGGAAGGTACATGCAATAGGCCTTGGTAGTAGGCAGCAACAGGTATATTTGACCTGCACTGTTGTAGTTTTAAGAATTTCACTGTACCCTGCAATTACATGTGACCCTGTGCATGTGACTAATGAACTGATCTAATCTATAGCAGAGAATCTCTCAGATGGCAGCTATTTGAGGGTTGGTGTGGGTCACATATAACAAATCAATGGAACATTATTGGATGTTGTATAGGTATTACTGCATTTCCAATCAACTGTAGGGTGTCCACGTACTTTGGTGATGAAATGTCACTTCATGTTATATCCCTGTAATTTATTGGGTCAAAAATAAAGAAGGCACAGTGATGCCACAAAATGAATTACTGGGAGTTATATATATTAGTGTCTGACTCTCTATTTTCATAGCCTATAGTTTATTCGCCATTAGTCAGCACCTCCACACAAAATATTTTTTCCTGGGTGTGTGCCAGCTATGCTTTTTATTAGACTTATGTTATAAAATCCATTTTTATCAAGACAAGTATGATTCTTCATGTTCTGAATCGTTCAGTTGGGTCTTTCGCTAACATATCATTAACATATTTAAAAAGTTGGATTTCAGAATCTAATATATCTGATAATAAGCACCAAGCTCTGTTCACATAGCGGTGCAAGTTTCCTGTAATGACTTTTGAGAATTTTACATTTTGTGGTCAACGTTGTTTCTGTGGGTCGCAAAAAGCTAAATTAGCATGGCACGAGCTGAAATAAATGTAAAAGGCTTTGGTAAAAAACAAATTGGGGTATATGCTTATTGCTCTGACATTTCAGAGGTACGCTTGTTTTTGTGAGATATCTTGGGGAAATTACAGGAATTTTGAATGAATATGAAATAGAGTTCGACCGATTAATCGGAATGGCCGATTAATTAGGGCCCGATTTTCAGGTTTTCATAACAATCGAACATCGGTATTTAGATATATATATATATTTTCTTTACACCTTTATTTAACTAGGCAAGTCAGTTAAGAACACATTGTTATTTTCAATGACGGCCTGGGAACGGTGGGTTAACTGCCTTGTTCAGGGGCAGAACGACATTTTTATCTTGTCAGCTCGGGGATTCAATCTTGCAACCTTACGGTTAACTAGTCCAACGCTCTAACCACCTGCCTTACATTGCACTCCACGAGGAGCCTGCCTGTTACGCGAATGCAGTAAGAAGCCAAGGTAAGTTGCTAGCTAGCATTAAACTTATCTTATAAAAAACAATCAATCAATCATAATCACTAGTTAACTACACATGGTTGATGATATTACTAGTTTATGTAGCGTGTCCTGCGTTGCATTTAATCGATGCGGTGCGCATTCGCGAAAAAGGACTGTCGTTGCTCCAACGTGTTCCTAACCATAAACATCAATGCCTTTCTTAAAATCAATACACAAGTATATATTTTTAAACCTGCATATTTAGTTAATGTTGCCTGTTAACATGAATTTCTTTTAACTAGGAAAATTGTGTCACTTCTCTTGCAACAGAGTCAGGGTATATGCAGCAGTTTGGGCCGCCTGGCTCGTTGCGAACTGTGTGAAGACTATTTCTTCCTAACAAAAACAGCCAATTTCGCCAAACGGGATGATTTAACAAAAGCGCATTTGCGAAAAAAGCACAATCGTTGCACGACTGTACCTAACCATAAACATCAATGCCTTTCTTAAAATCAATACACAGAAGTATATATAAACCTGCATATTTAGCTAAAAGAAATCCAGGTTAGCAGGCAATATTAACCAGGTGAAATTGTGTCACTTCTCTTGGGTTCATTGCACGCAGAGTCAGGGTATATGCAACAGTTTGGGCCGCCTGGCTCGTTGCGAACTAATTTGCCAGAATTTTACGTAGTTATGACATAACATTGAATATTGTGCAATGTAACAGGAATATTTAGACTTATGGATGCCACCCGTTAGATAAAATACGGAACGGTTCCGTATTTCACTGAAAGAATAAAAGTTTTGTTTTCGAGATGATAGTTTCCGGATTCGACCATATTAATGACCTAAGGCTCGTATTTGTGTGTTATTATGTTATAATTAAGTCTATGATTTGATAGAGCAGTCTGACTGAGCGATGGTAGGCACCAGCAGGCTCGTAAGCGTTCATTCAAACAGCACTTTCGTGCGTTTTGCCAGCAGCTCTTCACAATGCTTCAAGCATTGCGCTGTTTATGACTTCAAGCCTATCAGCTCCCGAGATTAGGCTGGTGTAACCGATTTTGAAATGGCTAGCTAGTTAGCGGGGTGCGCGCTAATGGCGTTTCAAACGTCACTCGCTCTGAGACTTGGAGTAGTTGTTCCCCTTGCTCTGCATGGATAACGCTGCTTCGAGGGTGGCTGTTGTCGATGTGTTCCTGGTTCGAGCCCAGGTAGGAGCGAGGAGAGGGACGGAAGCTATACTGTTACACTGGCAATACTAAAGTGCCTATAAGAACATCCAATAGTCAAAGGTATATGAAATACAAATCGTATAGAGAGAAATAGTCCTATAATTCCTATAATAACTACAACCTAAAACTTCTTACCTGGGAATATTGAACACTCATGTTAAAAGGAACCACCAGCTTTCATATCTTCTCATGTTCTGAGCAAGGCACTTGAACGTTAGCTTTCTTACATGGCACATATTGCACTTTTCCAACACCTTGTTTTTGCATTATTTAAACCAAATTGAACATGTTTCATTATTTATTTGAGGCTAAATTGATGTATTATATTAAGTTAAAATAAGTGTTCATTCAGTATTGTTGTAATTGTCATTATTACAAATAAAAATCGGTCGATTAATCGGTATCGACTTTTTTGGCCCTCCAATAATTGGTATCGGCGTCGAAAAAAAATCATAATCAGTCGACCACTAATATGAAAAGTGGATATCCATCTTACCTCTATTGTTTCATGTCCTTTGGATTCTAGAAGAAAGACCAGTTCAACAGGAAAGTGATTTTCCAGATTTTTTGCCGCTTTTTTTCTTCTCTGGCCTCGATTGATTTAGTCACCCTAATTCTGACCATCCTACAAGGGTAAAATATTTTGAATGGATTATGATATTATTTTACCCATTGGTCCAAAAAATGGGTTTTTGATTGGACACCTTATAAACTGAAACTCTTGTGTTTGACCCTGTCAGATTTCGACAGTTGCAGAGGATTCCCAGGACTCCCAGGAGTCGGTGGACAGTGTGACAGACTCTCAGAAGAGGAGGGAGATTCTGTCCAGACGTCCTTCCTACAGGTACCGCTCCTCCACAGGGCCACTGTCACAGCGTCAGGGTGGCAGGAAAAGAATCGCAACATGACTGTCATGTTGACTCAGTGTTGCCAAATTGGGATTCTTTTTGTTATGCAGATTGGGTGTCATTTTGGATCTGATTGGGCTGTGAATGAAATCTGATGACACGTTGTTGGCTGAGAGTCCGAGACATTGATTGGGATTGTGTTTGGTATCCCTTGACATTGATTGGGATTGTGTTTGTTATACCTTGCAGGAAGATCCTGAACGACCTGTCGTCTGACGTGTCTGCGGTCCCGCCAATCGAGGAGGAGAAATCGGAGGACGACTCGACCCCCGCCATCACCACCGTTGCCATGCCCACATCATGCCCCATCTATCAGACGGCCAGCGGCCAGTACAGTACGTAACCCCTCCCTATTCAATCCTCAGTTTTATCGCTCGGGGGGGGGGTCCTGTAGGTACAGATCTAGGATCAGCTTCCCCTCCACCAATCCCCTCTACAGGGGAAAATGCTAAACTGACCCAAGATCAGCATCTAGGGGCAACTTCACCCGTACTCCAGTTTCATCATGGACATATGTGAAGACTGCCTGCTTGTTCTGGTTTGGACAAGCTTAGTTGGCTTACTTACTTTATATTTGATGAGTAGTGTATGGTCAATGACTATAGTGGAAATAGGGTCATGTTCAGTAGGGAGAAATGTTGAATGAAACAAAGGTTCTACCTGAACATGTCCAATAATGACAGATGTTAATTTTCTGTTTCAAAACATTTCGCTATGGTTTGCCTTGCTGAACATGACCGAGCAGACCGTTGCAATGTTCCTAACCTGTCCATCATCCATTAACCCCGCCTCCTCCTCTGCAGTCACCATCACCCAGGGCGGCGCCATCCAACTGGCCAATAACGGTACGGATGGCATGCAGGGGATGCAGACCCTGACCATGACCAACGCGGCGGGCGCCCAGCAGGGCACCACCATCCTGCAGTATGCCCAGACCTCCGATGGACAGCAAATCCTGGTGCCCAGCAACCAAGTGGTAATGCAAGGTGAGAAAGTCTTGGACCATGGGAGGCCCCAGCCTCAATCAAGTTTTAGTTCTTACGGGGTCAGTTGTTCTGCTCGTACATTCTAAACAGAACCGCTTTCCTGCATATGCAGTCACACAACACAAACAACTCCTGTATGTCCACAATTTCTTGACGTAAACACCAACACGTAACGCTACGATCCCTTCTGTTTCCCAGCTGCCTCTGGAGAAGTGCAGACCTACCAGATCCGTACGGCCAACACCAGCAGCATGACTCCTGGGATGGTGATGGCCTCCTCTCCCGCCCTGTCCGGCCAGGAAGGCCCAGAGGTTGTAGTCACCCGTAAGAGGGAGGTCAGACTGATGAAGAACAGGTAGGTGGAGTAGAGGGTATAGATACTGTAGCACTGTTAGCTAGGGTTATGTTGATCACTTTAATGAAGGCTGTTGGGTGGAATGGTAGACCTATAATGTAGGTGTACATTTAGCATGTTGTTGATATGGAACTCCTATTTCTATACCTACATAATAAAGCTGAGGTAATGCTAAGTGAAAAGATGAGTAACATGATGATCGTGTTAAGATTTGCTTTGCTGAGGCGGACATACAGTACTGACTGTCCATACCTGTGTGTGACAGGGAGGCGGCCCGGGAGTGTCGCCGGAAGAAGAAGGAGTACGTCAAGTGTCTGGAGAACCGTGTGGCCGTTCTGGAGAACCAAAACAAAACCCTCATCGAGGAACTGAAGTCACTTAAAGACTTGTACTGCCACAAATCAGAGTAGTGTCCCCCCCCACCCCCATGTACAGAGACTCACCACAGAGCCATGCATCTGGCAGCACCCTCCCCCATTTCTATCTTTTTCTTTTTAAAAAGCTCTACCAGTCTATAGGACCTAGGATAACCTCATGAGTACCCCTAAAAAGGATGGCCTCATAGGTACCCCTTAAAAGGATGACATGAGTACCTTCCATCATGAGTACCCTTAAAAGGATGAGGTGGAGCACACACTGTTTCTCCAATAGAATGGAGCCCCTAGTGGAATCTTACAGTGGTAGGTATCGTGTATATCCACGACACCACTGCTGCTAACTAACCAGTAGTCCCCAGTCTCAAGATGTCAGATACCAGGAGAACACCAGCCGTGGAGGACTAGGACCCCTCTGCCCACCATCAACTACCCTATACAACTATTGAGTTTGGACCGTCACCTGGCAACACACGTTGAAAATGATTTTGGAAAAATTGTCATTTTTTTTTAGTGCTACACTATTCAGTATTTAGGCTGATTGCTTTAACTCTTCTGTTACTTACTAACACTTTATGTGGACTGTAGATCCCAACCACTGTCAGATGAAATGTATTATCCTTGAGCTTGAGTTGGGTTATCATGTATTGAATTTTTCTGCTTGCAAGCCTTTTTGTTATTCAGCATTGCTAAGCCGGGAAAACACATCTGGTGGCTGTTTTGGGGTAGGGGTAAGAGATGGATTGTGGGTGGATTGTCTGCATCAACTAACAGGCATTAAAGGTAACCTCAGCGATATGACGTAGATGCAGAATGTAAACAGCGTAGTGGGTCAATTTCCGCAACAACTAAGCGTTTTGGTGCCGTGGCTACCACTACAACGTGAAGCGATACTGTGTGAGAGCAAAGTGTTGCATTTCGCTCATCTCAATATCTCCGGTGCTGCTCGGGGCAAAGTCATTTCGCTGAGTACCTTTTAAAGAGTTGTGCTAATGTAAACTGAGCTACCACGCAGCTGACAGGAGGAGTTGTGAAATATGACTGAAGGGTAGACTATGGGTGTTGTATAGTGTGCTTTTAGGCATTCATGTAATGTTTACGATGTCTGAGGCAGTGTGTGTGTTTGTTTCTCCATGGCCTGAACAGGCATAAGGCATAATCATATTGGAGGATATCCTAACTTCCACTTAACTTAATCATCATGCATTGAAGTCAATGGGATTGTAGAGTGAAAGTTAGGATTAGCCCCACAATCACACTTTTTCATCTGTTGTGCCTCAAACACTTCTGATAGGACAAGGGAAGAAGCATTTTCTATAATGTAGTTAAAAGGGATCGTTTGCTTGGATCTGCAGTGATGACGTAGACCTGGATTTTGGGATCCATCGCTGACATTTAGACTGACAACTCAGTCAACAAACGTGGGATTACACCAGGGGCGCGTTCAGCAGCTCACAATGTGGAACAGATAAATATGTTCCGCTAGAACTGTTTTGTAGAACAGACATGCCTTTCTGACATGTAAAATAAGGATTCATGTCAGCTCTATTCACTATATTTCTATCAGCAATGTTCCATAACATTTGCTTACTGAACCCGGTCTTCTGTTTGATTGGATAACGGAATGCCATATTGTATTATTTTGTTTTTACGTAGCCATCTGTCATAAATAACGTATATGCATCTTATTTTTAAAGCACTTGCCATTTCTGTTCATATTTTGTAAACATTGTATTTCTTAATGTCAGCATTCACTTGTATGAAAAAAGCAAAAACAATTATATTACAGATTCTACTATTTGTTTTTGGCAGCTGTTAATAAATGTGTTTCTGGTATTATTTTTCAGATGTCTTAATTTGTTTTCAAATCCATTTAATCAAAAAAGGATGAATGAAATTAAGACATTTACAATCACCCATAGTAGCTGGGTTGTAGCTCCATATTTTCTCCCTACTGGACACAACCCTGCATGAAACAAAACCATCCTCCATGAACCATCTTACTGGCTGTCCATTCATGAGTAGTAGCTCCCTGAACCATCAATGATTGACAGCACATTGATCCATCCACTGTGATTCAAACTCCTCACATCCCCCATCAGTCACTGGTTCCTACAGATCTCTCCTTGCTGGAAGCTTCACAGCCTTGTAGATGTGAATGTCTCTTTCCTTGTCATAGTGCACCTCGTGTACTGTGAAGCGCTGCTTCAGCATGCTCAGGAAGTTAGTGTCTCGCTCGTAGCGGATCTTGCAGGCCAGTAGCACTACACTACTCTCTGAGCTGAGGTGTTCCATCGTTTGCAGTAATGATGGAAATGTGTCTTCCAGGTAAACAATGTCTGCTCCCAGCACTATGTCAAAGCCTCCTGTGGGATAGCGCTCCAATCCCTGGCCCCAGGTCAGTTCTGAGACCTCCACTGCTCCTAGCTGATCCGGGGGAATGTTCTCTTTCACATTGGCTGCAAGGAAGCCCAAGGCAGGCTCACGGTCTGTGATGGTCACTTTTTTGGCACCTTTGGAGAGAAGGCTTGCACGGTTAGCACATGTAAAAATGTGACTAACAGTTGAGCCTGATCCACACTGTAGGGCCAACCCAAACAGTTCTGGCTCTGATGGTTTATTTTCACATTGTCCTTTCCAGAATGGTTCCAGCAACTATATAGTAATCAGGCCAGCACACATCAGCTCAACTATATAGTAATCAGGCCAGCACACATCAGCTCAACTATATAGTAATCAGGCCAGCACACATCAGCTCAACTATATAGTAATCAGGCCAGCACACATCAGCTCAACTATATAGTAATCAGGCCAGCCCACATCAGCTCAACTATATAGTAGTCAGGCCAGCACACATCAGCTCAACTATATAGTAATCAGGCCAGCCCACATCAGCTCAACTATATAGTAGTCAGGCCAGCACACATCAGCTCAACTATATAGTAATCAGGCCAGCCCACATCAGCTCAACTATATAGTAGTCAGGCCAGCACACATCAGCTCAACTATATAGTAATCAGGCCAGCACACATCAGCTCAACTATATAGTAATCAGGCCAGCCCACATCAGCTCAACTATATAGTAGTCAGGCCAGCACACATCAGCTCAACTATATAGTAATCAGGCCAGCACACATCAGCTCAACTATATAGTAATCAGGCCAGCCCACATCAGCTCAACTATATAGTAATCAGGCCAGCCCACATCAGCTCAGCTATATAGTAGTCAGGCCAGCCCACATCAGCTCAACTATATAGTAATCAGGCCAGCACACATCAGCTCAACTATATAGTAATCAGGCCAGCCCACATCAGCTCAACTATATAGTAATCAGGCCAGCACACATCAGCTCAACTATATAGTAATCAGGCCAGCACACATCAGCTCAACTATATAGTAATCAGGCCAGCACACATCAGCTCAACTATATAGTAATCAGGCCAGCACACATCAGCTCAACTATATAGTAATCAGGCCAGCACACATCAGCTCAACTATATAGTAATCAGGCCAGCACACATCAGCTCAACTATATAGTAATCAGGCCAGCCCACATCAGCTCACCTATATAGTAATCAGGCCAGCCCACATCAGCTCACCTATATAGTAATCAGGCCAGCACACATCAGCTCAACTATATAGTAATCAGGCCAGCCCACATCAGCTCAACTATATAGTAGTCAGGCCAGCCCACATCAGCTCAACTATATAGTAGTCAGGCCAGCCCACATCAGCTCAACTATATAGTAATCAGGCCAGCCCACATCAGCTCAACTATATAGTAATCAGGCCAGCCCACATCAGCTCAGCTATATAGTAGTCAGGCCAGCCCACATCAGCTCAGCTATATAGTAGTCAGGCCAGCCCACATCAGCTCAACTATATAGTAGTCAGGCCAGCCCACATCAGCTCAACTATATAGTAATCAGGCCAGCCCACATCAGCTCAACTATATAGTAATCAGGCCAGCCCACATCAGCTCAACTATATAGTAGTCAGGCCAGCCCACATCAGCTCAGCTATATAGTAGTCAGGCCAGCCCACATCAGCTCAACTATATAGTAGTCAGGCCAGCCCACATCAGCTCAACTATATAGTAATCAGGCCAGCCCACATCAGCTCAACTATATAGTAATCAGGCCAGCCCACATCAGCTCAACTATATAGTAATCAGGCCAGCCCACATCAGCTCAACTATATAGTAATCAGGCCAGCCCACATCAGCTCAACTATATAGTAGTCAGGCCAGCCCACATCAGCTCAACTATATAGTAGTCAGGCCAGCCCACATCAGCTCAACTATATAGTAGTCAGGCCAGCCCACATCAGCTCAACTATATAGTAGTCAGGCCAGCCCACATCAGCTCAACTATATAGTAGTCAGGCCAGCCCACATCAGCTCAACTATATAGTAATCAGGCCAGCCCACTTCAGCTTGGTTTGGCCCTGTAGTGCAAGTCTCCTACCAGTTTCCCCTGTGAGTTCTTACCTAGAAGAGCTGCCACGATGCCCACCAGTCCAGTGCCTGCCCCCAGCTCGATGGCAACCTTCCCTGTCAGCTCGACCTGCCCCAGCTCCAGGTACATACACATCACTACCGCCTGACAGAGAAAGGAAAACATAGATCTAAGAGGGAACAGTATCAGTAAATTGTGGCAGAATCAATCGTACCATAGTTGACTACATCTTTGTCACACTCAAGAAGACGACCGGTCATTCAACAGATGATTGAATAGTTCATATTGGAATTAAAATTGACATGAATTTTTACAGAATGCGGCAAAGCATGTACACCAACGATGGTCGATCACTCACTGCATCCCACACGACAGCAGCTACTCCGAGTTTATTCCAGTCCTGGGTTAGTCTGACATTGTGGTCAGCGAAATGGAACTCGGCAGACGAATTATGTAGTTTGGAGAGCACGGGCAAATAATTCCCATCATATGGTACAAGCGCCATAGTCAAAAGAAGACCATGGAAATGTAATATAATTCTATAATTTAGTAAACTTGAAATTCATACCGGGTTGAACGATTTCTTATGAGGAAGTGGGAAAAATCTATATTCTCGCGATAATAAAATCGTAGAGCTGACACTTGTCAAATGACAATGTTCACCAATCTCTGTCAAATAACAATTATTAATCTTGATAAACAGCCAATGGTAATTGACGTGCGTCAAAATGGGCCGTTCTTGAGGGCGTTCCTTCCCTAGTTGGCTTTGGCTGGAGTGGGAATCAGCTGTTATCAGGCTAGCTAGTCGTCTCAAATCTCAGCATTATACATTTCTGTGTACGGTAAACGACCATACCTGGAACATTTGCTGATGTGAAGGAATTCGGCATATTATCTGACTGCAATGCATCGCAAGAATAGCTAAATCAAGTGGACCGGCATAAGTAGCCAGTTCGCTGAAGCCTGGATTAGCGTTAGCCGGGTACAGGGCTAGTTAGCAATAGCTTGCCAACTAGTTGCTAGCAAACTACGTCTGGTTTATGAAGACCAGGTTAATGTTTTTAACGTTGTATCAGCTGTCTAGCAGCTTCAGCTAGGCTTTTTAAAACCGAGTAACGCGTTGCCATTAACGGTTAAACCGGCGTCCTAGCGTTGCCAGCCTTTAGATTAGTTTAGTCGTCAAGCCTGTATCTGGCCGACGTATCAATGCGCTACTCGCCATGCCTTTGCGCACACGCCCTGAAAATGATAGGGATTCAACTGTTCAGTTTGAATTGTGTGTTGTAGATATGAACCCGGATATGTGGCTGCTACTCATGTATTTGAATTTGTCATTTTGAGACCAGACATCACTGACAGAGGTTCTGTCTGATGTTATAGACGAGTGGACGGTTCTTTCAGATTTCTGGGGTGTAGTCAGTGGTAGGACTTAAGCTAATTGTTCAATCATGGGGGCTACAGTGTCATGCTGCATGTCCCCCGGTGGGAGTCCAAAGCTTGCGAGGAGAGCAGTCGAGCTCGACGACTACCCAATAACCACCACTGGCGACGACGTAAGCGAGGACACGGGCACCTATCTGCAGCACATCAGCGATAGAGAGGTCCCGGATGGTAGGTGTACTTTTCGGATAAGCTGGAGTGGTCACACCTCTCTGAACAGCTAAGACATGCATGAAAGGGGAAAGGAAGATATTGCTTGCTGTTAACTCACAATGCATACATCACACATCAGCATATGACCTGTTGCACTATTGATTGTGCAGTCGTCATATTGGTTCAGCTATTCCAAGATATCCTGCAGAGTATCCAGCATTGTATATGCTTCGGCTATAGCCAGGTAGCTTAGTGGTTAGAGCATTGGGCCAGTAACCGAAAGGTTGTTGGATCGAATCACTGAACTGACAAGGTAAAAATCTGTCGTTCTGCCCCTGAGCAAGGCAGTTAACCAACTGTTCCCCGGGCGCCGAAGACATGGATGTCGATTATGGCAGCCCCCCGCACCTCTGATTCAGAGGGGTTGAGTGAAATGCGGAAGACCCATTTCAGTTGAATACATACAGTTGGACAACTGACTAGGTATCCCCCTTTCCCAGAGTATAGTGAGTGTCATAATGTCAAGTCACAAGGTGCACCCCCGGAAGTTCTGATCTGTAATCAGTCAGTATTATACAGTATTTCACTCTGCCGTTTTAAGATATAAATGGTGCATATAGTTGGGATAGGTGTGCATTTCTTGTGGTGTTCGTGATAAAATAGGCTAAGTGTGTATTTCTTGTTTCTTTCAGAATTGGCACAGGAGTCCAACCCATCCGATAATGCCAGAGCCAGCACAATCTTCCTCAACAAGTCGCAGACTGATGGTAAGTGTGTAGCGGTATTGTTAGAGAGGGGTAAATAAAGTACTTTTTGTTCTGGCGCCAGGCAGGCAGGTATTAACCCTGCTGAAAGGTAAAGAGTAGGATAGATGGAGTTCTGCTACCAGAAACACACATCAGCAGGAGAGACTGTCTAGAGTGTAGACTGTTGGCCAGATAGCAAGTGGAAAGGGTAAGACACACCATAAAAAAACACGTCACAGCACAGGGGTAACCCAACCAATAATACCTCCTACAATAATAATGTGCAGAGCAATTTAAAAGGCAAGTTCATAGAAACAATTGACAAGAACCCACTCATAACACTTAGAGAATTAGCAATATTCGGTATTACCTCCCGGGGGGGGGTGTTCATAGGCAAAACAAAGGCCTTAAAATGTCAACTCTTCTCGGCCAAATGTCAATAGTACCAAATCAATACAGTTCAAACAACAATAAACTCTCACGCAACCTCCCTTTAACTAAAATGTCAACCCAAACACGTCTGGCAGGGCAATAGTAGTCTAGCGACACTGAACATCAAAGGGAGTGTATGGGGAGGGAGGGGAAAGAGTGCTGCAGTGTAAAGCACAGAGAGAAAGGGGTCTTAGCTGTTGACTTCAGGCTTGCAGTTGTTTGTCAAAGTTTCGCAACAATGTTGCTACCACTCCATGTGATCAATGACAGGAGCGCTCCCAAGAGATGCACCCACCACCTAGAGAGCAAACACCGGAGTTCCACTTCAACACTTTACTAAGTATGCTGAAAATAAACAAGACTTCTGCAGAGTTGCACACACTGTCAAACTGCCGCGCCAACCGAGAGCTCTCCACAGAGCACCGGAAGAGCTATCTTTATCTCCCCCTTCCTGACTGCTGATGCGCTCTTAAAGTGGCAGTGCACAGTGAAGGCTCCGTGCAGCATGTCGCCACAAGTGGCATGGGGATCTTCTACTTCTCATGGCTGTATCCTCTGCTTATCATGGAACGGCACAGATAGAAATGTCATGAATAGAGTTGACATGCTTTCTTATTCTACATGTCAGAGGGGCACGCTTGTTCTACGTAATATATTTCTTTATCTGAACGTCCCACAACGTTGTGCCATGCAGATCATGTCCCAGGTGTGGTATGGACAACAGGAGAGTCTGTCTAATGGTCAGTCAGATAGTTATTAAACACTTTCAGGGAACTACCTGACCTAAGATTTGTCTGACTTTTTTTCCTCCAGTGCGGGAGAAAAGGAGAAGTAACTACTTAAGTAATCATCATGTGAGTAAATCCATCTTTCCAGTCGTGCGTTACTATGGCTACCCATGGACATCCACTGATACTAATGCAGAGATGTCAGGAAGTGATGCTATGTTTTTCTCTGTTCCTTTGACTAACAACTACTCCCTTTTCCTAGACGTCTCCTGGGTTATCTAAAAAGTACAGCTCCTGCTCCACAATATTCCTTGATGATAGCACGGTCAGCCTGCCCAACCTGAAGAGTACGGTCAAATGGTGAGTCCTCCTTACCTACACACACACACACACACACACACACACACACACACACACACACACACACACACACACGACAGAGCAGAAAAGAGGCGGTCATTGTAAGAACTCACCGTCTTGTCTCTCTCTGTTCCAGTGTCACGTTGGCTATATACTATCATATAAAAAACAGGTAGGTTCTATCTGTCATTCATTTCATGAGAAAAATGATGTAGAGACGTGAGGTAAATGGAGGAGTTTTGTGTTGATGACATAGTAACATGGTAATGAAGGTGTGGTGACCATAGTAACATGGTAATGAAGGTGTGGTCTTTCTCTGTGTGTGGGCTTGTAGCAGTAGTCTTCTGTCTTTTTTTCCCCCCCTTCATCAGGGATTCAAACCGTTCTCTGGACATTTTCGATGAGAAGATCCACCCATTAACGGTGAGTAGGTGGAAGTAGATACTGTATGTCCGTGTGTGTGCACACCAAGCCTCCTGTCAGACTGACTGGCCAGGCCTCCTCTTCCTCAGAGAGAGAAGGTTCCAGAAGACTACTACAGCGTGGACCCTGAACACAAGCTCATCTACCGCTTCGTCCGCACGCTCTTCAGCTCGGCCCAGCTGACTGCTGAGTGTGCCATCGTCACCCTGGTATGTATGCCACCAGTCAGATACTTGTTCTGCATAATCTATTGTCTCCTGCTGAACACCTGGCCCTGGTAACGGTGTTCCTGTGTGTGTCCAGCAGTGTCAGATGAGTCTCATTTACTGTGTGTCCATCCTTTCCCAAGGTGTACCTGGAGCGTCTGCTGACCTATGCAGAGATGGACATCTGTCCGTGCAACTGGAAGCGTATCGTACTGGGCGCCATCCTGCTGGCGTCCAAGGTGTGGGACGACCAGGCCGTGTGGAACGTAGACTACTGCCAGATCCTCAAGGACATCACCGTGGAGGACATGTCAGTGTGCCTCTGTCCTGTCCACTCACCTGTCCCCATGACTGCTCACCTTTACAAGTCACCCCAACCTTTAGGCATTAGATCTGAGGGTTGGATAGGTGTAAGCAAGAGGGACAACTACCATCATCCTTACAGCTCTCCAATCCTTTCATATCTAAGTGCTTAGGGCAGGGGTATTCAACTCTGACCCTACGAGGTCCCGGAGCCTGCTGATATTCTGTTCTATCTGATCATTAATTGCACCCATCTGGTGTCCCAGGTCTTAATCAGTCCCTGATTTGGAGAGAAGAATACAGTGAGGGGGAAAAAGTATTTGATCCCCTGCTGATTTTGTACGTTTGCCCACTGACAAAGAAATGATCAGTCTATAATTTTAATGGTAGGTTTATTTGAACAGTGAGAGACAGAATAACAACAAAAAAATCCAGAAAAACATGTCAAAAATGTTATAAATTGATTTGCATTTTAATGAGGGAAATAAGTATTTGACCCCTCTGCAAAACATGACTTAGTACTTGGCGGCAAAACCCTTGTTGGCAATCATAGAGGTCAGACATTTCTTGTAGTTGGCCACCAGGTTTGCACACATTTCAGGAGGGATTTTGTCCCACTCCTCTTTGCAGATCTTCTCCAAGTCATTAAGGTTTCGAGGCTGACGTTTGGCAACTCGAACTTTCAGCTCCCTCCACAGATTTTCTATGGGATTAAGGTCTGGAGACTGGCTAGGCCACTCCAGGACCTTAATGTGCTTCTTCTTGAGCCACTCCTTTGTTGCCTTGGCCGTGTGTTTTGGGTCATTGTCATGCTGGAATACCCATTCACGACCCATTTTCAATGCCCTGGCTGAGGGAAGGAGGTTCTCACCCAAGATTTGACGGTACATGGCCCCGTCCATCGTCCCTTTGATGCGGTGAAGTTGTCCTGTCCCCTTAGCAGAAAAACACCCCCAAAGCATAATGTTTCCACCTCCATGTTTGACGGTGGGGATGGTATTCTTGGGGTCATAGGCAGCATTCCTCCTACTCCAAACACAGCGAGTTGAGTTGATGCCAAAAAACTCAATTTTGGTCTCATCTGATCACAACACTTTCACCCAGTTGTCCTCTGAAACATTCAGATGTTCATTGGCAAACTTCAGACGGGCATGTATATGTGCTTTCTTGAGCAGGGGGACATTGCGGGCGCTGCAGGATTTCAGTCCTTCACGGCGTAGTGTGTTACCAGTTGTTTTCTTGGTGACTATGGTCCCAGCTGCCTTGAGATCATTGACAAGATCCTCCCTTGTAGTTCTGGGCTGATTCCTCACCGTTCTCATGATCCAGCCTTGTGTAGGTCTACAATCTTGTCCCTGACATCCTTGGAGAGCTCTTTGGTCTTGGCCATGGTGGAGAGTTTGGAATCTGATTGATTGATTGCTTCTGGGGACAGGTATCTTTTATACAGGTAACAAGCTGAGATTAGGAGCACTCCCTTTAAGAGTGTGCTCCTAATTTCAGCTCGTTACCTGTATAAAAGACACCTGGGAGCCAGAAATCTTTGAGAGGGGGTCAAATACTTATTTCCCTCATTAAAATGCAAATCAATTTATAAAATTTTTGACATGCGTTTTTCTGGATTGTTTTGTTGTTATTCTGTCTCTCACTGTTCAAATAAACCTACCATTAAAATTATAGACTGATCATTTCTTTGTCAGTGGGCAAATGTACAAAGTCAGCTACAGGGCTCTTTGTGGCAGATACTTGTTCATAGGACTATATTACCGTAATTTCCGGACTATTGAGCGCACTTGAATATAAGCCGCACCCACTGAATTTAAAATTATTTATTTATTTTCAACATAAATAAGCCGCACGTCTATATAGATGTACTATTGTAAAGTGAATGTTCCACTGGATATCATAAGGTGAATGCACCAATTTGTAAGTCGCTCTGGATAAGAGCGTCTGCTAGGCTTTAACGAAACACGGCTTGTAATAAAAAATTAGCAGTTAGCTTTAGTTGTCTTTTTGCACTGAGTCAATTCCTCACACTGCTGTTTCCAACGTCTTATCATCGACTCATTAAGACCAAGCTCCCGTGCAGCAGCTCTATTTCCTTTTCCAACAGCCAGATCAATCGCCTTCAACTTGAAAGCTGCATCATATGCATTTCTCCATGTCTTTGCCATGATGAGGGTGACAAAATGACTACCGTAATCAGAATGATGGGAAGTTTGAGAGCGCTCGATTTAATCTAAACAGTAAATAAAAAAAGTTGTTTGACCTTAACCCGTTCGGCAATTTCATTGGTCTAATGAAAGCTTCATGCCGCCAAAAAACTGAGCACGTCACAGAATGTTTTTTTTTGAGAAAACCGGGAAAAATCCATATATTAGCCGCGTCGTTGTTTAAGCCGCGAGGTTCAAAGCGTGGGGAAAAAATTGCGGCTTATAGTCCGGAAATTACGGTAATACAATTTAATAGATTGATGCCGCTGACAAAGGTCTCCATAGAAGTGTGCAGGAATTTGTTTTGGCTCACCCAAGACTGAACTGTGAACATCCTCATATAAATCAATATTATGAGGAGCATCGTTAAATTGGAACGTTCCCATGTGGGTCAAAACTCAGTCTTATGTAATCAATAAAGTTAGATTTAGCCTCTTCCCTCTGTTTTGAAAAGGAGGCTGGGAGAGTATGGAGGGTAAGTCTGCTGTGATTCACGCTCTACCCCTCTCTCTACCTGTACCTCTACCTCTCACAGGAACGAGATGGAGAGGCACTTCCTGGAGCTGCTTCAGTTCAACATCAACGTGCCGGCCAGCGTCTACGCCAAGTACTACTTTGACCTGCGCTCCCTGGCCGACGACAACAACCTCAACTTCCCCCTGGAGCCACTTGACAACCAGCGAGCCACTAAACTGGAGGTGAGAGCTTCTAGTACAGCAGGAATGAAAACACTGCTACTTGGCAAGAGGAGAGTTTAATGGTAGTCCTGTTCAGAAACAACCCCAGCCCCTACTCCCCTACTATCATGTAGATACTAAACAATTGCATAGGTGTTAGAAATTAGGTAGTAGATCCACTCTGCCTTCTGAATGGCTAGGGGGAATGTACACCTATCTGCACAAGTGCCTAGGTGGGAGGGGCCAATGTCTTGTCTATGTTATGATTTAACTGTTGAGTGACCTTGGGGTTACATACGTGTTGTTCCCAGGCTATATTAAGTGTTGTGGCGTTCCCAGGCTATCTCCAGACTGTGTGAGGACAGATACAAGGATCTGGGCAAGGTGACCATAAGGAGGTCCCTCAGCGCAGACAATCTGGTGGGTGTCCGAACCACCCACGCTGTGCTGTCGTAAAGCTGGACCTGCTACACACACAGGACAGGCGGAGGATGAGGATGCACTGAAGGCCTTCCTAAACTAGACTCACTGGCACCATCGACACACAGCGGGTCCCAAATCACCCCCACCCCCAGATCTGTATGGTGGCAGCTCCACCACTGATACCTACTCATACACCCCAGATCTGTATGGTGGCAGCTCCACCACTGATACCTACTCATACACCCCAGATCTGTATGGTGGCAGCTCCACCACTGATACCTACTCATACACTCCAGATCTGTATGGTGGCAGCTCCACCACTGATACCTACTCATACACTCCAGATCTGTATGGTGGCAGCTCCACAACTGACACCTACTCATACACTCCAGATCTGTATGGTGGCAGCTCCACCACTGATACCTACTCATACACTCCAGATCTGTATGGTGGCAGCTGCACCACTGATACCTACTCATACACTCCAGATCTGTATGGTGGCAGCTCCACCACTGATACCTACTCATACACCCCAGATCTGTATGGTGGCAGCTCCACCACTGATACCTACTCATACACCCCAGATCTGTATGGTGGCAGCTCCACCACTGATACCTACTCATACACTCCAGATCTGTATGGTGGCAGCTCCACCACTGATACCTACTCATACACTCCAGATCTGTATGGTGGCAGCTCCACCACTGACACCTACTCATACACTCCAGATCTGTATGGTGGCAGCTCCACCACTGATACCTACTCATACACTCCAGATCTGTATGGTGGCAGCTGCACCACTGATACCTACTCATACACTCCAGATCTGTATGGTGGCAGCTCCACCACTGATACCTACTCATACACTCCAGATCTGTATGGTGGCAGCTGCACCACTGATACCTACTCATACACTCCAGATCTGTATGGTGGCAGCTCCACCACTGATACCTACTCATACACTCCAGATCTGTATGGTGGCAGCTGCACCACTGATACCTACTCATACACTCCAGATCTGTAAAAATCAAAGGGTTAGAGTGACTGACACCACACACTGACCATGGTGACGAAGCCCCTAACTACCCTGTGGTGTAGTTTGGCACACGGACGGACAGATAGTGACGTAGAAGGACGGTTTTCTTTGCTTACTGTGTAGGCCCTTTAGCTGTGAAATGTATCGGTTTTTAATTGAACATATTTTCAGTTGCTGTTTATTTCAAATAAACCGTAATAAACTATCAAATCTGTGTATGGTGTCCCATTTCTAGATAAGATTCATGGTGTCAGTCCTGGGTTTACTTTAGCCTGCCTGGAGTGCCAGATGGGCGGTGTTGGCAGTTTTGCAGCTATTCTATTGGTTTCATGTGCCAGGTTAAGCTCAATCAAGCCCTGTATTTGAAATTATTTCAAATAAATTGGGCTGGTTTTCTTTTCCCATTGGTTTTTCATAGATCTGACAGGACTAGGCTGGAGAAGTGTACGCTCCATAAGCATTGATGGTTTTTAGAATCAGACCAACCCACGGCACGACATGTTCCAACAGGCTTTTATTCTCTACCTGGGTTACAGGCTACGTAGTTTAACATGCCAGAATTAGACAAGGTCATTTTTTTGAAGGAGAACCGCATGTAGACTGATCCATTAGGTATAAGACTTTAAAGGCCACTTGATAAATGGGACGATAATACAACCGTTGAAGTAGTGGAGAAAATGAAATCCCAGTGTAGTTTTACGAAGAGGTAGATTATGGTTAACACATTTGCAGAGAGAAACAAGATTGTGCTGCTGTAATTACTAGAACCCACCACATGGAGGCAGAAGAGGCTACAACTGGTCTCAAAAGTGGGAAGTTGCACCTTTTAGAGGAACTCCAGTCTCCTTTCACCTGATTTAAAGGCATGTCTCAATAGGTGGTCCAGGTAAGTAATGACATGGCACAAGTGTGGGGGATCTGTATTGCTCCTCAAGCAAGGGGGAGAACGATGACATTATGGATTCCAATCAGACCAACTCCTTGAATGCCTTAAAGTTAAAACACTATTTTCCTCATTTTCACCCCTTGTGTATGCTTGGGATATCAATTTAACAGGAAGAGTGAAACAAAGACATTAAGTGGTGACATTTCTCTCAATTCATCCGATACAGATTAAGACAATCTGTTGTTTTTTTTAAACAGACTTCATGTTAAATTCTGCACATACGCATAAACGGGTAGTGAAATTTCTTCATCCTAACAAGGCATTACTGTGTCCATAAACATTTCCGGAGTGAAATGTCCTTTTAGGATGGCTACTTTAAATAAAATGACAAATAGTAATTCTCCATCTTTATTACGTATAGAAGAATACCATGCCACTCAGTTATCTCCAGGTTAATGACATAACTGTTGATTGGATTCCTGACCATTTCGTTTCTGGTTAAGGACATACTAGCAAAACATGTCATTTAAAAATCCTAGAGACATTGAAGTGTACTTTTTTCCCCCTCCAGATAATTAAAAACTTCAGGGAAAATCCCCTGCAATGAGTCTAGAATGAGAACTAGGAAATATAATACAAAATACTTTTTTCTATACTTCCACAATTTGTTTAAACATGTCCTTATGTGAAGACAATAGTTTACATAATTTACAATCCGTTCAATAAGTTAAATTAGCATCCATTTAGTTTCTTCTGACAGCCACTATGTGGAGCACCATGAGTCTGACAAGAGTCCAGCCAGTCTGGTCACACAGATGGGTGCGACAGGGACTTGTGCTCAGACTGCGAGGGGAGCAGCCCGGTGCGTGTCGTAAGGGATGTGCTGGCCTCGCTGTACACTGACGCGCTGGACGGTTTGTGGCCCCAGCAGGGACATGAACAACAGCACCTCCCCAGGAACCTCCTCCACGACTCCAGAGTCTTCCCAGACCACACCCACATCCCTGAGGTGATCCCCACCACCAGGCTCATAAAGTACTTCAGCATGAAGATGGCGTGGTCTGGCCCTAGGCCTAGCCTCTCTCTCTCAGCCTGGCAGGAGCAGGAAAGGCCCCTGTCCCACTGGGGCCTGAGGTGCTGCTCGTACACCAGACAGGCCACCACCACCGCGGCAGGGACCGTGTAGAGGACAGTAAAGAGGCCCAGCCTTAACATCAGCTTCTCCAGCTTGTCCGTCTTGGTCCCCCCCTGCTTGATGACGCTGCGGATGCGGAACAACGATACAAACCCCGCTAGGAGGAAGAGGGAGCCTGTGAAGAGGTAGACCACCAGGGGCGCAAGCACAAAGCCCCGCAGGCTCTCCACACTCTGGTTGCCCACGTAGCATATCCCTGCCACAGGGTCTCCGTCTGCAGCGCTCAGGGCCAGCACAGCGATGGTCTTGATGCTGGGCACCAGCCAGGCGGCCAGGTGGAAGTACTGCGAGTACCCGGCGATGGCCTCATTGCCCCACTTCATGCCCGCTGCCAGGAACCAGGTGAGCGAGAGCACCACCCACCAGATTGCGCCGGCCATGCCAAAGAAGTAGACCAGCAGGAACACCAAGGTGCACAGGCCGGCAGGGCCCGAAGCGTCGTACAGCACGTGCCCGCCGTCCTCGGAGCACGCCACACGCTCATGGCCCGCCGCCAGCCGCACCATGTATCCCAGGGAGATGAAGAGGTAGCAGGCAGCCAGGTAGACGATAGGCATCTCGGGGTAGGAGAAGCGGTCGCGGTCAATCAGGAACGTGACCACCGTAGTTAAGGTCGAGACGAAGCAGAGGACCGACCACAGGCCGATCCAGAGGGAGGTGAAGGCGTGTTCGTCCGGGGTGAAGAAGGGCTGACGGCAGGGCTGGGCGCAGTTCTCCACGGGGCCTGTGTGGATGCCGCGGCCGTACGGTGACCGGGCTTCAGTCTTGACGGACACCAGGGGGTGACGACAGCGGCAGCCGCGTTGTTCACAGTCCTGGTGGTGGTGACTGTGGTAGGGTTTGGGCGGGAGAGGCGGCCTGCGGCGGGCTGGGTTGCGGTGGGGGGCCTTGGAGGTAGGCTTTGGGGGGAAGGCCGGGCCTGGGGACAGAGTTGTGGCGTCACTGCTGTTCCGATCCATACAGAGGCGGTCAGCATCACCCAGCTCTGGCAGCCCCTCGCAGCTCATCCTCTCGGGCCATTCAAAACCATACTGGCTCATCAGGGGGGAGCAGCCGCGCTTGGCCCGGTCGCACACGGAGCGGCACGGGGGCAGAGGCTTGCGATAGTCCGGGATGCAGATAGGGGTGTACATGCTGCAGAGGAAGAAGAGCAGGTCAGGGGAACAGTGGATGCGCACCAGTGGCCAGAACTGGTGCACCTCCAGCCCCACCTCGTCCTGAGTGTCGTGGTTAAACTGGTTGGGAGTGTAGGTGAGGTTGTAGCCGATGCCCTTGCACATGGGGACCGTGATGGGTTCACACACGATGGCCTTGGAGGCAGCGCGCACCGGTTGTGCGCGCATCAAGAGGAGCAGGCACAGAACGCTGATGTAAAGAGGGCAGTTGTGCGTCATGGTCGCCATGGAAGCTCCTCCAACGCTGTGGATTTCCACACAAAGAAAATGGAGGTTATTGGATAGGAACTGCGCTCTGAACGTTTGAAACATTGTATTACTGTTTCTATGTTCTATCAATAATACATCCAATGCACATTGGGTATGCGCTTAGTCACTCACACGTAAAGGCTAAGAAATACAGTGATGAAACAAGTTGATAAAATTGATAACTCACCAAGTAGATCACACGGGAAATGTTAGCTACCTCATCAATATCCAATGCCAATCAATGATAGAAGCGCCATCTGATAATCTTGCCACCACTGAAATTCACTCCCAGTGTACCTTTAGGAAACGCGCCTCCGGAGCAATCAAATAAAGTCCATTTCGACTCGATAATACAGACGGAATTTTCAGGCAGCAACGCGTAATCCTTGCGCCACACTTTTTCTTTCAACAATATTTAGTGAAACAGCCTCCTATTTTCTGAAAAAAATATACACACCACGACTGTCTTCCCTTGTGCGTCTTCTCGTTCCGGCTCCTAACCATACTGACTAACTACACCTTGACCGCTTACTCTGGACAGCCACGCCCACAGGGCTGCGTCCTCTCCAATAGGAATCTGCTTACACCCTGAACGACTCAATCACTACATTCCTTACCCATAACCTACTTATCACATAAAGTAATTTCATTCCTTATTTTTATGGGCCTACAATCTATGTAACATCACCAGTAAAGTTAGACAATGTTTAAAATAGTGTTGTGACCAACTCAATCCATGAATTCCTAACCTGTTTTTTTATTCATTCCATATGACCTCACACCTACGTTTTATCAAAAATAGTGTTTGATTACTAGTTAATGTGAATTTCAATTTAGATAAACACCTTCCTAGTATTGAGTTGAAACACCCACCCGCTTTTGCCCTCAGAACAGCCTCAATTATTCAGGGAATGGACTCTACAAGGTGTCGAAAGAGTTCCACATGGATGCCATGTTGACTCCAATGCTTCTCACAGTTGACTGGAAGTCCTTTGGCACACAGGAAATTGTTGAGCGTGAAAAATCCAGCACCATTGCAGTTCTTGACACAAGCCTGGCACCTACTACCATACCCTGTTCAAAGGCACTTAAATGTTTTGTATACTCGGTGTATGTGGACTGCACTGTGCCAGTTCAACTCTGCACCTAATCAGACATATATCTTTGTCCTAAACTACAGACAGAATATCAAACAGGTAGGTCTACTTGAACACTTGTCCTGTGTGGGATATACTCCTATAATTAACCTGTGTGTTTGTCCTGTGTGGGATATACTCCTATAATTAACCTGTGTGTTTGTCCTGTGTGTGATATACTCCTATAATTAACCTGTGTGTTTGTCCTGTGTGTGATATACTCCTATAATTAACCTGTGTGTTTGTCCTGTGTGGGCTATACCCTCCGTGTGTGCCTGTGTGGGCCTCCGGGTGCCTGTGTGTGATATACTCCTATAATTAACCTGTGTGTTTGTCCTGTGTGGGCTATACTCCTATAATTAACCTGTGTGTTTGTCCTGTGTGTGATATACTCCTATAATTAACCTGTGTGTTTGTCCTGTGTGGGATATACTCCTATAATTAACCAGTGTGTTTGTCCTGTGTGTGATATACTCCTATAATTAACCTGTGTGTTTGTCCTGTGTGTGATATACTCCTATAATTAACCTGTGTGTTTGTCCTGTGTGTGATATACTCCTATAATTAATCTGTGTGTTTGTCCTGTGTGGGTTATACTCCTATAATTAACCTGTGTGTTTGTCCTGTGTGGGATATACTCCTATAATTAACCTGTGTGTTTGTCCTGTGTGTGATATACTCCTATAATTAATCTGTGTGTTTGTCCTGTGTGTGATATACTCCTATAATTAATCTGTGTGTTTGTCCTGTGTGTGATATACTCCTATAATTAACCTGTGTGTTTGTCCTGTGTGGGTTATACTCCTATAATTAACCTGTGTGTTTGTCCTGTGTGGGATATACTCCTATAATTAACCTGTGTGTTTGTCCTGTGTGTGATATACTCCTATAATTAATCTGTGTGTTTGTCCTGTGTGTGATATACTCCTATAATTAATCTGTGTGTTTGTCCTGTGTGTGATATACTCCTATAATTAACCTGTGTGTTTGTCCTGTGTGGGATATACTCCTATAATTAACCTGTGTGTATGTCCTGTGTGTGATATACTCCTATAATTAACCTGTGTGTTTGTCCTGTGTGTGATATACTCCTATAATTAACCTGTGTGTTTGTCCTGTGTGTGATATACTCCTATAATTAATCTGTGTGTTTGTCCTGTGTGGGCTATACTCCTATAATTAACCTGTGTGTTTGTCCTGTGTGTGATATACTCCTATAATTAACCTGTGTGTTTGTCCTGTGTGGGATATACTCCTATAATTAATCTGTGTGTTTGTCCTGTGTGTGATATACTCCTATAATTAACCTGTGTGTTTGTCCTGTGTGGGCTATACTCCTATAATTAACCTGTGTGTTTGTCCTGTGTGTGATATACTCCTATAATTAACCTGTGTGTTTGTCCTGTGTGTGATATACTCCTATAATTAACCTGTGTGTTTGTCCTGTGTGGGATATACTCCTATAATTAACCTGTGTGTTTGTCCTGTGTGTGATATACTCCTATAATTAACCTGTGTGTTTGTCCTGTGTGTGATATACTCCTATAATTAACCTGTGTGTTTGTCCTGTGTGGGATATACTCCTATAATTAACCTGTGTGTTTGTCCTGTGTGTGATATACTCCTATAATTAACCTGTGTGTTTGTCCTGTGTGGGATATACTCCTATAATTAACCTGTGTGTTTGTCCTGTGTGTGATATACTCCTATAATTAACCTGTGTGTTTGTCCTGTGTGTGATATACTCCTATAATTAACCTGTGTGTTTGTCCTGTGTGGGTTATACTCCTATAATTAACCTGTGTGTTTGTCCTGTGTGGGCTATACTCCTATAATTAACCTGTGTGTTTGTGGGAGGAATGGTTGGTGCCACTATAGGTGCTTGGACCTGTCCTGGCATGATTCTTCCTTTCATAGATTTGGCCTCATTGCCTAGTTACCTAGATTTCCAAACTAAATATACTGGTGTTCTGAGGTTCTTCTGATCAGAACTGAAGATAAAGTCCTGTACAAATAAAATGACAAATCAATAAGAAATGAAAAACTGTTGGTTACATGTCCTATCTCAGGTTGAGTTACACTGTGTTGAGTTAAGAGTTATTGTTGGGAGCAGAAGACTGCTGTCTGGAGCCCAGTGAGGGATGGATAGAATCTACTCTGTTACGTGCATGTGAATGTAGGTGTGTGTACATGCTTGCTTGTACATGCGTTCGTATGCACCAGAGGAGGCGGGTGGGAGGAAGTAAAGGAGGACAGGCTCATTGCAATGGCTGGAATGGAGTGAATGGAACCGAGTTAAACATATGAAACACCTGGAAACCACCTGTTTGACTCCGTTCCATCAATTCCAATCCAGCCCGTCCTCCTATAGCTCCTCCCACCAGCCTCCTCTGGTGTACACGTATGTGTGTCTATCTGTGAAAGGACGACCCTATGGGCTGCGCTGGTTCGTCGCTGTCTCTCTGTGTCCCCTGCTGCCCTCATTGTCCAAGGCTCTTTTGTTTTCTGTTTCTGATGGCATCTCTCAGGCCTCTTGTCATTAGGAGACTAGATGAGCGCCTGATTGCTCTGCGGGCCACTGGACAATCACAAAGAGGGCTTTGCAGCTCGCAACAGTTGAGCCATTGTGGACACGGCCCCTGGACTAATTGGCATTGACAATTAAGCATGTTGGAATACAAGGTCTGTTTTCTCAGCAGAGGAAGGAGGGAAAATGGGCTGAGTCAGACAGTTCAGTACATGCAGCACAGTATACACACAAGAAGACACAAAACACACACACATTCAATACACACACACACACACAGGCAAAACACACACACAGGCAAAACACAGACACACACACACACACACACACACACACACACACACACACACACACACACACACACACACACACACACACACACACACACACACACACACACACACACACACACACACACACACACACACACACACACACAGAGGCAAAACACACACACAGGCAAAACACACACACACATTCAAAACACACACATGCACACACACATATACACACACACACACACACACTCAGAGGCAAAACACACACACACACATTCAAAACACACACACACATTCAAAACACACACATGCACACACGCATACACACGCATACACACACACGCACACACACACACACACACACACACACACACACACACACACACACACACACACACACACACACACACACACACACACACACACACACACACACACACACACACACACACACGCAAAACACACACACAGAGGCATTGTGGAAAACGGAAATAGGTCAAATCAATGTACTGTTCACTGAGGGGAAACTCAGAGCACACCCATATTATACAGGACAGTATGCACACACACACACACACACACACACACACACACACACACACACACACACACACACACACACACACACACACACACACACACACACACACGCCACACACACACACACACACACACACACACACACACACACACACACACACACACACACACACACACACATATCATACAGGACAGTATGCACACACACACACACACACACACACACACACATACACACACACACACACACACCCACACACACACACACACACATACACACACTCACACACACATTTTCATTGTTGAAAAATCTATGTACTGTTCAGTGAGGTGAAATCCCACAACAGGCGACAGTGAAGACTGGAGTGCTGTGAGCATAGGTAAAACCAGTATTTATCTCAACCTGCAGTAAGGTAGACCTGTATGATCAAAGTGTGGTAGCTGTCTGACATCATGACGTGACAGCTGTAGGTGATTGAGGGACAGTCTCAGTGTTCACATGGAACAGAACTACAGTAAACATGAGTATGGATTCAGTTAAAACATTCACACACAGCCATCCATTGTGTTCAAGTCTGCTTGGAACATGGTGATATCATTTAGCAAAGAGGTTCAAAGGTGGAACTTGAGGTCTAACAAGCGAGCAACAATGCCTTCATGCCATTCTGACTGATTTATGGGTACTGTACAGTGTATAGCCCATGGTGGCAACCCAAATGATTCCCTATATAGTGCACTAGTTTTGACCAGGGCCCATAGGGCTCTGGTCAAAAGTAGTTCACTGTGTAGGGAGTAGGGTGCTATTTGGGATGCAGACAAGTCTACTCTGCAGCCAATGCCAGCGTTGGTGTGATTAGTGGACTATTTATTTATGTCTCTAGGGTGTGTCTGACGCAAGTACTGTATGCTATTACTCATTCAACAAATCCACATCCTGGACATCAGCTGATAGAATAGAATAGAATAGGACTTTATTAGTCTTCTACTTCTTGTCTCCAGACCACAGAGGCAGGAGACGGTACCTCAGAAAGCTCCAGGGCACAGCGGCAGGAGACGGTACCTCAGAAAGCTCCAGGGCACAGCGACAGGAGACGGTACCTCAGAAAGCTCCAGGGAGGCGGTACCTCAGAAAGCTCCAGGGCAGGAGACGGTACCTCAGAAAGCCCCAGGGCAGGAGACGGTACCTCAGAAAGCCCCAGGGCACAGCGGCAGGAGACGGTACCTCAGAAAGCTCCAGGGAGGCGGTACCTCAGAAAGCTCCAGACCACAGCGGCAGGAGACGGTACCTCAGAAAGCTCCAGGGCAGGAGACGGTACCTCAGAAAGCTCCAGAGCACAGCGGCAGGAGATGGTACCTCAGAAAGCTCCAGACCACAGTGGCAGGAGATGGTACCTCAGAAAGCTCCAGGGCAGGAGACGGTACCTCAGAAAGCTCCAGGGCACATGGGCAGGAGGCGGTACCTCAGAAAGCTCCAGACCACAGCTGCAGGAGACGGTACCTCAGAAAGCTCCAGGGCAGGAGACGGTACCTCAGAAAGCTCTAGAGCACAGCGGCAGGAGATGGTACCTCAGAAAGCTCCAGACCACAGTGGCAGGAGATGGTACCTCAGAAAGCTCCAGGGCAGGAGACGGTACCTCAGAAAGCTCCAGGGCACAGTGGCAGGAGATGGTACCTCAGAAAGCTCCAGACCACAGCGGCAGGAGATGGTACCTCAGAAAGCTCCAGGGCAGGAGGCGGTACCTCAAAAAGCTCCAGACCACAGCGGCAGGAGACGGTACCTCAGAAAGCTCCAGGGCAGGAGACGGTACCTCAGAAAGCTCCAGAGCACAGCGGCAGGAGATGGTACCTCAGAAAGCTCCAGACCACAGTGGCAGGAGATGGTACCTCAGAAAGCTCCAGGGCAGGAGACGGTACCTCAGCAAGCTCCAGGGCACAGCGGCAGGAGGCGGTACCTCAGAAAGCTCCAGGGCACAGCGGCAGGAGGCGGTACCTCAGAAAGCTCCAGAGCACAGCGGCAGGAGGCGGAACCTCAGAAAGCTCCAGACCACAGCGGCAGGAGACGGTACCTCAGAAAGCTCCAGGGCACAGCGGCAAAAGACGGTACCTAAGAAAGCTCCAGACCACAGCGGCAGGAGACGGTACCTCAGAAAGCTCCAGGAGACAGCGGCAGGAGACGGTACCTCAGAAAGCTCCAGGGCAGGAGCCGGTACCTCAGAAAGCTCCAGGGCAGGAGACGGTACCTCAGAAAGCTCCAGGGCACAGCGGCAGGAGACGGTACCTCAGAAAGCTCCAGGGCAGGAGACGGTACCTCAGAAAGCTCCAGGGCACAGCGGCAAAAGACGGTACCTCAGAAAGCTCCAGACCACAGCGGCAGGAGACGGTACCTAAGAAAGCTCCAGGGCACAGCGGCAGGAGACGGAACCTCAGAAAGCTGAGCGGGCACAGCGACAGGAGACAGTACCTCAGAAAGCTCCAGGGCAGGAGACGGTACCTCAGAAAGCTCCAGGGCACAGCGGCAGGAGACGGTACCTCAGAAAGCTCCAGGGCACAGCGGCAGGAGACGGTACCTCAGAAAGCTCCGGGGCACAGCGGCAGGAGACGGTACCTCAGAAAGCTCCAGGGCACAGCGGCAGGAGATGGTACCTCAGAAAGCTCCAGACCACAGCGGCAGGAGATGGTACCTCAGAAAGCTCCAGGGCAGGAGACGGTACCTCAGAAAGCTCCAGGGCACAGCGGCAGGAGGCGGTACCTCAGAAAGCTCCAGGGCACAGCGGCAGGAGGCGGTACCTCAGAAAGCTCCAGACCACAGCGGCAGGAGACGGTACCTCAGAAAGCTCCAGGGCACAGCGGCAGGAGATGGTACCTCAGAAAGCTCCAGACCACAGCGGCAGGAGATGGTACCTCAGAAAGCTCCAGGGCAGGAGACGGTACCTCAGAAAGCTCCAGGGCACAGCGGCAGGAGGCGGTACCTCAGAAAGCTCCAGGGCACAGCGGCAGGAGGCGGTACCTCAGAAAGCTCCAGGGCACAGCGGCAGGAGACGGTTCCTCAGAAAGCTCCAGAGCACAGCGGCAGGAGGCGGTACCTCAGAAAGCTCCAGGGTACAGCGGCAGGAGGCGGTACCTCAGAAAGCTCCAGGGCAGGAGACGGTACCTCAGAAAGCTCCAGGGCACAGCGGCAGGAGACGGTACCTCAGAAAGCCCCAGGGCACAGCGGCAGGAGAGGGTACCTCAGAAAGCTCCAGGGCACAGCGGCAGGAGAGGGTACCTCACAAAGCTCCAGGGCAGGAGACGGTACCTCAGAAAGCACCAGGACACAGCGGCAGGAGACGGTACCTCAGAAAGCTGAGCGGGCACAGCGACAGGAGACGGTACCTCAGAAAGCTCCAGGGCAGGAGACGGTACCTCAGAAAGCTCCAGGGCACAGCGGCAGGAGACGGTACCTCAGAAAGCTCCAGGGCACAGCGGCAGGAGACGGTACCTCAGAAAGCTCCAGGGCACAGCGGCAGGAGACGGAACCTCAGAAAGCTCCAGGGCACAGCGGCAGGAGACGGTACCTCAGAAAGCTCCAGGGCACAGCGGCAGGAGACGGTACCTCAGAAAGCTCCAGGGCACAGCGGCAGGAGGCGGTACCTCAGAAAGCTCCAGAGCACAGCGGCAGGAGGCGGTACCTCAGAAAGCTCCAGACCACAGCGGCAGGAGACGGTACCTCAGAAAGCTACAGGGCAGGAGACGGTACCTCAGAAAGCTCCAGAGCACAGCGGCAGGAGATGGTTCCTCAGAAAGCTCCAGACCACAGTGGCAGGAGATGGTACCTCAGAAAACTCCAGGGCAGGAGACGGTACCTCAGAAAGCTCCAGGGCACAGTGGCAGGAGATGGTACCTCAGAAAGCTCCAGACCACAGCGGCAGGAGATGGTACCTCAGAAAGCTCCAGGGCAGGAAGCGGTACCTCAGAATACTCCAGACCACAGCGGCAGGAGACGGTACCTCAGAAAGCTCCAGGGCACAGCGGCAGGAGATGGTACCTCAGAAAGCTCCAGGGCAGGAGACGGTACCTCAGAAAGCTCCAGGGCACAGCGGCAGGAGGCGGTACCTCAGAAAGCTCCAGGGCACTACGGCAGGACGCGGTACCTCAGAAAGCTCCAGGGCACAGCGGCAGGAGACGGTACCTCAGAAAGCTCCAGAGCACAGCGGCAGGAGGCGGTACCTCAGAAAGCTCCAGGGCACAGCGGCAAGAGGCGGTACCTCAGAAAGCTCCAGGGCAGGAGACGGTACCTCAGAAAGCTCCAGGGAGGCGGTACCTCAGAAAGCTCCAGACCACAGCGGCAGGAGACGGTACCTCAGAAAGCTCCAGGGCAGGAGACGGTACCTCAGAAAGCTCCAGAGCACAGCGGCAGGAGATGGTACCTCAGAAAGCTCCAGACCACAGTGGCAGGAGATGGTACCTCAGAAAGCTCCAGGGCAGGAGACGGTACCTCAGAAAGCTCCAGGGCACAGCGGCAGGAGGCGGTACCTCAGAAAGCTCCAGGGCACAGCGGCAGGAGGCGGTACCTCAGAAAGCTCCAGAGCACAGCGGCAGGAGGCGGTACCTCAGAAAGCTCCAGACCACAGCGGCAGGAGACGGTACCTCAGAAAGCTCCAGACCACAGCGGCAGGAGATTGTACCTCAGAAAGCTCCAGGGCAGGAGACGGTACCTCAGAAAGCTCCAGGGCACAGTGGCAGGAGACGGAACCTCAGAAAGCTCCAGGGCACAGCGGCAGGAGGCGGTACCTCAGAAAGCTCCAGGGCACAGCGGCAGGAGACGGTACCTCAGAAAGCTCCAGAGCACAGCGGCAGGAGGCGGTACCTCAGAAAGCTCCAGGGCACAGCGGCAGGAGGCGGTACCTCAGAAAGCTCCAGGGCAGGAGATGGTACCTCAGAAAGCTCCAGTGCACAGCGGCAGGAGACTGTACCTCAGAAAGCTCCAGGGCACAGCGGCAGGAGATGGTACCTCAGAAAGCTCCAGGGCAGGAGACGGTACCTCAGAAAGCTCCAGGGCACAGCGGCAGGAGGCGGTACCTCAGAAAGCTCCAGACCACAGCGGCAGGAGACGGTACCTCAGAAAGCTCCAGGGCACAGCGTCAAAAGACGGTACCTCAGAAAGCTCCAGACCACAGCGGCAGGAGATGGTACCTCAGAAAGCTCCAGGGCAGGAGACGGTACCTCAGAAAGCTCCAGGGCACAGCGGCAGGAGGCGGTACCTCAGAAAGCTCCAGACCACAGCGGCAGGAGATGGTACCTCAGAAAGCTCCAGGGCAGGAGACGGTACCTCAGAAAGCTCCAGGGCACAGTGGCAGGAGATGGTACCTCAGAAAGCTCCAGACCACAGCGGCAGGAGATGGTACCTCAGAAAGCTCCAGGGCAGGAGGCGGTACCTCAGAAAGCTCCAGACCACAGCGGCAGGAGACGGTACCTCAGAAAGCTCCAGGGCACAGCGGCAGGAGATGGTACCTCAGAAAGCTCCAGACCACAGCGGCAGGAGATGGTACCTCAGAAAGCTCCAGGGCAGGAGACGGTACCTCAGAAAGCTCCAGGGCACAGCGGCAGGAGGCGGTACCTCAGAAAGCTCCAGGGCACAGCGGCAGGAGGCGGTACCTCAGAAAGCTCCAGACCACAGCGGCAGGAGACGGTACCTCAGAAAGCTCCAGGGCAGGAGACGGTACCTCAGAAAGCTCCAGGGCACAGCGGCAAAAGACGGTACCTCAGAAAGCTCCAGGGCACAGCGGCAGGAGGTGGTACCTCAGAAAGCTCCAGGGCAGGAGACGGTACCTCAGAAAGCTCCAGGGCACAGCGGCAGGAGGCGGTACCTCAGAAAGCTCCAGACCACAGCGGCAAAAGACGGTACCTCAGAAAGCTCCAGGGCACAGCGGCAGGAGGTGGTACCTCAGAAAGCTCCAGGGCAGGAGACGGTACCTCAGAAAGCTCCAGGGCACAGCGGCAGGAGACGGTACCTCAGAAAGCTCCAGGGCAGGAGACGGTACCTCAGAAAGCTCCAGGGCAGGAGACAGTACCTCAGAAAGCTCCAGGGCAGGAGACGGTACCTCAGAAAGCTCCAGAGCACAGCGGCAGGAGACGGTACCTCAGAAAACAGCAACCTTCTGGTTGACATTTTACCTATAACTTGTTATTGCACGGTCCAGGACTCTCTGAAAAGGTCCTTGCACTCCCTTCCCATGGAACTTATTGTGTAAGATGCAGCTCTTTCTCTCTCTCTCTCCCTCGCTATCTCTCTCTTTCACACACACACACACACACACACACACACACACACACACACACACACACACACACACACACATACACAGTATTTGTGTAGACAAAAGGACAGACCACTTCCTCCATCCCCATTCCCCTCCAATCCTGTTCCATACCTTACCTTCAGTTCCACTTCCTCCATCCCCATTCCCCTCCAATCCTGTTCCATACCTTACCTTCAGTACCACTTCCTCCATCCCATTCCCCTCCAATCCTGTTCCATACCTTACCTTCAGTACCACTTCCTCCATCCCATTCCCCTCCAATCCTGTTCCATACCTTACCTTCAGTTCCACTTCCTCCATTCCCATTCCCCTCCAATCCTGTTCCATACCTTACCTTCAGTACCACTTCCTCCATTCCCATTCCCCTCCAATCCTGTTCCATACCTTACCTTCAGTACCACTTCCTCCATTCCCATTCCCCTCCAATCCTGTTCCATACCTTACCTTCAGTACCACTTCCTCCATTCCCATTCCCCTCCAATCATGTTCCATACCTTACCTTCAGTACCACTTCCTCCATCCCCATTCCCCTCCAATCCTGTTCCATACCTTACCTTCAGTACCACTTCCTCCATCCCCATTCCCCTCCAATCCTGTTCCATACCTTACCTTCAGTACCACTTCCTCCATCCCCATTCCCCTCCAATCCTGTTCCATACCTTACCTTCAGTACCACTTCCTCCATCCCATTCCCCTCCAATCCTGTTCCATACCTTACCTTCAGTACCACTTCCTCCATCCCCATTCCCCTCCAATCCTGTTCCATACATTACCTTCAGTTCCACTTCCTCCATCCCCATTCCCCTCCAATCCAACCTTAGTCTAAGCATTGTTTGTTGGAGGGCTGGGCCCCTTCAAGTGGTTTCTCCTTTCTTCTCTCTTCTCTTTTATCAAGCCTCCATGAATAAGAACCCTTTGAATTCATCTTTGATGAGGCCTTAAAATCCGGCATCCCATTATTTATGTAAAAGGTTCCACATCACATGCATGTTTGTATGTGTACAGGGACATCCATTAGACGCCAAGGCATCAGGAACATTAAACAATAGTGTTGTACAAATGGTTTGATCAGCTGCATAGATTCACCACTGAAATGTTTGCTATTGATAACATCTGAAAAGGCTTATATTTCTTTGAACTTGAACATACATGCACACTCATACAAACAGACACACACACACATACAAAACGCTGTGTTTTTGGTGTTGCAAATGTGTGTTTCTAATTTGTTCTCCCAATGCTTCTAATGATGTGATTAGATGTTGACAGAGAGGCGAACGGTCACCAGTTTCCCAAAGCTTCAGCTTGAGTAGAGAACAGCAACAACCCCTACAGCCTCTCTCCCCTCAGTAAGGGGACTCACCTGGCCTGCCTGATGCTGGGATCAGAGGAGGAGAGGAGGACAGGAGGAGGACAGGGGGAGGAGGACAGGGGGAGTAGGTGAGGAGGAGAGGAGGAAGCCAGGGGGAGGAGGAGAGGAGGAGGGGAGGAGGAGAGGAAGAGGAGAGGAGGGGGACAGGGAGAGGAGGAGAGGAGGAGGAGAGGAGGAGGAGAGGACAGGGGGAGGAGGAGAGGAGGAGAGGAGGAGGACAGGGGGATGAGGAGGAGGAGGAGGATAGGGGAGGAGGAGAGGAGGAGGACAGGGAAAGGCCCTCTTTGTTTTGTTGTTGTTGTACTAATTTGACATTTTACAAATTCCTGTGTCATCAAGTTCCTCAAGTGTGGTAATTAAGAGCAGCAGGTCACTCCTGAATGAGTCCTAAATGCAAACATGGTCACTGCCAATCAGCTGCAAGCAGGGGCTGGAGGGGCTGGGTGGGGGCTGTGGTAGACACACAGGATTCTCCCTCTTTCTCCCTCTCTCGTTCCCTGGGGAATTGTTATCGAGAGAGAGAGAAGAGAGAGAGAGAGAGAGAGAGAGAGAGAGAGAGAGAGAGAGAGAGAGAGAGAGAGAGAGAGAGAGAGAGAGAGAAAGAGATGATATGACAGGACAGGATGAGAGAGAGAAAGAGAGAGAGAGAGAGAGAGAGAGAGAGAGAGAGAGAGAGAGAGAGAGAGAGAGAGAGAGAGAGAGAGAGGAGAGAGAGAGAGAGAGAGAGAGAGAGAGAGAGAGAGAAAGAGATGATATGACAGGACAGGATGAGAGAGAGAAAGAGAGAGAGAGAGAGAGAGAGAGAGAGAGAGAGAAAGAAAGAAAGAAAGAGATGATATGACAGGACAGGATGAGAGAGAGAGAGGACATGAGAGAGAGAGAGGCTAGCATTTTTCAACAGTGAATGTTTTTTCTGTGG
The DNA here is from genome assembly GCF_965601325.2 of Salmo salar. Lineage (NCBI taxonomy): Eukaryota > Metazoa > Chordata > Actinopteri > Salmoniformes > Salmonidae > Salmo > Salmo salar. The sequence continues at coordinate 24,332,114 of NC_138307.1, forward strand.
TCTCACTGACCACCAAGAGAAACATTAGACCCCCCTGGTTTCTGCTTGAGAAGACAAACACACAACTAAACAGTAGCAATACAATAACCATCTCCCCCCTCCCCTCCCCCTCCCCGCCCCTCCCCCGCCCCTCCCCCGCCACTCTCATTGTCTTGGTGTGTTTAAGAAAAGCTGTCTCTAATGAGGGGCTAATAGGTGGGATTCGGCCCCAATTCAGTTCCTCTCCGGGGGTATTGTTGGTATTGTAACGGCTGCCGGGGCTCCAGCTGTAGAGCCTGTAGAGGACATGCATGTGAATGGGTATGACATGCAGATCTATTGGGCTGAAACAAGGTTCTTTTGTATTGACAGTCAATGACAATCAAGAGGTTGAGAGGGATGTTGGTGGGTTGGGTAGTGTACACTGAGGTTGCTTAGGAAGGTAAATGTGTTGTTAAAAGAAGTAACGGGATGAAGTGGGACACTGGGACATATAATAAGATGGGAAATTGGACACTGTGTTCCCTACCTTAGTCCCCTACCTTTTACTAACCTTATTATCATTTCTTACTCCCTCTTCCCAGGCCTTCTTCTCTCTCTCCCTCTCTGTCTCTCTCTCTCTGTCTCTCTCGCTCTGCTACCCCTAGTCTTTCATTCTGCCCATCTCCGCTGTCTACATTAGTGTTGTTTGTAGGCTGGCTAGTCTTTCATTCTGCCCATCTCCACTGTCTACATTAGTGTTGTTTGTAGGCTGGCTAGTCTTTCATTCTGCCCATCTCCACTGTCTACATTAGTGTTGTTTGTAGGCTGGCTAGTCTTTCATTCTGCCCATCTCCACTGTCTACATTAGTGTTGTTTGTAGGCTGGCTAGTCTTTCATTCTGCCCATCTCCACTGTCTACATTAGTGTTGTTTGTAGGCTGGCTAGTCTTTCATTCTGCCCATCTCCACTGTCTACATTAGTGTTGTTTGTAGGCTGGCTAGTCTTTCATTCTGCCCATCTCCACTGTCTACATTAGTGTTGTTTTTAGGCTGGCTAGTCTTTCATTCTGCCCATCTCCACTATCTACATTAGTGTTGTTTGTAGGCTGGCTAGTCTTTCATCTGTCCAGTGTTTTTATGTTCTGTGCTCTTCAGCACAAAGGCTCCTCTACCTCACCTCTGGGTTGGTTTTGATAAGTACACCAATTGTAAAGGGGTCTCCATAGAAACAGGTGCAGGAGCCTCCTCTGTTCCTGACTGAAGGCACACACACACACACACACACACACACACACACACACACACACACACACACACACACACACACACACACACACACACACACACACACACACACACACACACACACACACACACACACACACACACACACACACACACACACACACACACACACACACACACACATGCATGAGTTACAAGACAATGCAAGCAAACCATAAACACACACACACACAGTCATACACACACGAGTTACAAGACAATGCAAGCCAACCGCATACACACACACATGCACACGCACACGCACACACACAGTCACACACACGAGTAACAGACAATACAAGCCAACCACACACACCTGAGTAACAGACAATACAAGCCAACCACACACACATGAGTAACAGACAATACAAGCCAACCACACACACGAGTAACAGACAATACAAGCCAACCAAACACACACACATGAGTAACAGACAATACAAGCCAACCACACACACATGAGTAACAGACAATACAAGCCAACCACACACACATGAGTAACAGACAATACAAGCCAACCACACACACATGAGTAACAGACAATACAAGCCAACCACACACACATGAGTAACAGACAATACAAGCCAACCACACACTCCTTGGGATTTGTAAGGATGTGCTGGATGTTTATTGTATCAGTGTAACACATCTGTTCATATGTTGAAAGAGTATAAGTTATCTACTAGTAAGTCAATTAACACACAGACATATTTCAGAGGGCCAGTTTGCAGTTACATTGTATTTTGCATAACTAAATACTGTAATAGTTACATATATACACATATTGTCACGTATTGTCTCATGTAGTCCTTTCTCTTGCTTTTTAAATCGTCTGTGTTTCCATTTCTTGATGCGGGGCAGACTTCCACAACAGACCTTATCTTATCACGTCTAGTTTCCGCTGTCAATGCCCTGTGACGGCTATGGATCTGACTATGAACAAACAGCTCCACTGTGTGGTATTACGGTGCACACGCAGCACACTGGTCAATAATCTACCAGTCCAAAACTGTCAGTTGTTGGCTATTTAGAATGATCAGAAAGAACTGCTCCCAGAGGCGGCCCTGTAGTCAGCTGCTCCTCTTGTTCCAACCCAGTTAGAATTCATCATATTCAACTAATCAACTTTAAACACTTGTTCTGTTGAATCATATCTGTTAGTGCACTTCACTTTTGTATGAAGAAAGACTAGTGTTAGTGTGTTAACTAGTGTTAGTTGAATTCGTTGTCTATCAGGTTTTATACAGCTCGTTTCATCAAACTGTGAATCACTGAGTCACCTCCTCAATGAATATTCCCTCGCGTTTTGTGTCCTCTCTCCTCGCACCCTTCTCAAAACGCATCGGAGAAGGTCTGGAGGGAGGGAACCCCTCCCCCTATACGCTCAAGCAGGAGGCGGGGAGCTGGAATGCGAGGAATTGAGGTAAAATGAGTTGAGTCATTTGACTATGCTGTCCATTTACAGTTTTATTCTGCCGCCAGTTGAATAATTGATGTATAGTTTATCTTCACCACTAGATGGCAGGCTTACCGTTCTCCTTATTCCCCATCAGTTGTCGACACCTCCAGTAGCAGACAGACAGACAGTTAGACAGACACAGACAGACAGTTAGACAGACACAGTCTTAGATTTATTTTATAGCAAATGATCTACAAAATATACATTTTAAACATGCTACTATTCACTAGCATGATCTGATATAAGTAAAGTGTAACAAATATAGTACACTGCAACAACAATAAGGGTTCTTTGCAGTTCTTTATAGAACCTTTTTGAGAGCCATACATGAAGCGGGATATTGAACCCTTCCGCTTTATACAGGCGTTTGGAACAATTCATTCTATCAGGAAATACACAGCACATGGACTCGATCTGGACTCTATGTAGATGTAAATAGAGCCAGTGCTTGATAAAGTGCTATCGAGACCTATGGTCTTTCAAACAACAGTCACTAGAGGGCGCTCCACTCCATCTAATAAATAATAAGATGACGAAATGCAGACATCACACGCTGTGAACATTCAGTTGTCTGGAAATGATTTATGCTCGTGGAAAAACAATCGGATAAGCCTTCAAAGCCTTTCATTGTATATGATTGTATATGGATTGACTGTAATTTGCTCTGGAAAGAAAAGTGAATCGACTTTCTCCAAAGTCACATATGTTTTGATGGAGAACTGCACTACCCATTGGTCTTATCCTCATACCTGAGAAAGAGGACATGATATGAGAGGACAGGACAAGAGAGAGAGAGAGAGAGAGAGAGCGAGAGAGAGAGAGAGAGAGAGAGAGAGAGAGAGAGAGAGAGAGAGAGAGAGAGAGAGAGAGAGAGAGAGAGAAAAAAGCCTCCCTAGGCTAGGTATGTAACATTGAGGAGCAGAGCGCAGCAGAGCGCAGCAGAGCGCAGCAGAGCGTAGCAGAGCGCAGCAGAGCGCAGCAGCACTTACACTGCGATGCGCACGTTGCAGCCGTTAACATTCCTCGTGTGTTCCAGTTCACAAATGTTGTCAAAGCATTGCCTACCATTCATCTTCTGGCAACCACCCACAACAATCGGATTTTACTTTCCTTCTTCTCTTTGTTTTCGACCATTTGAGTGGTCAACCCCACGGTCTAAAAGTGGAGCCCCGAGGATCTCGTATCGGCGCGCTCCTACAGGGGCTCGGAGGCGCGCCCGGGGCTTCCAGATTTTTGCCCGGTTTCGTCGCAGCGGAGACCGATGCCTCGAATCGCAGAGACCGGAGAGGGTCTCAACGGTCTAGGACGCCAGCGACGAGGGGTCGCCTGGCGCCACAGAACACCTTCCTAGACACAATTGCAAACCGTTTTGATGGGACCCGTAAGTAACCACTCCACGTGCGCCTTTTTAGCCAGGTGACGCGCATACCCACAAAACGCTATGCGCGTAAAGTCTAGGAAATGTTTTCAATCACATTTTATTGTAAAAAAAATTAAATAAGAATATGCAACCCTTATGTAGCATTATATTATAAGAACGTGTCTCAAGGACCTGAGGTGTTCTGATGCGTTGATGTTTATCTAGGACAGGGCTCTCCTTAATTCACATATTTAGACGTTTTTCGATGTTCATGTGCAGCCGGGAGGCTGTGTGTGTGTTTGTGTTTGTCTTAAAGAGATACAACAGAATAAGAGAGGGAGAGAGTGAGTGTGAGAGAGTAAGACAGAGAGACTCAGAGACCTGTCAGTGTGGTCCTAGGACAACAATCTGTCCCTCAACATCTGTAAGACCAAGGAGCTGATCGTAGACTACAAGAGAAAGAGGGGAGAGCACACCCCCATCCACATTGACAAAGCCTGGAGCGGGTCGAGAGCTTCAAGTTCCTTGGCGTACACATCACTAAGAACGTAACATGGTCCACTCACACCCGCACAGTCGTGAAGAGGGCACGACAGCTCCTCATCCTCCTCAGGAGGATGAAAAGATTTGGCATGGGCTCTCAGATCCTCAAAAAGTTCTACAGCTGCACCTTCAAGAGCATCTTGACTGGCTGCATCACCGCTTGGTATGGCAAATCCACCGCCCTCAGCCGCAAAGTGCTACAGTGGGTGGTGTGGACAGCCCAGTACATCCCTGGGGCCGAGCTCCCTGCCATCCAGGACCTCTATATATTCTTTATGTCATCTCCCTCTCTCGCTCTCATGCTTCCAACTCCTGGATGATGCAGCATTGTAATATCAAGCATAATGATCTCTTCCGTTGACATCAAATCAGAATGGCTGTCTATAAGCACAGCACAGTCTCTTCCTCTCCTCTCTTCCTGTGATACCTTACTGTTGGTGGCTCCTGGATTGACAGATCTCTAGGTGTTGGTGTTCAAGTCCAAGGTAAATGAGATGGATACCACAGAAATAATCTGTGATAATCCATTCATGTGCAGAGATAGGAATGGATTATAGCAGATTATCTTGTAGCACCCTGTCCATCTCATTGAGTATGGACATGTCTAGGATCACCTGTTGTCATGGTTACTGAGGTGGGGTAGTCATTGAGTATGGATGAGATGAGATGGGAACCACAGCTGTGCAGCAACTTTAGATATTACCAGGCTCACCTCTTGTCATTGTAGCTGAGGTGGGGTAGTCATTGTTTTTATCCCCATCAGGGATTAAAAGCATTACATTTTTGGCCATTTCCCTCCCTCCCTCCCTCCCTCCCTCCCTCCCTCCCTCCCTCCCTCCCTCCCTCCCTCCCTCCCTCCATTATACACATTCTTCACAGTAAGTACCCCAGTCCTACAGATCCTATTTCTGTAAAGGACTCAATCATCTCCTGCAGAGTGAATTGTTCTCCTGTAGAGCCCATAAAGCCTTCTAATCAAACAACTAAATTACCCATAGAAATATTCAAGAGGGCGTATCTCCATCAAGCGCAAGGCAGAGCCACTCAAATCCCCCTACCACCCTTGACTCAAACAGAAACTGCATTTATATGTAATTGATGTCTTGACTTCATTCATGCATGAATTAACACAGTTCTGTTTGTTGCCTTTGGCCCCTGATGCCCTTAATTTAAGCCAAGCTATGTGATTTGTTAGGTTTGCTCTTTCGTTCCCCCTGTCATACTCAGCCAGAGACCTGGCTTGGGGCAGAAACACACCCTCATCGCCCTTACCATCACAAAGACTCAGTCAAAGTCTTGCAAGTAATCCAGAGAAAAATATCATTCAACTTTTATGCAAAGTACAAAGGAGGTCTCTTTGATGATCTTTATCCCAAATAGCATTTGAAACTCGTCCCGTCGCTCTCTCTCTCTCTCTCTCTCTCTCTCTCTCTCTCTCTCTCTCTCTCTCTCTCTCTCTCTCTCTCTCTCTCAGACAGTAACTTTGTCCTGGGTAACGCCCAGGTGCAGTCACTCTACCCCATCGTCTACTGCTCGGACGGCTTTTGCGAGCTGACCGGCTTCGCCCGCGGTGAGCTGATGCAAAAGAGCTGCAGGTGTCACTTCCTGTACGGCTCGGACACCAGCGAGAGCCTAACCACTCAGATCCAAAAGGCTCTGGACGAGCGGCAGGAATTTAAGACTGAGTGCATCCTGTACAAGAAGGGGGGTAAGGAAGGGAACCATCTTGGTTCTAGTTGACAGAGATTAGTCAGTGGTCTGGTAAGGCTTCCTCCACAGGTCCCTCAAGTGGTTTCTATGGCTCTTTCTCAAATGCATCTCTTCCCCTTCATCATAATCTTTAGTCTAGTTTTCACTTGGTCAGTTCTTTCAGATAATTGCAGATGAAGGAGAGGACAGATGATCAAGGCCATTGAGACAGAGCCTATATGTTTTCCTTATCTCTGACCTGTGGTTGTCTGTGTGTCTGTCTGTATCTCAGGAGACCAGTTCTGGTGTCTGCTGGACATAGTGCCCATCAAGAATGAGAAGGGAGAGGTGGTGCTGTTCCTGGTCTCCCACAAGGACATCACAGAGACCAAGAAGGACCAGCAGAACCAGGGGGACCATGGACAAGACTCAGAAACTGGTGAGGGAGGGAGGGAGGGAGGGGGATGACTGATTACCTGATGAACAACCTGATGAACAATGAATAAACTAGTTACAGTACATCAAAAGGATCTTGTCTCCCTCCACCCCCACCCCTTGGCCTGACTGTCCCCAGACGAGGAGACAGGTCTGGAGGTGCACAAGATCACCCGTCCACCAGGCTTTGACAACAACCGCCGGCGTAGCCGGGCCGTACTCTACCAGTTGTCTGGCCACTTGCAGAAACAGGACAAGAGCAAGCTCAAGATCAACAACGTGAGTACACTGTAACACATGGATGGACATTAACAGAAAAAATCTTTGCAGTTAGCTACTGAAATTATATATTACATTATAGGACTGTAAAGAGTGATGCATTATGGGGGTTCTGTTAGAGCTCTGCGTTGCACGACACGCCCCATATCACCCAGTTAGCAACATGTTTGCCCAATACATCTCACGTCATCCTATCAACACTCTTATATTCTCCAATACAGCCCATATCTCATCCTATCATCACTCTTATATTGTCCAATACAGCCCATATCTCATCCTATCATCACTCTTATATTGTCCAATACATCCCATATCTCATCCTATCATCACGCTTATATTCTCCAATACAGCCCATATCTCATCCTATCAACACTCTGATATTGTCCAATACAGCTGATATTCTGTAAGGGGTGCGTACTGGCGGCAGAGAAGTCAGATGCAGGAGAGCAAAAACTGTGTTTCCAACGGTGCAGTTTAATAATAAAAACCCACCGGAAAACAGAACAATCAATAAATGGGTAGAAAACCGGACGTACACCAGACATAACGTGCACAAGCACTTACAAAAAACAGTACCGGACAAGGACATGGGGGGAACAGAGGGTTAAATACACAACATGTAATTGATGGAATTGAAACCAGGTGTGTGGGAAGACAAGACAAAACAAATGGAAAATGAAAGGTGGATCGGCGATGGCTAGAAGACCGGTGACGTCGACCGTCGAGATTTACCAGGAGATTTATCGCGCAATCGCCCCGTCGATGGGGTGGTAATTGAGTCGCCTTCTTTTTGGAGAAGGCGAGAGCCAAATCGTCATATTCAGGGGGAATGTGCACGGTGGAGACCTGGTCTGGACTTTCCACCGTAGTAGCACCGACGGAAACCCCTAAACACCTCCCTGAGCACTGTCGCGACCACCCCGTGGGAGCCCTCTGTGGCCAAGAAACAGTGGGGTTATGACAAGCTAACCAGGGTAGGCCTAGCACCACGGGAAACGCAGGAGAGTCAATCAGGAAGAGACTAATTCTCTCCTTGTGACCCCCCCTGCGTCACCATGGCCAGAGGAGCGGTGGCCTCCCTGATCAACCCTGACCCTAATGGTCGACTATCTAAGGCGTGAACGGGGAAAGGCACAGCCACGGGAACAATGGGGATCCCTAAACTAAGGGCGAACAATCTATATATAAAATTCCCAACCGCGCCGGAATCGACGAGTGCCTTATGCTGGGAATGTGGGGAAAACTCAGAAAAAGTGACATACACAAACATATGTGCGACAGGGGGCTCTGGGTGAGAATGGTGCCGGCTCACCTGGGGTGACGCCAGTGCGCCCTGCCTGCTGCCTTGATACCCAGAGGAACCAACCTGGCACCGACTGGCAGTGTGACCTCTGCGGCCACAGATGGTGCACGAGCTGGAACCCCCTCCGGTCTCCCTGTGCACTGCCCCTCCCAGCTCCATGGGTATCGGAGAGGGGGTGCGAGGGGATGGAACTAACAGACCCCGATCTGAACGTCCGCGGGCAGCCAGCAGGTTATCCAGCCGGATGGACAGGTCCACCAGCTGGTCGAACGTGAGGGTGGTGTCTCTGCAGGCCAACTCCTGACGGACATCCTCGCGCAGACTGCAGCGATAATGGTCGATCAGGGCCCTGTCGTTCCATCCCGCGCCGGCAGCCAGGGTCCGAAACTCCAGGGCAAACTCCTGGGCGCTCCTCGTCCCCTGCCTCAGATGGAATAGGCGTTCACCCGCTGCTCTACCCTCTGGCGGGTGGTCGAAGACAGCCCGGAAGCGGCGGGTGAACTCCTCAAACTGGTCCAACGCCGCATCTCCCTCTATCCACACGGCGTTGGCCCACTCCAGGGCTTTCCCGGTAAGGCACGAGACGAGGGCGAACACCCTCTCCCGGCCCGAAAGAGCCAAGTGGATGGTTGCCAGGTACAAGTCCAGCTGCAAGAGGAACCCCTGGCAGTTCGCAGCCGTCCCATTGTATTCCTGGGGAAGGGAGAGACAAATCCCACTGGGACCAGGAGAAGGAGGGGCGCTTAGTGGAGACCCCAGCTGTGCTGGTGGAGGCGCTGGGAGAACTCCCTGTCTCTCCCAGCGGTCCATTGTCTGGACAACGCGGTCCATGGCGGTGCCAAGATGGTGGAGCATTGCTGTGTGCTCCCGGACGTAGTCGTCCACCCCTATACCCGGGGTACCTGCTCCTGCTGACTCCATAAGTTTGGTCCGGTATTCTGTAAGGGGTGCGTACTGGCGGCAGAGAAATCAGACGCAGGAGAGCAAAAACTGTGTTTCCAACGACGCAGTTTAATAATAAAAACCCACCAGAAAACAGAACAATCAATAAATGGGTAGAAAACCTGACGTACACCAGACATAACGTGCACAAGCACTTACAAAAAACAATACCGGACAAGGACATGGGGGAACAGAGGGTTAAATACACAACATGTAATTGATGGAATTGAAACCAGGTGTGTGGGAAGACAAGACAAAACAAATGGAAAATGAAAGGTGGATCGGCGATGGCTAGAAGACCGGTGATGTTGACCGCCGAGAGTCGCCCGAACAACTAGAGGGACCAACCTCGGAGGAAGTCGTGACAATCTCATCCTATCAACACTCTTATATTGTCCAATACAGCCCATATCTCAACCTATCAACACTCTTATATTCTCCAATACAGCCCATATCTCAACCTATCAACACTCTTATATTGTCCAATACAGCCCATATCGCATCCTATCAACACTCTTATATTCTCCAATACAGCCCATATCTCATCCTATCAACACTCTTATATTGTCCAATACAGCCCATATCTCAACCTATCAACACACCTATATTCTCCAATACAGCCCATATAAGCACCTATAAACATCAAACCAACACTCCTATGGCTAATCACTTCCTCAACATTTCAATAGCGAAGGTGCATAAAGATGTAGGAATTCAGACAATGACGTCATTGTTTTTAGCACTACCCACAGAGTTTTTAAACTACGGCGCCCCATATGGTTCAATATGCCAGTAAATCAGCACAATTGACTTTTTCGTTTTTTTCCAAACTGCCATCGTCTTGGAGCTAGAATGGGGATCATAATAACCCTTTTGTTAGTAGCCGTGGTTCACGATCTGTTTGTGCTGTATTGCACAAGACAGCATCAATGGCTCTGGGATCAGGCTTGTTCATAAGGATAAACCCTTTATCAGTTATGGACCTACTTAATTACATAGGCCCATCCCTCCGTTGGGAGCCGAGGTCATCAGGGCTTCTTTCCATCTCACTCTGTTCTGGGCCGTCTTCTCCAGATCCTTCCATCCTATACCGGTTCTTTTTGTTCTGGGCCGTCTTCTCCAGATCCTTCCATCCTATACCGGTTCTTTCTGTTCATGGCAGTCTTCTCCAGATCCTTCCATCCTATAACGGTTCTTTTTGTTCTGGGCCGTCTTCTCCAGATCCTTCCATCCTATACCGGTTCTTTCTGTTCTGGGCCGTCTTCTCCAGATCCTTCCATCCTATACCGGTTATTTTTGTTCTGGGCAGTCTTCTCCAGCTCCTTCCATCCTATCCCGGTTATTTTTGTTCTGGGCCGTCTTCTCCGGATCCTTCCATCCCTTATCGGTTCTTTCTGTTCTTGGCAGTCTTCTCCAGATCCTTCCATCCTATACCGGTTCTTTTTGTATCTGTCTCAAAATCCCACATGGACTTTATTCATTCAGTATATCATTTTTATTTACCTCTATGATAATGTCTTGGTGTTTGCCTTCATGTTGTTAAGATGTGTCATTTCTTTCTCCAGAGTATGTTTGGGGCGACCACCAACCCTATCCCTGAGTACAAGGTGGCTGCCACCCCAAAGTCTCGCTTCATCCTGCTACACTACGGGACCTTCAAGGCGGGCTGGGATTGGCTGATCCTCCTGGCCACTTTCTATGTGGCCATCACCGTGCCCTATAATGTTTGCTTCACCGTGGTGGAGGGGCGGGACGAGGGGGGCGGCTCCGGGGCTCGCAACCCCCCCAGTTACAGCGACATCTTGGTGGAGATTCTGTTCATTATTGGTAAGAGTGAAAAACCCCTCTCACCCCCACCCCAGAATGTTACCCCACCCCATCCCAGAATGTTCCCCCCCACCCACCCCACCCCAGAATGTTACCCCACCCACACCCCAGAATGTTACCCCACCCACACCCCAGAATGTTACCCCACCCCATCCCAGAATGTTCCCCCCCACCCACCCCACCCCAGAATGTTACCCCACCCACACCCCAGAATGTTACCCCACCCACACCCCAGAATGTTACCCCACCCCATCCCAGAATGTTCCCCCCCACCCACCCCACCCCAGAATGTTACCCCACCCACACCCCAGAATGTTACCCCACCCACACCCCAGAATGTTACCCCACCCCATCCCAGAATGTTCCCCCCCACCCACCCCACCCCAGAATGTTACCCCACCCACACCCCAGAATGTTACCCCACCCACACCCCAGAATGTTACCCCACCCCATCCCAGAATGTTCCCCCCCACCCACCCCACCCCAGAATGTTACCCCACCCACACCCCAGAATGTTACCCCACCCACACCCCAGAATGTTACCCCACCCACACCCCAGAATGTTCCCCCCCACCCACCCCACCCCAGAATGTTACCCCACCCACACCCCAGAATGTTACCCCTCCCCTACCCCACCCCAGAATGTTACCCCACCCCCTCCCACACCCCAGAATGTTACCCCTCCCACACCCCAGAATGTTACCCCACCTGTAACGGAGCAATGATTAGCCTGAAGACTTCCGTTAGCTCCCAGAGCTAACGCCTGGAAGCTAACGTGGCCCTGGAGACATGGGTTCATCCCCTCAGTCGGTCACACACCCGTTGATTTAATAAACAATTGCATCATTCACGTTGCGATCATCATAACAGCCAATATTAATCCACATCCCAGGCACTTCCTCATCTATTTAACACCCAGCCAATCGTTTGAGGAGATCAATGAGCACTTCTGTATTTGATTAAACAGACTGATTACATTTCCACCTCTTGTTTAAAGACTGTTAACTGTGAGGGATTATGGTTATAATAACTAAGATAAATACCAAAAGGCTTCCTCTGTTACCCAGCAGGCACAACTGGTTGCAATGTCACATCATGGTTAAATTGTATACTGATTGTTTACATTCTTTTTGATGTCCTGTTTAGGGTTGCAAAATTCAGTAAAATTTCCCAAAATTCCCAGATCTTCCAGTAGTCCTGGTTGAAGGATTCCGGATTTCCTGCTTATTCCTTTCCCTGTCCAGGAATCTTCCAGCCGGGATTTCTGGAAAGCTGTGAATTTTGGGAGTTACCAGAATTTTGCAACCCTAGTCCCTTTAAAAAACAGTAAAGTAGGTTTTCAACAGTGGAGGCTGCTGAGGGGAGAACGGCTCATAATAATGGCTGGAATGGAGTCAGTGGAATGGTATCAACTACATAGAAACCACGTCTTTGATATGTTTGATACCATTCCATTAACTCTGTTCCAGCCATTATTATGAGCCGTCCTCCCCTCAGCAGCCTCCACTGGTTTTCTAATGGTTGTAATCTCATTTATCTGACAAGATAACAGCCATAATTCTACGTCTTTCCCAGACATATTGATGTTGAGATGAAAATAAATGTCTTAACCTGGTTGTAATCTGACATCTCTACAACCGATTTATGAACAGGAACAACGTCATTATGACGTCCCATGCCAAATGTTGCTTGCTGGGTTGAATGATGATTGAGCGATCCTTTTTAACTGCTGTCTGTGTGTCCTCTGTTGTGGTTTTATTGGGTATTTATTGGTGTTCTATGTGTTGGCTGGTCCAATCAAATGTCCCCTTTGTCCTATTCTATCTCACCATGTGTTTTCTGTGACAGACATTGCACTTAACTTCCGCACCACCTATGTGAGTACAACGGGTCAGGTGGTTTATGAAGCCCGCTCTATCTTTGTACACTACGCCACCTCCTGGCTGTTTGTTGACCTGATCGCCGCCCTGCCCTTTGACCTGCTCTACGCCTTCAATATCAGCGTGGTGGGTGTGCAGCACGTTCACACAACGCAGGCATGCACAGACATATGTGAAGACACATACATACACAAGCACACATACTTTACACACACACATACATACAGTACCAGTCAAAAGTTTGGACACACCTACTTATTCAAGGGTTTTTCTTTATTTTAACTATTTTCTACATTATAGAATAATAGTGAAGACATCAAAACTATGAAATAACACATATGACATCATGTAGTAACCAAAAAAGTGTTAAACACATTAAAATATTTGTTGAGATTATTCAAAGTAGCCACCCTTTTGACTTGATGACAGCTTTGCACACTCTGCATTTTCTCAACCAGCTTCATGAGGAATGCTTTTCCAACAGTCTTGAAGGAGTTCCCACATATGCTGAGCACTTGTTGGCTGCTTTTCCTTCACTCTGTGGTCCAACTCATCCCAAACCATCTCAATTGGGTTGAGATTGGGTGATTGTGGAGGCCAGGTCATCTGATGCAGCATCAAATAGCCCTTACACAGCCTGAAGGTGTGTTTTGGGTCATTCTCCTGTTGAAAAACAAATGATAGTCCGACTAAGCGCAAACCAGATGGGATGGCATATTGCTGCAGAATGCTGTGGTAGCCATGCTGGTTAAGTGTGCCTTGAATTCTAAATAAATCACAGACAGTGTCACCAGCAAAGCACCCCCACACCATCACACCTCCTCGTCCAAGCTTCACAGTGGGAAATGCACATGCGGAGATCATCCATTCACCTACACTGCGTCTCAAAAAGACACGGCGGATTGAACCAAAATTCTCAAATTTGGACTCATGAGACCAAAGGACAGATTTCCATTGGTCTAATGTTCATTGCTCGTGTTTCTTGGCCCAAGCAAGTCTCTTCTTATTATTGGTGTCCTTTAGTAGTGGTTTCTTTGCAGCAATTTGACCATGAAGGCCCGATTCACGCAGTCTCCTCTGAACAGTTGATGTTGAGATGTGTCTGTTACTTGAACTCTGTGAAGAATTTATTTGGGCTACAATCTGAGGTGCTAATGAAACTTATCCTCTGCAGCAGAGGGAACTCTGGGTCTTCCTTTCCTGTGGCGGTCCTCATGAGAGCTAGTTTCATCATAGCGCTTGATGGTTTTTGCAACATCACTTGAAGAAACTTTAAAAGTTTTTGACATTTTCCGCATTGACTGACCTTCATGTCTTAAAGTAATGACAGACTGTCATTTCACTTTGCTTATTTGAGCTGTTCTTGCCATAATATGGACTTGGTCTTTTACCCAATAGGGCTATCTTCTGTATACCCCCCTACCTTGTCACAAAACAACTGATTTGCTCAAACGCATTAAGAAGGAAAGAAATTCCACAAATGAACTTTTAAGAAGACACACCAATTAATAGAAATGCATTCCAGGTGACTACCTCATGAAGCTGGTTGAGAGAATGCAAAGCTGTCATCAAGGCAAAGGGTGGCTATTTGAAGAATCTCAAATCTAAAATATATTTTGATTTGTTTTACCCTTTTTGGTTACTACATGATTCCATATGTGCTATTTCATAGTTTTGATGTCTTCACTATTATTCTACAATGTAGAAAATTGTAAAAATAAAGAAAAACACTTGAATGAGTAGGTATGTCCAAACTTTTGACTGGTACTGTACTTAGAAACACACACACAGAATGGTGACTGATCACTTTGTTCTTTGGCCAAAGGGCTTCATAGAGACATGGGGGTGCAGCCAGCCAGGGACTGGGGTGTGTCTGTCTGTGTGTGAGTATAGGTCATGTTTGTGTGAGACGTATTGAGCCGTCAGTCATACCGAGTCTCCCCAGGCTTTAATGGTGTCCAGTGATGTATCAATACCAGCCTCCTGCTGTCTCATCGATCCCCGAACCAAGAACATTTCTCAGAACAACACCTCAAAGGCATCACTCAACTGTCAAACTTTCCAACTTTCAAGAACACACACACACCTATGCACACACACACACATCACACACACTCTGTCAATACCAATGACCATTGACCTCTGCTTTCATGTCCCCTCCCTCCCCTCCTCTTCCCCTGTGCAGTACTTTGGGGTCCACCTGCTGAAGACAGTGCGGTTACTCCGTCTCCTGAGGCTGCTCCAGAAGCTGGAGCGTTACTCTGAGTACAGCGCCGTGGTTCTCACCCTGCTCATGTCTACTTTCGCCCTGCTGGCCCACTGGATGGCCTGCGTCTGGTACTTCATCGGACGCAAGGAGATCGAGAGCAACAGCCTGAGCTCCTGGGATAATGGTGAGTAAACCTGGCATCAAAATAAACACACACACACATGCACGCACACACTAAATCCCTATTAAATGCTATTTTATTTAGTTATGAGTTCAATGATAATGAAGAGCTATTGGGACATTGGATAGTTAGTAACTTCCCACACATGTAAAGACACAGTGACTCCTTGATGGTAACTCCACACATGTAAAGACACAGTGACTCCTTGATGGTAACTCCACACATGTAAAGACACAGTGACTCCTTGATGGTAACTCCACAAATGTAAAGACACCGTGACTCCTTGATGGTAACTCCACACATGTAAAGACACAGTGACTCCTTGATGGTAACTCCACACATGTAAAGACACAGTGACTCCTTGATGGTAACTCCACACATGTAAAGACACAGTGACTCCTTGATGGTAACTCCACACATGTAAAGACACCGTGACTCCTTGATGGTAACTCCACACATGTAAAGACACAGTGACTCCTTGATGGTAACTCCACACATGTAAAGACACCGTGACTCCTTGATGGTAACTCCACACATGTAAAGACACAGTGACTCCTTGATGGTAACTCCACACATGTAAAGACACAGTGACTCCTTGATGGTAACTCCACACATGTAAAGACACCGTGACTCCTTGATGGTAACTCCACACATGTAAAGACACAGTGACTCCTTGATGGTAACTTCCCACACATGTAAAGACACAGTGACTCCTTGATGGTAACTACAGCAGTGTTGAGCTGTTTCTCCAGCCCTGATTCCAGAATGACAATATCCAACCACAAGACTTTGGATAGCTGTTTTCTATTTTCTACAGTTATATATTAGCATCACGTAGCCAGCAACATGACCTTGTAACAAACAATGATCAGTTTGTGCTCTTCCATACATATCACTCCATCCTACTCTCCCTTTCTATTCTCTTGTCCTTGGAACTGTTTCTCTCTCATTCAATATTGACTTGTCCTCTGTCTGTCAGTTAGCTGGTCCTCTGTCTGTCAGTTAGCTGGTCCTCTGTCTGTCAGTTAGCTGGTCCTCTGTCTCTCCGTTAGCTGGTCCTCTGTCTGTCAGTTAGCTGGTCCTCTGTCTGTCAGTTAGCTGGTCCTCTGTCTGTAAGTTAGCTGGTCCTCTGTCTCTCCATTAGCTGGTCCTCTGTCTGTCAGTTAGCTGGTCCTCTGTCTGTCAGTTAGCTGGTCCTCTGTCTCTCCATTAGCTGGTCCTCTGTCTCTCCATTAGCTAGTCCTCTGTCTGTCAGTTAGCTGGTCCTCTGTCTGTCAGTTAGCTGGTCCTCTGTCTGTCAGTTAGCTGGTCCTCTGTCTGTCAGTTAGCTGGTCCTCTGTCTGTCAGTTAGCTGGTCCTCTGTCTCTCCATTAGCTGGTCCTCTGTTTCTCCATTAGCTGGTCCTCTGTCTGTCAGTTAGCTGGTCCTCTGTCTGTCAGTTAGCTGGTCCTCTGTCTGTCAGTTAGCTGGTCCTCTGTCTGTCAGTTAGCTGGTCCTCTGTCTGTCAGTTAGCTGGTCCTCTGTCTGTCAGTTAGCTGGTTCTCTGTCTGTCAGTCTGCTGGTCCTCTGTCTCTCCATTAGCTGGTCCTCTGTCTGTCAGTTAGCTGGTCCTCTGTCTGTCAGTTAGCTGGTCCTCTGTCTGTCAGTTAGCTGGTCCTCTGTCTGTCAGTTAGCTGGTCCTCTGTCTGTCAGTTAGCTGGTTCTCTGTCTGTCAGTCTGCTGGTCCTCTGTCTCTCCATTAGCTGGTCCTCTGTCTGTCAGTTAGCTGGTCCTCTGTCTGTCAGTTAGCTGGTCCTCTGTCTGTCAGTTAGCTGGTCCTCTGTCTGTCAGTTAGCTGGTCCTCTGTCTGTCAGTTAGCTGGTCCTCTGTCTGTCAGTCTGCTGGTCCTCTGTCTCTCCATTAGCTGGTCCTCTGTCTGTCAGTTAGCTGGTCCTCTGTCTGTCAGTTAGCTGGTCCTCTGTCTGTCAGTTAGCTGGTCCTCTGTCTGTCAGTTAGCTGGTCCTCTGTCTGTCAGTTAGCTGGTCCTCTGTCTGTCAGTTAGCTGGTCCTCTGTCTGTCAGTTAGCTGGTCCTCTGTCTGTCAGTTAGCTGGTCCTCTGTCTGTCAGTTAGCTGGTCCTCTGTCTGTCAGTTAGCTGGTCCTCTGTCTGTCAGTTAGCTGGTTCTCTGTCTGTCAGTCTGCTGGTCCTCTGTCTCTCCATTAGCTGGTCCTCTGTCTGTCAGCTAGCTGGTCCTCTGTCTGTCAGTTAGCTGGTCCTCTGTCTGTCAGTTAGCTGGTCCTCTGTCTGTCAGTCTGCTGGTCCTCTGTCTCTCCATTAGCTGGTCCTCTGTCTTTCAGTTAGCTGGTCCTCTGTCTGTCAGTTAGCTGGTCCTCTGTCTGTCAGTTAGCTGGTCCTCTGTCTCTCCATTAGCTGGTCCTCTGTCTGTCAGTTAGCTGGTCCTCTGTCTGTCAGTTAGCTGGTCCTCTGTCTGTCAGTTAGCTGGTCCTCTGTCTGTCAGTTAGCTGGTCCTCTGTCTGTCAGTTAGCTGGTCCTCTGTCTGTCAGTTAGCTGGTCCTCTGTCTGTCAGTTAGCTCATCCTCTGTCTCTCAGTTAGCAGCCAACCTCTGTATTCTCTGTGTGTGTGTGTGTGTGTGTGTGTGTGTGTGTGTGTGTGTGTCTGCAATACTGTCCTCAATGACCCCGAGGCTACATGTACCTTAATATCACCTCAGACTCACAGACACCAGGATATCAGACGTGGGTTCAAATAGTATTTGAAATCGTTCAATTACTTTGAGCATTTACTTTAGCCTGGCTGGAGTGTCGGATGAATGGGGTTTGCACTTTTGTGACTATTCTATTGGTTCCATTGCACCTGGCAAGCTCAATCAAGCACAGCCAAAGTATTTTAAATAATTTTAAATAGTATTTGAAACCAAGGAACAGTGCACACTAGTCAAAGGGCTAGAGAATTGAGATACAGACAGGGTGTCTGAGGGGTTTATTGGAAGGTAGATTACATGGGAGAGAAGATGGAGGGCTGGGAGAGACAGCAGACCATGTCCTCCCTCTCTCTCTCTCTCTCTCCTCTCTCTCTCTCTCTCTCTCTCTCTCTCTCTCTCTCTCTCACTCTCTCTCTCTCTGTGTGTGTGTCTGTCTCTGTCTCTGTCTGTTTCTACATGATAATCACAGCTCTGTGAGATTCAGGTACCATAGAGAGCATGGGGTTCAGCACCACAGACAGGGTCTGCATACAGAACATACTTCAACACCATGGACAGGGTCTGCATACAGAACATACTGCAGCACCATGGACAGGGTCTGCATACAGAACATACTGCAGCACCATGGACAGGGTCTGCATACAGCACATACTGCAGCATCATGGACAGGGTCTGCATACAGAACATACTTCAACACCATGGACAGGGTCTGCATACAGAACATACTGCAGCACCATGGACAGGGTCTGCATACAGAACATACTGCAGCACCATGGACAGGGTCTGCATACAGAACATACTTCAGCACCATGGACAGGGTCTGCATACAGAACATACTGCAGACCATGGACAGGGTCTGCATACAGAACATACTTCAGCACCATGGACAGGGTCTGCATACAGAACATACTGCAGCACCATGGACAGGGTCTGCATACAGAACATACTTCAGCACCATGGACAGGGTCTGTATACAGAACATACTTCAGCACCATGGACAGGGTCTGCATACAGAACATACTGCAGCACCATGGACAGGGTCTGTATACATAACATACTGCAGCACCATGGACAGTGTCTGCATACAGAACATACTGCAGCACCATGGACAGGGTCTGCATACAGAACATACTGCAGCACCATGGACAGGGTCTGCATACAGAACATACTTCAGCCCCATGGACAGGATCTGCTTACAGAACATACTGCAGCACCATGGACAGGGTCTGCATACAGAACACACTTCAGCACCATGGACAGGGTCTGCATACAGAACATACTTCAACACCATGGACAGGGTCTGCATACAGAACATACTGCAGCACCATATTCAACTCCAGGGACTAGAGAGACAGTGCTGTCTGGCTCTGCAGACGGATGTGCGCCACACACACACACACACACACACACACACACACACACACACACACACACACACACACAAATAATCACTGTGTCCTTTGGGTCCGTGGTGTCTGGTCCACATGTTAACGCAGCAATCTACTTAAAGGTCATTAAGTAACTGCAGGAGAATTTGCATTACTGTGACATTTCTACTAAGTGATATAAATATTTACACTGTTCCCTATTCTCCCAGGCTGGCTTCATGAACTGGCAAAACGTCTCGACACCCCTTACTTCCTGTCACCTTTAACCTCATTCCTCGGAGTCACTGATTCGCTGCACACTTCTAGAATGAATGGGTTGGCAGCCAATTACAATCACTGGAACACATCAGGGTCAGAGCCGATTGGACAGGATTTCTCCTCCTCCTTCAGCTCCGGCCAATGGAACGTCAGCGGGTCGGTGCGGAGCCAGGTGAATGGCTCAGGGGTCTCGGGGGCGGCGCTAGGGGGCGGGCCGTCAGTGAGGAGTTCCTACGTGACGTCGCTGTACTTCGCTCTGAGCAGTCTGACCAGCGTGGGCTTTGGAAACGTCTCGGCCAACACCGACTCTGAGAAGATCTTCTCCATCTGCACCATGCTCATTGGAGGTGAGACACACTGACTCACTGTTAGGAGGTCAGACACACTGACTCACTGTTAGGAGGTCAGACACACTGACTCACTGTTAGGAGATGAGACACACTGACTCACTGTTAGGAGGTCAGACAGGAGGTCAGACACACTGACTCACTGTTAGGAGGTCAGACACACTGACTCACTGTTAGGAGATGAGACACACTGACTCATTGTTAGGAGGTCAGACACACTGACTAGCTGTTAGGAGGTGAGACACACTGACTCACTGTTAGGAGATGAGACACACTGACTCACTGTTAGGAAGTCAGACACACTGACTCACTGTTAGGAGGTGAGACACACTGACTCACTGTTAGGAAGTCAGACACACTGACTCACTGTTAGGAGGTGAGACACACTGATTCACTGTTAGGAGGTGAGACACACTGACTCACTGTTAGGAGGTGAGACACGCTGACTCACTGTTAGGAGGTGAGACACACTGACTCACTGTTAGGAGGTGAGACACACTGACTCACTGTTAGGAGGTCAGACACACTGACTCACTGTTAGGAGGTCAGACCCACTGACTCACTGTTAGGAGGTGTGACACTGACTCACTGTTAGGAGGTGTGACACTGACTCACTGTTAGGAGGTGAGACACACTGACTCACTGTTAGGAGGTGAGACACACTGACTCACTGTTAGGAGGTGAGACACACTGACTCACTGTTAGGAGGTGAGACACACTGACTCACTGTTAGGGGGTCAGACACACTGACTCACTGTTAGGAGGTGAGACACACTGACTCACTGTTAGGAGGTGAGACACACTGACTCACTGTTAGGAGGTGTGACACTGACTCACTGTTAGGAGGTGAGACACACTGACTCACTGTTAGGAGGTGAGACACACTGACTCACTGTTAGGAGGTGAGACATACTGACTCACTGTTAGGAGGTGAGACACACTGACTCACTGTTAGGAGGTGAGACACACTGACTCACTGTTAGGAGGTCAGACACACTGACTCACTGTTAGGAGATCAGACACACTGACTCACTGTTAGGAGGTGAGACACACTAACTTACTGTTAGGAGGTCAGACACACTGACTCACTGTTAGGAGGTGTGACACTGACTCACTGTTAGGAGGTGAGAAACACTGACTCACTGTTAGGAGGTGTGACACTGACTCACTGTTAGGAGGTGAGACACACTGACTCACTGTTAGGAGGTCAGACACACTGACTCACTGTTAGGAGGTGAGACACGCTGACTCACTGTTAGGAGGTCAGACACGCTGACTCACTGTTAGGAGGTGAGACACGCTGACTCACTGTTATGAGGTGAGACACACTGACTCACTGTTAGGTCAGACACACTGACTCACTGTTAGGAGGTCAGACCCACTGACTCACTGTTAGGAGGTCAGACCCATTGACTCACTGTTAGGAGGTGAGACACACTGACTCACTGTTAGGAGGTGAGACACACTGACTCACTGTTAGGAGGTGAGACACACTGACTCCCTGTTAGGAGGTGAGACACACTGACTCATTGTTAGGAGGTGAGACACACTGACTCACTGTTAGGAGGTCAGACCCACTGACTCACTGTTAGGAGGTGTGACACTGACTCACTGTTAGGAGGTGAGACACACTGACTCACTGTTAGGAGGTGAGACACACTGACTCACTGTTAGGGTGTCAGACACACTGACTCACTGTTAGGGGGTCAGACACACTGACTCACTGTTAGGAGGTGAGACACACTGACTCACTGTTAGGAGGTGAGACACACTGACTCACTGTTAGGAGGTGAGACACACTGACTCACTGTTAGGAGGTGAGAAACACTGACTCACAGTTAGGAGGTGAGACACACTGACTCACTGTTAGGAGGTGAGACACACTGACTCACTGTTAGGAGGTGAGACACACTGACTCACTGTTAGGAGGTGAGACACACTGACTCACTGTTAGGTCAGACACACTGACTCACTGTTAGGAGGTCAGACACACTCACTCACTGTTAGGAGGTCAGACCCACTGACTCACTGTTAGGAGGTGTGACACTGACTCACTGTTAGGAGGTGAGACACACTGACTCACTGTTAGGAGGTGAGACACACTGACTCACTGTTAGGAGGTGAGACACACTGACTCACTGTTAGGAGGTGAGACACACTGACTCCCTGTTAGGAGGTGAGACACACTGACTCATTGTTAGGAGGTGAGACACACTGACTCACTGTTAGGGGGTCAGACACACTGACTCACTGTTAGGGGGTCAGACACACTGACTCACTGTTAGGAGGTGAGACACACTGACTCACTGTTAGGAGGTGAGACACACTGACTCACTGTTAGGAGGTGAGACACACTGACTCACTGTTAGGAGGTCAGACAGACTGACTCACTGTTAGGAGGTCAGACACACTGACTCACTGTTAGGAGGTGAGACACACTGACTCACTGTTAGGAGGTCAGACACACTGACTCACTGTTAGGAGGTGAGACACGCTGACTCACTGTTAGGAGGTCAGACACGCTGACTCACTGTTAGGAGGTGAGACACGCTGACTCACTGTTATGAGGTGAGACACACTGACTCACTGTTAGGTCAGACACACTGACTCACTGTTAGGAGGTCAGACACACTCACTCACTGTTAGGAGGTCAGACCCACTGACTCACTGTTAGGAGAGCAGACCCATTGACTCACTGTTAGGAGGTGAGACACACTGACTCACTGTTAGGAGGTGAGACACACTGACTCACTGTTAGGAGGTGAGACACACTGACTCCCTGTTAGGAGGTGAGACACACTGACTCATTGTTAGGAGGTGAGACACACTGACTCACTGTTAGGAGGTCAGACCCACTGACTCACTGTTAGGAGGTGTGACACTGACTCACTGTTAGGAGGTGAGACACACTGACTCACTGTTAGGAGGTGAGACACACTGACTCACTGTTAGGGTGTCAGACACACTGACACACTGTTAGGGGGTCAGACACACTGACTCACTGTTAGGAGGTGAGACACACTGACTCACTGTTAGGAGGTGAGACACACTGACTCACTGTTAGGAGGTGAGACACACTGACTCGCTGTTAGGAGGTGAGACACACTGACTCACTGTTAGGAGGTGAGACACACTGACTCACTGTTAGGTCAGACACACTGACTCACTGTTAGGAGGTCAGACACACTCACTCACTGTTAGGAGGTCAGACCCACTGACTCACTGTTAGGAGGTGTGACACTGACTCACTGTTAGGAGGTGAGACACACTGACTCACTGTTAGGAGGTGAGACACACTGACTCACTGTTAGGAGGTGAGACACACTGACTCACTGTTAGGAGGTGAGACACACTGACTCCCTGTTAGGAGGTGAGACACACTGACTCATTGTTAGGAGGTGAGACACACTGACTCACTGTTAGGGGGTCAGACACACTGACTCACTGTTAGGGGGTCAGACACACTGACTCACTGTTAGGAGGTGAGACACACTGACTCACTGTTAGGAGGTGAGACACACTGACTCACTGTTAGGAGGTGAGACAGACTGACTCACTGTTAGGAGGTCAGACAGACTTACTCACTGTTAGGAGGTCAGACACACTGACTCACTGTTAGGAGGTGAGACACACTGACTCACTGTTAGGAGGTCAGACACACTGACTCACTGTTAGGAGGTGAGACACACTGACTCACTGTTAGGAGGTCAGACACGCTGACTCACTGTTAGGAGGTGAGACACGCTGACTCACTGTTAGGAGGTGAGACACACTGACTAACTGTTAGGTCAGACACACTGACTCACTGTTAGGAGGTCAGACACACTCACTCACTGTTAGGAGGTCAGACCCACTGACTCACTGTTAGGAGGTCAGACCCATTGACTCACTGTTAGGAGGTGAGACACACTGACTCACTGTTAGGAGGTGAGACACACTGACTCACTGTTAGGAGGTGAGACACACTGACTCCCTGTTAGGAGGTGAGACACACTGACTCATTGTTAGGAGGTGAGACACACTGACTCACTGTTAGGGGGTCAGACACACTGACTCACTGTTAGGGGGTCAGACACACTGACTCACTGTTAGGAGGTGAGACACACTGACTCACTGTTAGGAGGTGAGACACACTGACTCACTGTTAGGAGGTGAGACACACTGACTCACTGTTAGGAGGTCAGACAGACTGACTCACTGTTAGGAGATCAGACACACTGACTCACTGTTAGGAGGTGAGACACACTGACTCACTGTTAGGAGGTCAGACACACTGACTCACTGTTAGGAGGTGAGACACGCTGACTCACTGTTAGGAGGTCAGACACGCTGACTCACTGTTAGGAGGTGAGACACGCTGACTCACTGTTATGAGGTGAGACACACTGACTCACTGTTAGGTCAGACACACTGACTCACTGTTAGGAGGTCAGACACACTCACTCACTGTTAGGAGGTCAGACCCACTGACTCACTGTTAGGAGGTCAGACCCATTGACTCACTGTTAGGAGGTGAGACACACTGACTCACTGTTAGGAGGTGAGACACACTGACTCACTGTTAGGAGGTGAGACACACTGACTCCCTGTTAGGAGGGGAGACACACTGACTCATTGTTAGGAGGTGAGACACACTGACTCACTGTTAGGAGGTCAGACCCACTGACTCACTGTTAGGAGGTGTGACACTGACTCACTGTTAGGAGGTGAGACACACTGACTCACTGTTAGGAGGTGAGACACACTGACTCACTGTTAGGGTGTCAGACACACTGACTCACTGTTAGGGGGTCAGACACACTGACTCACTGTTAGGAGGTGAGACACACTGACTCACTGTTAGGAGGTGAGACACACTGACTCACTGTTAGGAGGTGAGACACACTGACTCACTGTTAGGAGGTGAGAAACACTGACTCACAGTTAGGAGGTGAGACACACTGACTCACTGTTAGGAGGTGAGACACACTGACTCACTGTTAGGAGGTGAGACACACTGACTCACTGTTAGGTCAGACACACTGACTCACTGTTAGGAGGTCAGACACACTCACTCACTGTTAGGAGGTCAGACCCACTGACTCACTGTTAGGAGGTGAGACACACTGACTCACTGTTAGGAGGTCAGACACACTGACTCACTGTTAGGAGGTGAGACACACTGACTCACTGTTAGGAGGTCAGACACGCTGACTCACTGTTAGGAGGTGAGACACGCTGACTCACTGTTAGGAGGTGAGACACACTGACTAACTGTTAGGTCAGACACACTGACTCACTGTTAGGAGGTCAGACACACTCACTCACTGTTAGGAGGTCAGACCCACTGACTCACTGTTAGGAGGTCAGACCCATTGACTCACTGTTAGGAGGTGAGACACACTGACTCACTGTTAGGAGGTGAGACACACTGACTCACTGTTAGGAGGTGAGACACACTGACTCCCTGTTAGGAGGTGAGACACACTGACTCATTGTTAGGAGGTGAGACACACTGACTCACTGTTAGGGGGTCAGACACACTGACTCACTGTTAGGGGGTCAGACACACTGACTCACTGTTAGGAGGTGAGACACACTGACTCACTGTTAGGAGGTGAGACACACTGACTCACTGTTAGGAGGTGAGACACACTGACTCACTGTTAGGAGGTCAGACAGACTGACTCACTGTTAGGAGATCAGACACACTGACTCACTGTTAGGAGGTGAGACACACTGACTCACTGTTAGGAGGTCAGACACACTGACTCACTGTTAGGAGGTGAGACACGCTGACTCACTGTTAGGAGGTCAGACACGCTGACTCACTGTTAGGAGGTGAGACATGCTGACTCACTGTTATGAGGTGAGACACACTGACTCACTGTTAGGTCAGACACACTGACTCACTGTTAGGAGGTCAGACACACTCACTCACTGTTAGGAGGTCAGACCCACTGACTCACTGTTAGGAGGTCAGACCCATTGACTCACTGTTAGGAGGTGAGACACACTGACTCACTGTTAGGAGGTGAGACACACTGACTCACTGTTAGGAGGTGAGACACACTGACTCCCTGTTAGGAGGTGAGACACACTGACTCATTGTTAGGAGGTGAGACACACTGACTCACTGTTAGGAGGTCAGACCCACTGACTCACTGTTAGGAGGTGTGACACTGACTCACTGTTAGGAGGTGAGACACACTGACTCACTGTTAGGAGGTGAGACACACTGACTCACTGTTAGGGTGTCAGACACACTGACTCACTGTTAGGGGGTCAGACACACTGACTCACTGTTAGGAGGTGAGACACACTGACTCACTGTTAGGAGGTGAGACACACTGACTCACTGTTAGGAGGTGAGACACACTGACTCACTGTTAGGAGGTGAGAAACACTGACTCACAGTTAGGAGGTGAGACACACTGACTCACTGTTAGGAGGTGAGACACACTGACTCACTGTTAGGAGGTGAGACACACTGACTCACTGTTAGGTCAGACACACTGACTCACTGTTAGGAGGTCAGACACACTCACTCACTGTTAGGAGGTCAGACCCACTGACTCACTGTTAGGAGGTGTGACACTGACTCACTGTTAGGAGGTGAGACACACTGACTCACTGTTAGGAGGTGAGACACACTGACTCACTGTTAGGAGGTGAGACACACTGACTCACTGTTAGGAGGTGAGACACACTGACTCCCTGTTAGGAGGTGAGACACACTGACTCATTGTTAGGAGGTGAGACACACTGACTCACTGTTAGGGGGTCAGACACACTGACTCACTGTTAGGGGGTCAGACACACTGACTCACTGTTAGGAGGTGAGACACACTGACTCACTGTTAGGAGGTGAGACACACTGACTCACTGTTAGGAGGTGAGACACACTGACTCACTGTTAGGAGGTCAGACAGACTGACTCACTGTTAGGAGGTCAGACACACTGACTCACTGTTAGGAGGTAAGACACACTGACTCACTGTTAGGAGGTCAGACACACTGACTCACTGTTAGGAGGTGAGACACGCTGACTCACTGTTAGGAGGTCAGACACGCTGACTCACTGTTAGGAGGTGAGACACGCTGACTCACTGTTATGAGGTGAGACACACTGACTCACTGTTAGGTCAGACACACTGACTCACTGTTAGGAGGTCAGACACACTCACTCACTGTTAGGAGGTCAGACCCACTGACTCACTGTTAGGAGGTCAGACCCATTGACTCACTGTTAGGAGGTGAGACACACTGACTCACTGTTAGGAGGTGAGACACACTGACTCACTGTTAGGAGGTGAGACACACTGACTCCCTGTTAGGAGGTGAGACACACTGACTCATTGTTAGGAGGTGAGACACACTGACTCACTGTTAGGAGGTCAGACCCACTGACTCACTGTTAGGAGGTGTGACACTGACTCACTGTTAGGAGGTGAGACACACTGACTCACTGTTAGGAGGTGAGACACACTGACTCACTGTTAGGGTGTCAGACACACTGACACACTGTTAGGGGGTCAGACACACTGACTCACTGTTAGGAGGTGAGACACACTGACTCACTGTTAGGAGGTGAGACACACTGACTCACTGTTAGGAGGTGAGACACACTGACTCGCTGTTAGGAGGTGAGACACACTGACTCACTGTTAGGAGGTGAGACACACTGACTCACTGTTAGGAGGTGAGACACACTGACTCACTGTTAGGTCAGACACACTGACTCACTGTTAGGAGGTCAGACACACTCACTCACTGTTAGGAGGTCAGACCCACTGACTCACTGTTAGGAGGTGTGACACTGACTCACTGTTAGGAGGTGAGACACACTGACTCACTGTTAGGAGGTGAGACACACTGACTCACTGTTAGGAGGTGAGACACACTGACTCACTGTTAGGAGGTGAGACACACTGACTCCCTGTTAGGAGGTGAGACACACTGACTCATTGTTAGGAGGTGAGACACACTGACTCACTGTTAGGGGGTCAGACACACTGACTCACTGTTAGGGGGTCAGACACACTGACTCACTGTTAGGAGGTGAGACACACTGACTCACTGTTAGGAGGTGAGACACACTGACTCACTGTTAGGAGGTGAGACAGACTGACTCACTGTTAGGAGGTCAGACAGACTTACTCACTGTTAGGAGGTCAGACACACTGACTCACTGTTAGGAGGTGAGACACACTGACTCACTGTTAGGAGGTCAGACACACTGACTCACTGTTAGGAGGTGAGACACACTGACTCACTGTTAGGAGGTCAGACACGCTGACTCACTGTTAGGAGGTGAGACACGCTGACTCACTGTTAGGAGGTGAGACACACTGACTCACTGTTAGGTCAGACACACTGACTCACTGTTAGGAGGTCAGACACACTCACTCACTGTTAGGAGGTCAGACCCACTGACTCACTGTTAGGAGGTCAGACCCATTGACTCACTGTTAGGAGGTGAGACACACTGACTCACTGTTAGGAGGTGAGACACACTGACTCACTGTTAGGAGGTGAGACACACTGACTCCCTGTTAGGAGGTGAGACACACTGACTCATTGTTAGGAGGTGAGACACACTGACTCACTGTTAGGAGGTCAGACCCACTGACTCACTGTTAGGAGGTGTGACACTGACTCACTGTTAGGAGGTGAGACACACTGACTCACTGTTAGGAGGTGAGACACACTGACTCACTGTTAGGAGGTCAGACACACTGACTCACTGTTAGGAGGTGAGACACACTGACTCACTGTTAGGAGGTCAGACACGCTGACTCACTGTTAGGAGGTGAGACACACTGACTCACTGTTAGGAGGTCAGACACGCTGACTCACTGTTAGGAGGTGAGACACGCTGACTCACTGTTAGGAGGTGAGACACACTGACTCACTGTTAGGTCAGACACACTGACTCACTGTTAGGAGGTCAGACACACTCTCTCACTGTTAGGAGGTCAGACCCACTGACTCACTGTTAGGAGGTCAGACCCATTGACTTACTGTTAGGAGGTGAGACACACTGACTCACTGTTAGGAGGTGAGACACACTGACTCACTGTTAGGAGGTGAGACACACTGACTCCCTGTTAGGAGGTGAGACACACTGACTCATTGTTAGGAGGTGAGACACACTGACTCACTGTTAGGAGGTCAGACCCACTGACTCACTGTTAGGAGGTGTGACACTGACTCACTGTTAGGAGGTGAGACACACTGACTCACTGTTAGGAGGTGAGACACACTGACTCACTGTTAGGGTGTCAGACACACTGACTCACTGTTAGGGGGTCAGACACACTGACTCACTGTTAGGGGGTGAGACACACTGACTCCCTGTTAGGAGGTGAGACACACTGACTCACTGTTAGGAGGTGAGACACACTGACTCACTGTTAGGAGGTGAGACACACTGACTCACTGTTAGGAGGTGAGACACACTGACTCACTGTTAGGTCAGACACACTGACTCACTGTTAGGAGGTCAGACACACTCACTCACTGTTAGGAGGTCAGACCCACTGACTCACTGTTAGGAGGTGTGACACTGACTCACTGTTAGGAGGTGAGACACACTGACTCACTGTCAGGAGGTGAGACACACTGACTCACTGTCAGGAGGTGAGACACACTGACTCACTGTTAGGAGGTGAGACACACTGACTCACTGTTAGGGGGTCAGACACACTGACTCACTGTTAGGGGGTCAGACACACTGACTCACTGTTAGGAGGTGAGACACACTGACTCACTGTTAGGAGGTGAGACACACTGACTCACTGTTAGGAGGTGAGACACACTGACTCACTGTTAGGTCAGACACACTGACTCACTGTTAGGAGGTCAGACACACTCACTCACTGTTAGGAGGTCAGACCCACTGACTCACTGTTAGGAGGTGTGACACTGACTCACTGTTAGGAGGTGAGACACACTGACTCACTGTTAGGAGGTGAGACACACTGACTCACTGTTAGGAGGTGAGACACACTGACTCACTGTTAGGAGGTGAGACACACTGACTCCCTGTTAGGAGGTGAGACACACTGACTCATTGTTAGGAGGTGAGACACACTGACTCACTGTTAGGGGGTCAGACACACTGACTCACTGTTAGGGGGTCAGACACACTGACTCACTGTTAGGAGGTGAGACACACTGACTCACTGTTAGGAGGTGAGACACACTGACTCACTGTTAGGAGGTGAGACAGACTGACTCACTGTTAGGAGGTCAGACAGACTTACTCACTGTTAGGAGGTCAGACACACTGACTCACTGTTAGGAGGTGAGACACACTGACTCACTGTTAGGAGGTCAGACACACTGACTCACTGTTAGGAGGTGAGACACACTGACTCACTGTTAGGAGGTCAGACACGCTGACTCACTGTTAGGAGGTGAGACACGCTGACTCACTGTTAGGAGGTGAGACACACTGACTCACTGTTAGGTCAGACACACTGACTCACTGTTAGGAGGTCAGACACACTCACTCACTGTTAGGAGGTCAGACCCACTGACTCACTGTTAGGAGGTCAGACCCATTGACTCACTGTTAGGAGGTGAGACACACTGACTCACTGTTAGGAGGTGAGACACACTGACTCACTGTTAGGAGGTGAGACACACTGACTCCCTGTTAGGAGGTGAGACACACTGACTCATTGTTAGGAGGTGAGACACACTGACTCACTGTTAGGAGGTCAGACCCACTGACTCACTGTTAGGAGGTGTGACACTGACTCACTGTTAGGAGGTGAGACACACTGACTCACTGTTAGGAGGTGAGACACACTGACTCACTGTTAGGAGGTCAGACACACTGACTCACTGTTAGGAGGTGAGACACACTGACTCACTGTTAGGAGGTCAGACACGCTGACTCACTGTTAGGAGGTGAGACACACTGACTCACTGTTAGGAGGTCAGACACGCTGACTCACTGTTAGGAGGTGAGACACGCTGACTCACTGTTAGGAGGTGAGACACACTGACTCACTGTTAGGTCAGACACACTGACTCACTGTTAGGAGGTCAGACACACTCTCTCACTGTTAGGAGGTCAGACCCACTGACTCACTGTTAGGAGGTCAGACCCATTGACTCACTGTTAGGAGGTGAGACACACTGACTCACTGTTAGGAGGTGAGACACACTGACTCACTGTTAGGAGGTGAGACACACTGACTCCCTGTTAGGAGGTGAGACACACTGACTCATTGTTAGGAGGTGAGACACACTGACTCACTGTTAGGAGGTCAGACCCACTGACTCACTGTTAGGAGGTGTGACACTGACTCACTGTTAGGAGGTGAGACACACTGACTCACTGTTAGGAGGTGAGACACACTGACTCACTGTTAGGGTGTCAGACACACTGACTCACTGTTAGGGGGTCAGACACACTGACTCACTGTTAGGGGGTGAGACACACTGACTCCCTGTTAGGAGGTGAGACACACTGACTCACTGTTAGGAGGTGAGACACACTGACTCACTGTTAGGAGGTGAGACACACTGACTCACTGTTAGGAGGTCAGACACACTGACTCACTGTTAGGAGGTGAGACACACTGACTCACTGTTAGGAGGTGAGACACACTGACTCACTGTTAGGAGGTCAGACACGCTGACTCACTGTTAGGAGGTGAGACACGCTGACTCACTGTTAGGAGGTGAGACACACTGACTCACTGTTAGGTCAGACACACTGACTCACTGTTAGGAGGTCAGACACACTCTCTCACTGTTAGGAGGTCAGACCCACTGACTCACTGTTAGGAGGTCAGACCCATTGACTTACTGTTAGGAGGTGAGACACACTGACTCACTGTTAGGAGGTGAGACACACTGACTCACTGTTAGGAGGTGAGACACACTGACTCCCTGTTAGGAGGTGAGACACACTGACTCATTGTTAGGAGGTGAGACACACTGACTCACTGTTAGGAGGTCAGACCCACTGACTCACTGTTAGGAGGTGTGACACTGACTCACTGTTAGGAGGTGAGACACACTGACTCACTGTTAGGAGGTGAGACACGCTGACTCACTGTTAGGAGGTCAGACACGCTGACTCACTGTTAGGAGGTGAGACACGCTGACTCACTGTTATGAGGTGAGACACACTGACTCACTGTTAGGTCAGACACACTGACTCACTGTTAGGAGGTCAGACACACTCACTCACTGTTAGGAGGTCAGACCCACTGACTCACTGTTAGGAGGTCAGACCCATTGACTCACTGTTAGGAGGTGAGACACACTGACTCACTGTTAGGAGGTGAGACACACTGACTCACTGTTAGGAGGTGAGACACACTGACTCCCTGTTAGGAGGGGAGACACACTGACTCATTGTTAGGAGGTGAGACACACTGACTCACTGTTAGGAGGTCAGACCCACTGACTCACTGTTAGGAGGTGTGACACTGACTCACTGTTAGGAGGTGAGACACACTGACTCACTGTTAGGAGGTGAGACACACTGACTCACTGTTAGGGTGTCAGACACACTGACTCACTGTTAGGGGGTCAGACACACTGACTCACTGTTAGGAGGTGAGACACACTGACTCACTGTTAGGAGGTGAGACACACTGACTCACTGTTAGGAGGTGAGACACACTGACTCACTGTTAGGAGGTGAGAAACACTGACTCACAGTTAGGAGGTGAGACACACTGACTCACTGTTAGGAGGTGAGACACACTGACTCACTGTTAGGAGGTGAGACACACTGACTCACTGTTAGGTCAGACACACTGACTCACTGTTAGGAGGTCAGACACACTCACTCACTGTTAGGAGGTCAGACCCACTGACTCACTGTTAGGAGGTGAGACACACTGACTCACTGTTAGGAGGTCAGACACACTGACTCACTGTTAGGAGGTGAGACACACTGACTCACTGTTAGGAGGTCAGACACGCTGACTCACTGTTAGGAGGTGAGACACGCTGACTCACTGTTAGGAGGTGAGACACACTGACTAACTGTTAGGTCAGACACACTGACTCACTGTTAGGAGGTCAGACACACTCACTCACTGTTAGGAGGTCAGACCCACTGACTCACTGTTAGGAGGTCAGACCCATTGACTCACTGTTAGGAGGTGAGACACACTGACTCACTGTTAGGAGGTGAGACACACTGACTCACTGTTAGGAGGTGAGACACACTGACTCCCTGTTAGGAGGTGAGACACACTGACTCATTGTTAGGAGGTGAGACACACTGACTCACTGTTAGGGGGTCAGACACACTGACTCACTGTTAGGGGGTCAGACACACTGACTCACTGTTAGGAGGTGAGACACACTGACTCACTGTTAGGAGGTGAGACACACTGACTCACTGTTAGGAGGTGAGACACACTGACTCACTGTTAGGAGGTCAGACAGACTGACTCACTGTTAGGAGATCAGACACACTGACTCACTGTTAGGAGGTGAGACACACTGACTCACTGTTAGGAGGTCAGACACACTGACTCACTGTTAGGAGGTGAGACACGCTGACTCACTGTTAGGAGGTCAGACACGCTGACTCACTGTTAGGAGGTGAGACACGCTGACTCACTGTTATGAGGTGAGACACACTGACTCACTGTTAGGTCAGACACACTGACTCACTGTTAGGAGGTCAGACACACTCACTCACTGTTAGGAGGTCAGACCCACTGACTCACTGTTAGGAGGTCAGACCCATTGACTCACTGTTAGGAGGTGAGACACACTGACTCACTGTTAGGAGGTGAGACACACTGACTCACTGTTAGGAGGTGAGACACACTGACTCCCTGTTAGGAGGTGAGACACACTGACTCATTGTTAGGAGGTGAGACACACTGACTCACTGTTAGGAGGTCAGACCCACTGACTCACTGTTAGGAGGTGTGACACTGACTCACTGTTAGGAGGTGAGACACACTGACTCACTGTTAGGAGGTGAGACACACTGACTCACTGTTAGGGTGTCAGACACACTGACTCACTGTTAGGGGGTCAGACACACTGACTCACTGTTAGGAGGTGAGACACACTGACTCACTGTTAGGAGGTGAGACACACTGACTCACTGTTAGGAGGTGAGACACACTGACTCACTGTTAGGAGGTGAGAAACACTGACTCACAGTTAGGAGGTGAGACACACTGACTCACTGTTAGGAGGTGAGACACACTGACTCACTGTTAGGAGGTGAGACACACTGACTCACTGTTAGGTCAGACACACTGACTCACTGTTAGGAGGTCAGACACACTCACTCACTGTTAGGAGGTCAGACCCACTGACTCACTGTTAGGAGGTGTGACACTGACTCACTGTTAGGAGGTGAGACACACTGACTCACTGTTAGGAGGTGAGACACACTGACTCACTGTTAGGAGGTGAGACACACTGACTCACTGTTAGGAGGTGAGACACACTGACTCCCTGTTAGGAGGTGAGACACACTGACTCATTGTTAGGAGGTGAGACACACTGACTCACTGTTAGGGCGTCAGACACACTGACTCACTGTTAGGGGGTCAGACACACTGACTCACTGTTAGGAGGTGAGACACACTGACTCACTGTTAGGAGGTGAGACACACTGACTCACTGTTAGGAGGTGAGACACACTGACTCACTGTTAGGAGGTCAGACAGACTGACTCACTGTTAGGAGGTCAGACACACTGACTCACTGTTAGGAGGTAAGACACACTGACTCACTGTTAGGAGGTCAGACACACTGACTCACTGTTAGGAGGTGAGACACGCTGACTCACTGTTAGGAGGTCAGACACGCTGACTCACTGTTAGGAGGTGAGACACGCTGACTCACTGTTATGAGGTGAGACACACTGACTCACTGTTAGGTCAGACACACTGACTCACTGTTAGGAGGTCAGACACACTCACTCACTGTTAGGAGGTCAGACCCACTGACTCACTGTTAGGAGGTCAGACCCATTGACTCACTGTTAGGAGGTGAGACACACTGACTCACTGTTAGGAGGTGAGACACACTGACTCACTGTTAGGAGGTGAGACACACTGACTCCCTGTTAGGAGGTGAGACACACTGACTCATTGTTAGGAGGTGAGACACACTGACTCACTGTTAGGAGGTCAGACCCACTGACTCACTGTTAGGAGGTGTGACACTGACTCACTGTTAGGAGGTGAGACACACTGACTCACTGTTAGGAGGTGAGACACACTGACTCACTGTTAGGGTGTCAGACACACTGACACACTGTTAGGGGGTCAGACACACTGACTCACTGTTAGGAGGTGAGACACACTGACTCACTGTTAGGAGGTGAGACACACTGACTCACTGTTAGGAGGTGAGACACACTGACTCGCTGTTAGGAGGTGAGACACACTGACTCACTGTTAGGAGGTGAGACACACTGACTCACTGTTAGGAGGTGAGACACACTGACTCACTGTTAGGTCAGACACACTGACTCACTGTTAGGAGGTCAGACACACTCACTCACTGTTAGGAGGTCAGACCCACTGACTCACTGTTAGGAGGTGTGACACTGACTCACTGTTAGGAGGTGAGACACACTGACTCACTGTTAGGAGGTGAGACACACTGACTCACTGTTAGGAGGTGAGACACACTGACTCACTGTTAGGAGGTGAGACACACTGACTCCCTGTTAGGAGGTGAGACACACTGACTCATTGTTAGGAGGTGAGACACACTGACTCACTGTTAGGGGGTCAGACACACTGACTCACTGTTAGGGGGTCAGACACACTGACTCACTGTTAGGAGGTGAGACACACTGACTCACTGTTAGGAGGTGAGACACACTGACTCACTGTTAGGAGGTGAGACAGACTGACTCACTGTTAGGAGGTCAGACAGACTTACTCACTGTTAGGAGGTCAGACACACTGACTCACTGTTAGGAGGTGAGACACACTGACTCACTGTTAGGAGGTCAGACACACTGACTCACTGTTAGGAGGTGAGACACACTGACTCACTGTTAGGAGGTCAGACACGCTGACTCACTGTTAGGAGGTGAGACACGCTGACTCACTGTTAGGAGGTGAGACACACTGACTCACTGTTAGGTCAGACACACTGACTCACTGTTAGGAGGTCAGACACACTCACTCACTGTTAGGAGGTCAGACCCACTGACTCACTGTTAGGAGGTCAGACCCATTGACTCACTGTTAGGAGGTGAGACACACTGACTCACTGTTAGGAGGTGAGACACACTGACTCACTGTTAGGAGGTGAGACACACTGACTCCCTGTTAGGAGGTGAGACACACTGACTCATTGTTAGGAGGTGAGACACACTGACTCACTGTTAGGAGGTCAGACCCACTGACTCACTGTTAGGAGGTGTGACACTGACTCACTGTTAGGAGGTGAGACACACTGACTCACTGTTAGGAGGTGAGACACACTGACTCACTGTTAGGAGGTCAGACACACTGACTCACTGTTAGGAGGTGAGACACACTGACTCACTGTTAGGAGGTCAGACACGCTGACTCACTGTTAGGAGGTGAGACACACTGACTCACTGTTAGGAGGTCAGACACGCTGACTCACTGTTAGGAGGTGAGACACGCTGACTCACTGTTAGGAGGTGAGACACACTGACTCACTGTTAGGTCAGACACACTGACTCACTGTTAGGAGGTCAGACACACTCTCTCACTGTTAGGAGGTCAGACCCACTGACTCACTGTTAGGAGGTCAGACCCATTGACTTACTGTTAGGAGGTGAGACACACTGACTCACTGTTAGGAGGTGAGACACACTGACTCACTGTTAGGAGGTGAGACACACTGACTCCCTGTTAGGAGGTGAGACACACTGACTCATTGTTAGGAGGTGAGACACACTGACTCACTGTTAGGAGGTCAGACCCACTGACTCACTGTTAGGAGGTGTGACACTGACTCACTGTTAGGAGGTGAGACACACTGACTCACTGTTAGGAGGTGAGACACACTGACTCACTGTTAGGGTGTCAGACACACTGACTCACTGTTAGGGGGTCAGACACACTGACTCACTGTTAGGGGGTGAGACACACTGACTCCCTGTTAGGAGGTGAGACACACTGACTCACTGTTAGGAGGTGAGACACACTGACTCACTGTTAGGAGGTGAGACACACTGACTCACTGTTAGGAGGTGAGACACACTGACTCACTGTTAGGTCAGACACACTGACTCACTGTTAGGAGGTCAGACACACTCACTCACTGTTAGGAGGTCAGACCCACTGACTCACTGTTAGGAGGTGTGACACTGACTCACTGTTAGGAGGTGAGACACACTGACTCACTGTCAGGAGGTGAGACACACTGACTCACTGTCAGGAGGTGAGACACACTGACTCACTGTTAGGAGGTGAGACACACTGACTCACTGTTAGGGGGTCAGACACACTGACTCACTGTTAGGGGGTCAGACACACTGACTCACTGTTAGGAGGTGAGACACACTGACTCACTGTTAGGAGGTGAGACACACTGACTCACTGTTAGGAGGTGAGACACACTGACTCACTGTTAGGTCAGACACACTGACTCACTGTTAGGAGGTCAGACACACTCACTCACTGTTAGGAGGTCAGACCCACTGACTCACTGTTAGGAGGTGTGACACTGACTCACTGTTAGGAGGTGAGACACACTGACTCACTGTTAGGAGGTGAGACACACTGACTCACTGTTAGGAGGTGAGACACACTGACTCACTGTTAGGAGGTGAGACACACTGACTCCCTGTTAGGAGGTGAGACACACTGACTCATTGTTAGGAGGTGAGACACACTGACTCACTGTTAGGGGGTCAGACACACTGACTCACTGTTAGGGGGTCAGACACACTGACTCACTGTTAGGAGGTGAGACACACTGACTCACTGTTAGGAGGTGAGACACACTGACTCACTGTTAGGAGGTGAGACAGACTGACTCACTGTTAGGAGGTCAGACAGACTTACTCACTGTTAGGAGGTCAGACACACTGACTCACTGTTAGGAGGTGAGACACACTGACTCACTGTTAGGAGGTCAGACACACTGACTCACTGTTAGGAGGTGAGACACACTGACTCACTGTTAGGAGGTCAGACACGCTGACTCACTGTTAGGAGGTGAGACACGCTGACTCACTGTTAGGAGGTGAGACACACTGACTCACTGTTAGGTCAGACACACTGACTCACTGTTAGGAGGTCAGACACACTCACTCACTGTTAGGAGGTCAGACCCACTGACTCACTGTTAGGAGGTCAGACCCATTGACTCACTGTTAGGAGGTGAGACACACTGACTCACTGTTAGGAGGTGAGACACACTGACTCACTGTTAGGAGGTGAGACACACTGACTCCCTGTTAGGAGGTGAGACACACTGACTCATTGTTAGGAGGTGAGACACACTGACTCACTGTTAGGAGGTCAGACCCACTGACTCACTGTTAGGAGGTGTGACACTGACTCACTGTTAGGAGGTGAGACACACTGACTCACTGTTAGGAGGTGAGACACACTGACTCACTGTTAGGAGGTCAGACACACTGACTCACTGTTAGGAGGTGAGACACACTGACTCACTGTTAGGAGGTCAGACACGCTGACTCACTGTTAGGAGGTGAGACACACTGACTCACTGTTAGGAGGTGAGACACACTGACTCGCTGTTAGGAGGTGAGACACACTGACTCACTGTTAGGAGGTGAGACACACTGACTCACTGTTAGGAGGTGAGACACACTGACTCACTGTTAGGTCAGACACACTGACTCACTGTTAGGAGGTCAGACACACTCACTCACTGTTAGGAGGTCAGACCCACTGACTCACTGTTAGGAGGTGTGACACTGACTCACTGTTAGGAGGTGAGACACACTGACTCACTGTTAGGAGGTGAGACACACTGACTCACTGTTAGGAGGTGAGACACACTGACTCACTGTTAGGAGGTGAGACACACTGACTCCCTGTTAGGAGGTGAGACACACTGACTCATTGTTAGGAGGTGAGACACACTGACTCACTGTTAGGGGGTCAGACACACTGACTCACTGTTAGGGGGTCAGACACACTGACTCACTGTTAGGAGGTGAGACACACTGACTCACTGTTAGGAGGTGAGACACACTGACTCACTGTTAGGAGGTGAGACAGACTGACTCACTGTTAGGAGGTCAGACAGACTTACTCACTGTTAGGAGGTCAGACACACTGACTCACTGTTAGGAGGTGAGACACACTGACTCACTGTTAGGAGGTCAGACACACTGACTCACTGTTAGGAGGTGAGACACACTGACTCACTGTTAGGAGGTCAGACACGCTGACTCACTGTTAGGAGGTGAGACACGCTGACTCACTGTTAGGAGGTGAGACACACTGACTCACTGTTAGGTCAGACACACTGACTCACTGTTAGGAGGTCAGACACACTCACTCACTGTTAGGAGGTCAGACACACTGACTCCCTGTTAGGAGGTGAGACACACTGACTCACTGTTAGGAGGTGAGACACACTGACTCACTGTTAGGAGGTGAGACACACTGACTCCCTGTTAGGAGGTGAGACACACTGACTCATTGTTAGGAGGTGAGACACACTGACTCACTGTTAGGAGGTCAGACCCACTGACTCACTGTTAGGAGGTGTGACACTGACTCACTGTTAGGAGGTGAGACACACTGACTCACTGTTAGGAGGTGAGACACACTGACTCACTGTTAGGAGGTCAGACACACTGACTCACTGTTAGGAGGTGAGACACACTGACTCACTGTTAGGAGGTCAGACACGCTGACTCACTGTTAGGAGGTGAGACACACTGACTCACTGTTAGGAGGTCAGACACGCTGACTCACTGTTAGGAGGTGAGACACGCTGACTCACTGTTAGGAGGTGAGACACACTGACTCACTGTTAGGTCAGACACACTGACTCACTGTTAGGAGGTCAGACACACTCTCTCACTGTTAGGAGGTCAGACCCACTGACTCACTGTTAGGAGGTCAGACCCATTGACTTACTGTTAGGAGGTGAGACACACTGACTCACTGTTAGGAGGTGAGACACACTGACTCACTGTTAGGAGGTGAGACACACTGACTCCCTGTTAGGAGGTGAGACACACTGACTCATTGTTAGGAGGTGAGACACACTGACTCACTGTTAGGAGGTCAGACCCACTGACTCACTGTTAGGAGGTGTGACACTGACTCACTGTTAGGAGGTGAGACACACTGACTCACTGTTAGGAGGTGAGACACACTGACTCACTGTTAGGGTGTCAGACACACTGACTCACTGTTAGGGGGTCAGACACACTGACTCACTGTTAGGGGGTGAGACACACTGACTCCCTGTTAGGAGGTGAGACACACTGACTCACTGTTAGGAGGTGAGACACACTGACTCACTGTTAGGAGGTGAGACACACTGACTCACTGTTAGGAGGTGAGACACACTGACTCACTGTTAGGTCAGACACACTGACTCACTGTTAGGAGGTCAGACACACTCACTCACTGTTAGGAGGTCAGACCCACTGACTCACTGTTAGGAGGTGTGACACTGACTCACTGTTAGGAGGTGAGACACACTGACTCACTGTCAGGAGGTGAGACACACTGACTCACTGTCAGGAGGTGAGACACACTGACTCACTGTTAGGAGGTGAGACACACTGACTCACTGTTAGGGGGTCAGACACACTGACTCACTGTTAGGGGGTCAGACACACTGACTCACTGTTTGTTAGGGGGTCAGACACACTGACTCACTGTTAGGGGGTGAGACACACTGACTCACTGTTAGGAGGTGAGACACACTGACTCACTGTTAGGAGGTGAGACACACTGACTCACTGTTAGGAGGTGAGACACACTGACTCACTGTTAGGAGGTGAGACACACTGACTCACTGTTAGGAGGTGAGACACACTGACTCACTGTTAGGAGGTGAGACACACTGACTCACTGTTAGGAGGTGAGACACACTGACTCACTGTTAGGTCAGACACACTGACTCACTGTTAGGAGGTCAGACACACTCACTCACTGTTAGGAGGTCAGACCCACTGACTCACTGTTAGGAGGTGTGACACTGACTCACTGTTAGGAGGTGAGACACACTGACTCACTGTCAGGAGGTGAGACACACTGACTCACTGTCAGGAGGTGAGACACACTGACTCACTGTTAGGAGGTGAGACACACTGACTCCCTGTTAGGAGGTGAGACACACTGACTCACTGTTAGGAGGTGAGACACACTGACTCACTGTTAGGGGGTCAGACACACTGACTCACTGTTAGGGGGTCAGACACACTGACTCACTGTTAGGAAGTGAGACACACTGACTCACTGTTAGGAGGTGAGACACACTGACTCACTGTTAGGAGGTGAGACAGACTGACTCACTGTTAGGAGGTCAGACAGACTGACTCACTGTTAGGAGGTCAGACACACTGACTCACTGTTAGGAGGTGAGACACACTGACTCACTGTTAGGAGGTCAGACACACTGACTCACTGTTAGGAGGTGAGACACACTGACTCACTGTTAGGAGGTCAGACACGCTGACTCACTGTTAGGAGGTGAGACACGCTGACTCACTGTTAGGAGGTGAGACACACTGACTCACTGTTAGGTCAGACACACTGACTCACTGTTAGGAGGTCAGACACACTCACTCACTGTTAGGAGGTCAGACACACTGACTCCCTGTTAGGAGGTGAGACACACTGACTCATTGTTAGGAGGTGAGACACACTGACTCACTGTTAGGAGGTGAGACACACTGACTCGCTGTTAGGAGGTGAGACACACTGACTCACTGTTAGGAGGTGAGACACACTGACTCACTGTTAGGAGGTGAGACACACTGACTCACTGTTAGGTCAGACACACTGACTCACTGTTAGGAGGTGAGACACGCTGACTCACTGTTAGGAGGTGAGACACACTGACTCACTGTTAGGTCAGACACACTGACTCACTGTTAGGAGGTCAGACACACTCACTCACTGTTAGGAGGTCAGACCCACTGACTCACTGTTAGGAGGTCAGACCCATTGACTCACTGTTAGGAGGTGAGACACACTGACTCACTGTTAGGAGGTGAGACACACTGACTCACTGTTAGGAGGTGAGACACACTGACTCCCTGTTAGGAGGTGAGACACACTGACTCATTGTTAGGAGGTGAGACACACTGACTCACTGTTAGGAGGTCAGACCCACTGACTCACTGTTAGGAGGTGTGACACTGACTCACTGTTAGGAGGTGAGACACACTGACTCACTGTTAGGAGGTGCGACACACTGACTCACTGTTAGGAGTTCAGACAGACTGACTCACTGTTAGGAGGTGAGACACACTGACTCACTGTTAGGAGGTAAGACACGCTGACTCACTGTTAGGAGGTGAGACACACTGACTCACTGTTAGGAGGTCAGACACGCTGACTCACTGTTAGGAGGTGAGACACGCTGACTCACTGTTAGGAGGTGAGACACACTGACTCACTGTTAGGAGGTCAGACACACTCACTCACTGTTAGGAGGTCAGACCCACTGACTCACTGTTAGGAGGTCAGACCCATTGACTCACTAATAGGAGGTGAGACACACTGACTCACTGTTAGGAGGTGAGACACACTGACTCACTGTTAGGAGGTGAGACACACTGACTCCCTGTTAGGAGGTGAGACACACTGACTCATTGTTAGGAGGTGAGACACACTGACTCACTGTTAGGAGGTCAGACCCACTGACTCACTGTTAGGAGGTGTGACACTGACTCACTGTTAGGAGGTGAGACACACTGACTCACTGTTAGGAGGTGAGACACACTGACTCACTGTTAGGGTGTCAGACACACTGACTCACTGTTAGGGGGTCAGACACACTGACTCACTGTTAGGGGGTGAGACACACTGACTCACTGTTAGGAGGTGAGACACACTGACTCACTGTTAGGAGGTGAGACACACTGACTCACTGTTAGGAGGTGAGACACACTGACTCACTGTTAGGAGGTGAGACACACTGACTCACTGTTAGGTCAGACACACTGACTCACTGTTAGGAGGTCAGACACACTCACTCACTGTTAGGAGGTCAGACCCACTGACTCACTGTTAGGAGGTGTGACACTGACTCACTGTTAGGAGGTGAGACACACTGACTCACTGTCAGGAGGTGAGACACACTGACTCACTGTCAGGAGGTGAGACACACTGACTCACTGTTAGGAGGTGAGACACACTGACTCCCTGTTAGGAGGTGAGACACACTGACTCATTGTTAGGAGGTGAGACACACTGACTCACTGTTAGGGGGTCAGACACACTGACTCACTGTTAGGGGGTCAGACACACTGACTCACTGTTAGGAGGTGAGACACACTGACTCACTGTTAGGAGGTGAGACACACTGACTCACTGTTAGGAGGTGAGACAGACTGACTCACTGTTAGGAGGTCAGACAGACTGACTCACTGTTAGGAGGTCAGACACACTGACTCACTGTTAGGAGGTGAGACACACTGACTCACTGTTAGGAGGTCAGACACACTGACTCACTGTTAGGAGGTGAGACACACTGACTCACTGTTAGGAGGTCAGACACGCTGACTCACTGTTAGGAGGTGAGACACGCTGACTCACTGTTAGGAGGTGAGACACACTGACTCACTGTTAGGTCAGACACACTGACTCACTGTTAGGAGGTCAGACACACTCACTGTTAGGAGGTCAGACCCATTGACTCACTGTTAGGAGGTGAGACACACTGACTCACTGTTAGGAGGTGAGACACACTGACTCCCTGTTAGGAGGTGAGACACACTGACTCATTGTTAGGAGGTGAGACACACTGACTCACTGTTAGGAGGTCAGACCCACTGACTCACTGTTAGGAGGTGTGACACTGACTCACTGTTAGGAGGTGAGACACACTGACTCACTGTTAGGAGGTGAGACACACTGACTCACTGTTAGGGTGTCAGACACACTGACTCAATGTTAGGGGGTCAGACACACTGACTCACTGTTAGGAGGTGAGACACACTGACTCACTGTTAGGAGGTGAGACACACTGACTCACTGTTAGGAGGTGAGACACACTGACTCACTGTTAGGAGGTGAGAAACACTGACTCACAGTTAGGAGGTGAGAAACACTGACTCACTGTTAGGAGGTGAGACACACTGACT
This sequence comes from Salmo salar, assembly GCF_965601325.2. Lineage (NCBI taxonomy): Eukaryota > Metazoa > Chordata > Actinopteri > Salmoniformes > Salmonidae > Salmo > Salmo salar. The sequence continues at coordinate 24,376,401 of NC_138307.1, forward strand.
CACTGTTAGGAGGTGAGACACACTGACTCACTGTTAGGTCAGACACACTGACTCACTGTTAGGAGGTCAGACACACTCACTCACTGTTAGGAGGTCAGACCCACTGACTCACTGTTAGGAGGTGTGACACTGACTCACTGTTAGGAGGTGAGACAGACTGACTCACTGTTAGGAGGTCAGACAGACTGACTCACTGTTAGGAGGTCAGACACACTGACTCACTGTTAGGAGGTGAGACACACTGACTCACTGTTAGGAGGTCAGACACACTGACTCACTGTTAGGAGGTGAGACACACTGACTCACTGTTAGGAGGTCAGACACGCTGACTCACTGTTAGGAGGTGAGACACGCTGACTCACTGTTAGGAGGTGAGACACACTGACTCACTGTTAGGTCAGACACACTGACTCACTGTTAGGAGGTCAGACACACTGACTCACTGTTAGGGGGTCAGACACACTGACTCACTGTTAGGAGGTGAGACACACTGACTCACTGTTAGGAGGTGAGACACACTGACTCACTGTTAGGAGGTGAGACACACTGACTCACTGTTAGGAGGTCAGACAGACTGACTCACTGTTAGGAGGTCAGACACACTGACTCACTGTTAGGGGGTCAGACACACTGACTCACTGTTAGGAGGTGAGACACACTGACTCACTGTTAGGAGGTGAGACACACTGACTCACTCATAGGAGGTGAGACACACTGACTCACTGTTAGGAGGTGAGACACACTGACTCACTGTTAGGAGGTCAGACAGACTGACTCACTGTTAGGAGGTCAGACACACTGACTCACTGTTAGGAGGTGAGACACACTGACTCACTGTTAGGAGGTCAGACACACTGACTCACTGTTAGGAGGTGAGACACGCTGACTCACTGTTAGGAGGTCAGACACGCTGACTCACTGTTAGGAGGTGAGACACGCTGACTCACTGTTATGAGGTGAGACACACTGACTCACTGTTAGGTCAGACACACTGACTCACTGTTAGGAGGTCAGACCCACTGACTCACTGTTAGGAGGTCAGACCCATTGACTCACTGTTAGGAGGTCAGACACACTGACTCACTGTTAGGAGGTGAGACACACTGACTCACTGTTAGGAGGTCAGACCCACTGACTCACTGTTAGGAGGTGTGACACTGACTCACTGTTAGGAGGTGAGACACACTGACTCACTGTTAGGAGGTGAGACACACTGACTCACTGTTAGGGTGTCAGACACACTGACTCACTGTTAGGAGGTGTGACACTGACTCACTGTTAGGAGGTGAGACACACTGACTCACTGTTAGGAGGTGAGACACACTGACTCACTGTTAGGGTGTCAGACACACTGACTCAATGTTAGGGGGTCAGACACACTGACTCACTGTTAGGAGGTGTGACACTGACTCACTGTTAGGAGGTGAGACACACTGACTCACTGTTAGGAGGTGAGACACACTGACTCACTGTTAGGGTGTCAGACACACTGACTCAATGTTACGGGGTCAGACACACTGACTCACTGTTAGGAGGTGAGACACACTGACTCACTGTTAGGAGGTGAGACACACTGACTCACTGTTAGGAGGTGAGACACACTGACTCACTGTTAGGAGGTGAGAAACACTGACTCACAGTTAGGAGGTGAGAAACACTGACTCACTGTTAGGAGGTGAGACACACTGACTCACTGTTAGGAGGTGAGACACACTGACTCACTGTTAGGTCAGACACACTGACTCACTGTTAGGAGGTCAGACACACTCACTCACTGTTAGGAGGTCAGACCCACTGACTCACTGTTAGGAGGTGTGACACTGACTCACTGTTAGGAGGTGAGACAGACTGACTCACTGTTAGGAGGTCAGACAGACTGACTCACTGTTAGGAGGTCAGACACACTGACTCACTGTTAGGAGGTGAGACACACTGACTCACTGTTAGGAGGTCAGACACACTGACTCACTGTTAGGAGGTGAGACACACTGACTCACTGTTAGGAGGTCAGACACGCTGACTCACTGTTAGGAGGTGAGACACGCTGACTCACTGTTAGGAGGTGAGACACACTGACTCACTGTTAGGTCACACACACTGACTCACTGTTAGGAGGTCAGACACACTGACTCACTGTTAGGGGGTCAGACACACTGACTCACTGTTAGGAGGTGAGACACACTGACTCACTGTTAGGAGGTGAGACACACTGACTCACTGTTAGGAGGTGAGACACACTGACTCACTGTTAGGAGGTCAGACAGACTGACTCACTGTTAGGAGGTCAGACACACTGACTCACTGTTAGGGGGTCAGACACACTGACTCACTGTTAGGAGGTGAGACACACTGACTCACTGTTAGGAGGTGAGACACACTGACTCACTCATAGGAGGTGAGACACACTGACTCACTGTTAGGAGGTGAGACACACTGACTCACTGTTAGGAGGTCAGACAGACTGACTCACTGTTAGGAGGTCAGACACACTGACTCACTGTTAGGAGGTGAGACACACTGACTCACTGTTAGGAGGTCAGACACACTGACTCACTGTTAGGAGGTGAGACACGCTGACTCACTGTTAGGAGGTCAGACACGCTGACTCACTGTTAGGAGGTGAGACACGCTGACTCACTGTTATGAGGTGAGACACACTGACTCACTGTTAGGTCAGACACACTGACTCACTGTTAGGAGGTCAGACCCACTGACTCACTGTTAGGAGGTCAGACCCATTGACTCACTGTTAGGAGGTCAGACACACTGACTCACTGTTAGGAGGTGAGACACACTGACTCACTGTTAGGAGGTCAGACCCACTGACTCACTGTTAGGAGGTGTGACACTGACTCACTGTTAGGAGGTGAGACACACTGACTCACTGTTAGGAGGTGAGACACACTGACTCACTGTTAGGGTGTCAGACACACTGACTCACTGTTAGGGGGTCAGACACACTGACTCACTGTTAGGGGGTGAGACACACTGACTCACTGTTAGGAGGTGAGACACACTGACTCACTGTTAGGAGGTGAGACACACTGACTCACTGTTAGGAGGTGAGACACACTGACTCACTGTTAGGAGGTGAGACACACTGACTCACTGTTAGGTCAGACACACTGACTCACTGTTAGGAGGTCAGACACACTCACTCACTGTTAGGAGGTCAGACCCACTGACTCACTGTTAGGAGGTGTGACACTAACTCACTGTTAGGAGGTGAGACACACTGACTCACTGTCAGGAGGTGAGACACACTGACTCACTGTCAGGAGGTGAGACACACTGACTCACTGTTAGGAGGTGAGACACACTGACTCCCTGTTAGGAGGTGAGACACACTGACTCATTGTTAGGAGGTGAGACACACTGACTCACTGTTAGGGGGTCAGACACACTGACTCACTGTTAGGGGGTCAGACACACTGACTCACTGTTAGGAGGTGAGACACACTGACTCACTGTTAGGAGGTGAGACACACTGACTCACTGTTAGGAGGTGAGACAGACTGACTCACTGTTAGGAGGTCAGACAGACTGACTCACTGTTAGGAGGTCAGACACACTGACTCACTGTTAGGAGGTGAGACACACTGACTCACTGTTAGGAGGTCAGACACACTGACTCACTGTTAGGAGGTGAGACACACTGACTCACTGTTAGGAGGTCAGACACGCTGACTCACTGTTAGGAGGTGAGACACACTGACTCACTGTTAGGAGGTGAGACACACTGACTCACTGTTAGGAGGTGAGACACACTGACTCACTGTTAGGAGGTCAGACAGACTGACTCACTGTTAGGAGGTCAAACACACTGACTCACTGTTAGGAGGTGAGACACACTGACTCACTGTTAGGAGGTCAGACACACTGACTCACTGTTAGGAGGTGAGACACGCTGACTCACTGTTAGGAGGTCAGACACGCTGACTCACTGTTAGGAGGTGAGACACGCTGACTCACTGTCAGGAGGTGAGACACACTGACTCACTGTTAGGAGGTGAGACACACTGACTCCCTGTTAGGAGGTGAGACACACTGACTCATTGTTAGGAGGTGAGACACACTGACTCACTGTTAGGGGGTCAGACACACTGACTCACTGTTAGGGGGTCAGACACACTGACTCACTGTTAGGAGGTGAAACACACTGACTCACTGTTAGGAGGTGAGACACACTGACTCACTGTTAGGAGGTGAGACAGACTGACTCACTGTTAGGAGGTCAGACAGACTGACTCACTGTTAGGAGGTCAGACACACTGACTCACTGTTAGGAGGTGAGACACACTGACTCACTGTTAGGAGGTCAGACACACTGACTCACTGTTAGGAGGTGAGACACACTGACTCACTGTTAGGAGGTCAGACACGCTGACTCACTGTTAGGAGGTGAGACACGCTGACTCACTGTTAGGAGGTGAGACACACTGACTCACTGTTAGGTCAGACACACTGACTCACTGTTAGGAGGTCAGACACACTCACTCACTGTTAGGAGGTCAGACACACTGACTCCCTGTTAGGAGGTGAGACACACTGACTCATTGTTAGGAGGTGAGACACACTGACTCACTGTTAGGAGGTGAGACACACTGACTCGCTGTTAGGAGGTGAGACACACTGACTCACTGTTAGGAGGTGAGACACACTGACTCACTGTTAGGAGGTGAGACACACTGACTCACTGTTAGGTCAGACACACTGACTCACTGTTAGGAGGTGAGACACGCTGACTCACTGTTAGGAGGTGAGACACACTGACTCACTGTTAGGTCAGACACACTGACTCACTGTTAGGAGGTCAGACACACTCACTCACTGTTAGGAGGTCAGACCCACTGACTCACTGTTAGGAGGTCAGACCCATTGACTCACTGTTAGGAGGTGAGACACACTGACTCACTGTTAGGAGGTGAGACACACTGACTCACTGTTAGGAGGTGAGACACACTGACTCCCTGTTAGGAGGTGAGACACACTGACTCATTGTTAGGAGGTGAGACACACTGACTCACTGTTAGGAGGTCAGACCCACTGACTCACTGTTAGGAGGTGTGACACTGACTCACTGTTAGGAGGTGAGACACACTGACTCACTGTTAGGAGGTGCGACACACTGACTCACTGTTAGGAGTTCAGACACACTGACTCACTGTTAGGAGGTGAGACACACTGACTCACTGTTAGGAGGTAAGACACGCTGACTCACTGTTAGGAGGTGAGACACACTGACTCACTGTTAGGAGGTCAGACACGCTGACTCACTGTTAGGAGGTGAGACACGCTGACTCACTGTTAGGAGGTCAGACACACTCACTCACTGTTAGGAGGTCAGACCCACTGACTCACTGTTAGGAGGTCAGACCCATTGACTCACTGTTAGGAGGTGAGACACACTGACTCACTGTTAGGAGGTGAGACACACTGACTCACTGTTAGGAGGTGAGACACACTGACTCCCTGTTAGGAGGTGAGACACACTGACTCATTGTTAGGAGGTGAGACACACTGACTCACTGTTAGGAGGTCAGACCCACTGACTCACTGTTAGGAGGTGTGACACTGACTCACTGTTAGGAGGTGAGACACACTGACTCACTGTTAGGAGGTGAGACACACTGACTCACTGTTAGGGTGTCAGACACACTGACTCACTGTTAGGGGGTCAGACACACTGACTCACTGTTAGGGGGTGAGACACACTGACTCACTGTTAGGAGGTGAGACACACTGACTCACTGTTAGGAGGTGAGACACACTGACTCACTGTTAGGAGGTGAGACACACTGACTCACTGTTAGGAGGTGAGACACACTGACTCACTGTTAGGTCAGACACACTGACTCACTGTTAGGAGGTCAGACACACTCACTCACTGTTAGGAGGTCAGACCCACTGACTCACTGTTAGGAGGTGTGACACTGACTCACTGTTAGGAGGTGAGACACACTGACTCACTGTCAGGAGGTGAGACACACTGACTCACTGTCAGGAGGTGAGACACACTGACTCACTGTTAGGAGGTGAGACACACTGACTCCCTGTTAGGAGGTGAGACACACTGACTCATTGTTAGGAGGTGAGACACACTGACTCACTGTTAGGGGGTCAGACACACTGACTCACTGTTAGGGGGTCAGACACACTGACTCACTGTTAGGAGGTGAGACACACTGACTCACTGTTAGGAGGTGAGACACACTGACTCACTGTTAGGAGGTGAGACAGACTGACTCACTGTTAGGAGGTCAGACAGACTGACTCACTGTTAGGAGGTCAGACACACTGACTCACTGTTAGGAGGTGAGACACACTGACTCACTGTTAGGAGGTCAGACACACTGACTCACTGTTAGGAGGTGAGACACGCTGACTCACTGTTAGGAGGTCAGACACGCTGACTCACTGTTAGGAGGTGAGACACGCTGACTCACTGTTAGGAGGTGAGACACACTGACTCACTGTTAGGTCAGACACACTGACTCACTGTTAGGAGGTCAGACACACTCACTGTTAGGAGGTCAGACCCATTGACTCACTGTTAGGAGGTGAGACACACTGACTCACTGTTAGGAGGTGAGACACACTGACTCACTGTTAGGAGGTGAGACACACTGACTCCCTGTTAGGAGGTGAGACACACTGACTCATTGTTAGGAGGTGAGACACACTGACTCACTGTTAGGAGGTCAGACCCACTGACTCACTGTTAGGAGGTGTGACACTGACTCACTGTTAGGAGGTGAGACACACTGACTCACTGTTAGGAGGTGAGACACACTGACTCACTGTTAGGGTGTCAGACACACTGACTCAATGTTAGGGGGTCAGACACACTGACTCACTGTTAGGAGGTGAGACACACTGACTCACTGTTAGGAGGTGAGACACACTGACTCACTGTTAGGAGGTGAGACACACTGACTCACTGTTAGGAGGTGAGAAACACTGACTCACAGTTAGGAGGTGAGAAACACTGACTCACTGTTAGGAGGTGAGACACACTGACTCACTGTTCGGAGGTGAGACACACTGACTCACTGTTAGGTCAGACACACTGACTCACTGTTAGGAGGTCAGACACACTCACTCACTGTTAGGAGGTCAGACCCACTGACTCACTGTTAGGAGGTGTGACACTGACTCACTGTTAGGAGGTGAGACAGACTGACTCACTGTTAGGAGGTCAGACAGACTGACTCACTGTTAGGAGGTCAGACACACTGACTCACTGTTAGGAGGTGAGACACACTGACTCACTGTTAGGAGGTCAGACACACTGACTCACTGTTAGGAGGTGAGACACGCTGACTCACTGTTAGGAGGTCAGACACGCTGACTCACTGTTAGGAGGTGAGACACGCTGACTCACTGTTAGGAGGTGAGACACACTGACTCACTGTTAGGTCAGACACACTGACTCACTGTTAGGAGGTCAGACACACTGACTCACTGTTAGGGGGTCAGACACACTGACTCACTGTTAGGAGGTGAGACACACTGACTCACTGTTAGGAGGTGAGACACACTGACTCACTGTTAGGAGGTGAGACACACTGACTCACTGTTAGGGGGTCAGACACACTGACTCACTGTTAGGAGGTGAGACACACTGACTCACTGTTAGGAGGTGAGACACACTGACTCACTGTTAGGAGGTGAGACACACTGACTCACTGTTAGGAGGTGAGACACACTGACTCACTGTTAGGAGGTCAGACAGACTGACTCACTGTTAGGAGGTCAGACACACTGACTCACTGTTAGGAGGTCAGACACACTGACTCACTGTTAGGAGGTCAGACACACTGACTCACTGTTAGGAGGTGAGACACGCTGACTCACTGTTAGGAGGTCAGACACGCTGACTCACTGTTAGGAGGTGAGACACGCTGACTCACTGTTATGAGGTGAGACACACTGACTCACTGTTAGGTCAGACACACTGACTCACTGTTAGGAGGTCAGACCCACTGACTCACTGTTAGGAGGTCAGACCCATTGACTCACTGTTAGGAGGTCAGACACACTGACTCACTGTTAGGAGGTGAGACACACTGACTCACTGTTAGGAGGTCAGACCCACTGACTCACTGTTAGGAGGTGTGACACTGACTCACTGTTAGGAGGTGAGACACACTGACTCACTGTTAGGGTGTCAGACACACTGACTCAATGTTAGGGGGTCAGACACACTGACTCACTGTTAGGAGGTGAGACACACTGACTCACTGTTAGGAGGTGAGACACACTGACTCACTGTTAGGAGGTGAGACACACTGACTCACTGTTAGGAGGTGAGAAACACTGACTCACAGTTAGGAGGTGAGAAACACTGACTCACTGTTAGGAGGTGAGACACACTGACTCACTGTTCGGAGGTGAGACACACTGACTCACTGTTAGGTCAGACACACTGACTCACTGTTAGGAGGTCAGACACACTCACTCACTGTTAGGAGGTCAGACCCACTGACTCACTGTTAGGAGGTGTGACACTGACTCACTGTTAGGAGGTGAGACAGACTGACTCACTGTTAGGAGGTCAGACAGACTGACTCACTGTTAGGAGGTCAGACACACTGACTCACTGTTAGGAGGTGAGACACACTGACTCACTGTTAGGAGGTCAGACACACTGACTCACTGTTAGGAGGTGAGACACGCTGACTCACTGTTAGGAGGTCAGACACGCTGACTCACTGTTAGGAGGTGAGACACGCTGACTCACTGTTAGGAGGTGAGACACACTGACTCACTGTTAGGTCAGACACACTGACTCACTGTTAGGAGGTCAGACACACTGACTCACTGTTAGGGGGTCAGACACACTGACTCACTGTTAGGAGGTGAGACACACTGACTCACTGTTAGGAGGTGAGACACACTGACTCACTGTTAGGAGGTGAGACACACTGACTCACTGTTAGGGGGTCAGACACACTGACTCACTGTTAGGAGGTGAGACACACTGACTCACTGTTAGGAGGTGAGACACACTGACTCACTGTTAGGAGGTGAGACACACTGACTCACTGTTAGGAGGTGAGACACACTGACTCACTGTTAGGAGGTCAGACAGACTGACTCACTGTTAGGAGGTCAGACACACTGACTCACTGTTAGGAGGTCAGACACACTGACTCACTGTTAGGAGGTCAGACACACTGACTCACTGTTAGGAGGTGAGACACGCTGACTCACTGTTAGGAGGTCAGACACACTGACTCACTGTTAGGAGGTCAGACCCACTGACTCACTGTTAGGAGGTCAGACCCATTGACTCACTGTTAGGAGGTCAGACACACTGACTCACTGTTAGGAGGTGAGACACACTGACTCACTGTTAGGAGGTCAGACCCACTGACTCACTGTTAGGAGGTGTGACACTGACTCACTGTTAGGAGGTGAGACACACTGACTCACTGTTAGGAGGTGAGACACACTGACTCACTGTTAGGGTGTCAGACACACTGACTCACTGTTAGGGGGTCAGACACACTGACTCACTGTTAGGGGGTGAGACACACTGACTCACTGTTAGGAGGTGAGACACACTGACTCACTGTTAGGAGGTGAGACACACTGACTCACTGTTAGGAGGTGAGACACACTGACTCACTGTTAGGAGGTGAGACACACTGACTCACTGTTAGGTCAGACACACTGACTCACTGTTAGGAGGTCAGACACACTCACTCACTGTTAGGAGGTCAGACCCACTGACTCACTGTTAGGAGGTGTGACACTGACTCACTGTTAGGAGGTGAGACACACTGACTCACTGTCAGGAGGTGAGACACACTGACTCACTGTCAGGAGGTGAGACACACTGACTCACTGTTAGGAGGTGAGACACACTGACTCCCTGTTAGGAGGTGAGACACACTGACTCATTGTTAGGAGGTGAGACACACTGACTCACTGTTAGGGGGTCAGACACACTGACTCACTGTTAGGGGGTCAGACACACTGACTCACTGTTAGGAGGTGAGACACACTGACTCACTGTTAGGAGGTGAGACACACTGACTCACTGTTAGGAGGTGAGACAGACTGACTCACTGTTAGGAGGTCAGACAGACTGACTCACTGTTAGGAGGTCAGACACACTGACTCACTGTTAGGAGGTGAGACACACTGACTCACTGTTAGGAGGTCAGACACACTGACTCACTGTTAGGAGGTGAGACACACTGACTCACTGTTAGGAGGTCAGACACGCTGACTCACTGTTAGGAGGTGAGACACACTGACTCACTGTTAGGAGGTGAGACACACTGACTCACTGTTAGGAGGTGAGACACACTGACTCACTGTTAGGAGGTCAGACAGACTGACTCACTGTTAGGAGGTCAAACACACTGACTCACTGTTAGGAGGTGAGACACACTGACTCACTGTTAGGAGGTCAGACACACTGACTCACTGTTAGGAGGTGAGACACGCTGACTCACTGTTAGGAGGTCAGACACGCTGACTCACTGTTAGGAGGTGAGACACGCTGACTCACTGTTATGAGGTGAGACACACTGACTCACTGTTAGGTCAGACACACTGACTCACTGTTAGGAGGTCAGACACACTCACTCACTGTTAGGAGGTCAGACCCACTGACTCACTGTTAGGAGGTCAGACCCATTGACTCACTGTTAGGAGGTGAGACACACTGACTCACTGTTAGGAGGTGAGACACACTGACTCACTGTTAGGAGGTGAGACACACTGACTCCCTGTTAGGAGGTGAGACACACTGACTCACTGTTAGGAGGTCAGACCCACTGACTCACTGTTAGGAGGTGTGACACTGACTCACTGTTAGGAGGTGAGACACACTGACTCACTGTTAGGAGGTGAGACACACTGACTCACTGTTAGGGTGTCAGACACACTGACTCACTGTTAGGGGGTCAGACACACTGACTCACTGTTAGGAGGTGAGACACACTGACTCACTGTTAGGAGGTGAGACACACTGACTCACTGTTAGGAGGTGAGACACACTGACTCGCTGTTAGGAGGTGAGACACACTGACTCACTGTTAGGAGGTGAGACACACTGACTCACTGTTAGGAGGTGAGACACACTGACTCACTGTTAGGTCAGACACACTGACTCACTGTTAGGAGGTGAGACACGCTGACTCACTGTTAGGAGGTGAGACACACTGACTCACTGTTAGGTCAGACACACTGACTCACTGTTAGGAGGTCAGACACACTCACTCACTGTTAGGAGGTCAGACCCACTGACTCACTGTTAGGAGGTCAGACCCATTGACTCACTGTTAGGAGGTGAGACACACTGACTCACTGTTAGGAGGTGAGACACACTGACTCACTGTTAGGAGGTGAGACACACTGACTCCCTGTTAGGAGGTGAGACACACTGACTCATTGTTAGGAGGTGAGACACACTGACTCACTGTTAGGAGGTCAGACCCACTGACTCACTGTTAGGAGGTGTGACACTGACTCACTGTTAGGAGGTGAGACACACTGACTCACTGTTAGGAGGTGCGACACACTGACTCACTGTTAGGAGGTGCGACACACTGACTCACTGTTAGGAGTTCAGACACACTGACTCACTGTTAGGAGGTGAGACACGCTGACTCACTGTTAGGAGGTGAGACACACTGACTCACTGTTAGGAGGTCAGACACACTCACTCACTGTTAGGAGGTCAGACCCACTGACTCACTGTTAGGAGGTCAGACCCATTGACTCACTGTTAGGAGGTGAGACACACTGACTCACTGTTAGGAGGTGAGACACACTGACTCACTGTTAGGAGATGAGACACACTGACTCCCTGTTAGGAGGTGAGACACACTGACTCATTGTTAGGAGGTGAGACACACTGACTCACTGTTAGGAGGTCAGACCCACTGACTCACTGTTAGGAGGTGTGACACTGACTCACTGTTAGGAGGTGAGACACACTGACTCACTGTTAGGAGGTGAGACACACTGACTCACTGTTAGGGTGTCAGACACACTGACTCACTGTTAGGGGGTCAGACACACTGACTCACTGTTAGGGGGTGAGACACACTGACTCACTGTTAGGAGGTGAGACACACTGACTCACTGTTAGGAGGTGAGACACACTGACTCACTGTTAGGCGGTGAGACACACTGACTCACTGTTAGGAGGTGAGACACACTGACTCACTGTTAGGTCAGACACACTGACTCACTGTTAGGAGGTCAGACACACTCACTCACTGTTAGGAGGTCAGACCCACTGACTCACTGTTAGGAGGTGTGACACTGACTCACTGTTAGGAGGTGAGACACACTGACTCACTGTCAGGAGGTGAGACACACTGACTCACTGTCAGGAGGTGAGACACACTGACTCACTGTTAGGAGGTGAGACACACTGACTCCCTGTTAGGAGGTGAGACACACTGACTCATTGTTAGGAGGTGAGACACACTGACTCACTGTTAGGGGGTCAGACACACTGACTCACTGTTAGGGGGTCAGACACACTGACTCACTGTTAGGAGGTGAGACACACTGACTCACTGTTAGGAGGTGAGACACACTGACTCACTGTTAGGAGGTGAGACAGACTGACTCACTGTTAGGAGGTCAGACAGACTGACTCACTGTTAGGAGGTCAGACACACTGACTCACTGTTAGGAGGTGAGACACACTGACTCACTGTTAGGAGGTCAGACCCACTGACTCACTGTTAGGAGGTGTGACACTGACTCACTGTTAGGAGGTGAGACACACTGACTCACTGTTAGGAGGTGAGACACACTGACTCACTGTTAGGGTGTCAGACACACTGACTCAATGTTAGGGGGTCAGACACACTGACTCACTGTTAGGAGGTGAGACACACTGACTCACTGTTAGGAGGTGAGACACACTGACTCACTGTTAGGAGGTGAGAAACACTGACTCACTGTTAGGAGGTGAGACACACTGACTCACTGTTAGGTCAGACACACTGACTCACTGTTAGGAGGTCAGACACACTCACTCACTGTTAGGAGGTCAGACCCACTGACTCACTGTTAGGAGGTCAGACCCATTGACTCACTGTTAGGAGGTGAGACACACTGACTCACTGTTAGGAGGTGAGACACACTGACTCACTGTTAGGAGGTGAGACACACTGACTCCCTGTTAGGAGGTGAGACACACTGACTCATTGTTAGGAGGTGAGACACACTGACTCACTGTTAGGAGGTCAGACCCACTGACTCACTGTTAGGAGGTGTGACACTGACTCACTGTTAGGAGGTGAGACACACTGACTCACTGTTAGGAGGTGAGACACACTGACTCACTGTTAGGGTGTCAGACACACTGACTCAATGTTAGGGGGTCAGACACACTGACTCACTGTTAGGAGGTGAGACACACTGACTCACTGTTAGGAGGTGAGACACACTGACTCACTGTTAGGAGGTGAGACACACTGACTCACTGTTAGGAGGTGAGAAACACTGACTCACAGTTAGGAGGTGAGAAACACTGACTCACTGTTAGGAGGTGAGACACACTGACTCACTGTTAGGAGGTGAGACACACTGACTCACTGTTAGGTCAGACACACTGACTCACTGTTAGGAGGTCAGACACACTCACTCACTGTTAGGAGGTCAGACCCACTGACTCACTGTTAGGAGGTGTGACACTGACTCACTGTTAGGAGGTGAGACACACTGACTCACTGTTAGGAGGTGAGACACACTGACTCACTGTTAGGAGGTGAGACACACTGACTCACTGTTAGGAGGTGAGACACACTGACTCCCTGTTAGGAGGTGAGACACACTGACTCATTGTTAGGAGGTGAGACACACTGACTCACTGTTAGGGGGTCAGACACACTGACTCACTGTTAGGGGGTCAGACACACTGACTCACTGTTAGGAGGTGAGACACGCTGACTCACTGTTAGGAGGTCAGACACGCTGACTCACTGTTAGGAGGTGAGACACGCTGACTCACTGTTATGAGGTGAGACACACTGACTCACTGTTAGGTCAGACACACTGACTCACTGTTAGGAGGTCAGACCCACTGACTCACTGTTAGGAGGTCAGACCCATTGACTCACTGTTAGGAGGTCAGACACACTGACTCACTGTTAGGAGGTGAGACACACTGACTCACTGTTAGGAGGTCAGACCCACTGACTCACTGTTAGGAGGTGTGACACTGACTCACTGTTAGGAGGTGAGACACACTGACTCACTGTTAGGAGGTGAGACACACTGACTCACTGTTAGGGTGTCAGACACACTGACTCACTGTTAGGGGGTCAGACACACTGACTCACTGTTAGGGGGTGAGACACACTGACTCACTGTTAGGAGGTGAGACACACTGACTCACTGTTAGGAGGTGAGACACACTGACTCACTGTTAGGAGGTGAGACACACTGACTCACTGTTAGGAGGTGAGACACACTGACTCACTGTTAGGTCAGACACACTGACTCACTGTTAGGAGGTCAGACACACTCACTCACTGTTAGGAGGTCAGACCCACTGACTCACTGTTAGGAGGTGTGACACTGACTCACTGTTAGGAGGTGAGACACACTGACTCACTGTCAGGAGGTGAGACACACTGACTCACTGTCAGGAGGTGAGACACACTGACTCACTGTTAGGAGGTGAGACACACTGACTCCCTGTTAGGAGGTGAGACACACTGACTCATTGTTAGGAGGTGAGACACACTGACTCACTGTTAGGGGGTCAGACACACTGACTCACTGTTAGGGGGTCAGACACACTGACTCACTGTTAGGAGGTGAGACACACTGACTCACTGTTAGGAGGTGAGACACACTGACTCACTGTTAGGAGGTGAGACACACTGACTCACTGTTAGGAGGTCAGACAGACTGACTCACTGTTAGGAGGTCAGACACACTGACTCACTGTTAGGAGGTGAGACACACTGACTCACTGTTAGGAGGTCAGACACACTGACTCACTGTTAGGAGGTGAGACACGCTGACTCACTGTTAGGAGGTCAGACACGCTGACTCATTGTTAGGAGGTGAGACACGCTGACTCACTGTTATGAGGTGAGACACACTGACTCACTGTTAGGTCAGACACACTGACTCACTGTTAGGAGGTCAGACCCACTGACTCACTGTTAGGAGGTCAGACCCATTGACTCACTGTTAGGAGGTCAGACACACTGACTCACTGTTAGGAGGTGAGACACACTGACTCACTGTTAGGAGGTCAGACCCACTGACTCACTGTTAGGAGGTGTGACACTGACTCACTGTTAGGAGGTGAGACACACTGACTCACTGTTAGGGTGTCAGACACACTGACTCACTGTTAGGGGGTCAGACACACTGACTCACTGTTAGGGGGTGAGACACACTGACTCACTGTTAGGAGGTGAGACACACTGACTCACTGTTAGGAGGTGAGACACACTGACTCACTGTTAGGAGGTGAGACACACTGACTCACTGTTAGGAGGTGAGACACACTGACTCACTGTTAGGTCAGACACACTGACTCACTGTTAGGAGGTCAGACACACTCACTCACTGTTAGGAGGTCAGACCCACTGACTCACTGTTAGGAGGTGTGACACTGACTCACTGTTAGGAGGTGAGACACACTGACTCACTGTCAGGAGGTGAGACACACTGACTCACTGTCAGGAGGTGAGACACACTGACTCACTGTTAGGAGGTGAGACACACTGACTCCCTGTTAGGAGGTGAGACACACTGACTCATTGTTAGGAGGTGAGACACACTGACTCACTGTTAGGGGGTCAGACACACTGACTCACTGTTAGGGGGTCAGACACACTGACTCACTGTTAGGAGGTGAGACACACTGACTCACTGTTAGGAGGTGAGACACACTGACTCACTGTTAGGAGGTGAGACAGACTGACTCACTGTTAGGAGGTCAGACAGACTGACTCACTGTTAGGAGGTCAGACACACTGACTCACTGTTAGGAGGTCAGACACACTGACTCACTGTTAGGAGGTGAGACACGCTGACTCACTGTTAGGAGGTCAGACACGCTGACTCACTGTTAGGAGGTGAGACACGCTGACTCACTGTTAGGAGGTGAGACACACTGACTCACTGTTAGGTCAGACACACTGACTCACTGTTAGGAGGTCAGACACACTCACTCACTGTTAGGAGGTCAGACCCACTGACTCACTGTTAGGAGGTCAGACCCATTGACTCACTGTTAGGAGGTGAGACACACTGACTCACTGTTAGGAGGTGAGACACACTGACTCACTGTTAGGAGGTGAGACACACTGACTCCCTGTTAGGAGGTGAGACACACTGACTCATTGTTAGGAGGTGAGACACACTGACTCACTGTTAGGAGGTCAGACCCACTGACTCACTGTTAGGAGGTGTGACACTGACTCACTGTTAGGAGGTGAGACACACTGACTCACTGTTAGGAGGTGAGACACACTGACTCACTGTTAGGAGGTGAGACACACTGACTCACTGTTAGGAGGTGAGAAACACTGACTCACAGTTAGGAGGTGAGACACACTGACTCACTGTTAGGAGGTGAGACACACTGACTCACTGTTAGGAGGTGAGACACACTGACTCACTGTTAGGTCAGACAAACTGACTCACTGTTAGGAGGTCAGACACACTCACTCACTGTTAGGAGGTCAGACCCACTGACTCACTGTTAGGAGGTGAGACACTGACTCACTGTTAGGAGGTGAGACACGCTGACTCACTGTTAGGAGGTCAGACACGCTGACTCACTGTTAGGAGGTGAGACACGCTGACTCACTGTTATGAGGTGAGACACACTGACTCACTGTTAGGTCAGACACACTGACTCACTGTTAGGAGGTCAGACCCACTGACTCACTGTTAGGAGGTCAGACCCATTGACTCACTGTTAGGAGGTCAGACACACTGACTCACTGTTAGGAGGTGAGACACACTGACTCACTGTTAGGAGGTCAGACCCACTGACTCACTGTTAGGAGGTGTGACACTGACTCACTGTTAGGAGGTGAGACACACTGACTCACTGTTAGGAGGTGAGACACACTGACTCACTGTTAGGGTGTCAGACACACTGACTCACTGTTAGGGGGTCAGACACACTGACTCACTGTTAGGGGGTGAGACACACTGACTCACTGTTAGGAGGTGAGACACACTGACTCACTGTTAGGAGGTGAGACACACTGACTCACTGTTAGGAGGTGAGACACACTGACTCACTGTTAGGAGGTGAGACACACTGACTCACTGTTAGGTCAGACACACTGACTCACTGTTAGGAGGTCAGACACACTCACTCACTGTTAGGAGGTCAGACCCACTGACTCACTGTTAGGAGGTGTGACACTGACTCACTGTTAGGAGGTGAGACACACTGACTCACTGTTAGGAGGTGAGACACACTGACTCCCTGTTAGGAGGTGAGACACACTGACTCATTGTTAGGAGGTGAGACACACTGACTCACTGTTAGGAGGTCAGACCCACTGACTCACTGTTAGGAGGTGTGACACTGACTCACTGTTAGGAGGTGAGACACACTGACTCACTGTTAGGAGGTGAGACACACTGACTCACTGTTAGGAGGTGAGACACACTGACTCACTGTTAGGAGGTGAGAAACACTGACTCACAGTTAGGAGGTGAGACACACTGACTCACTGTTAGGAGGTGAGACACACTGACTCACTGTTAGGAGGTGAGACACACTGACTCACTGTTAGGTCAGACAAACTGACTCACTGTTAGGAGGTCAGACACACTCACTCACTGTTAGGAGGTCAGACCCACTGACTCACTGTTAGGAGGTGAGACACTGACTCACTGTTAGGAGGTGAGACACACTGACTCACTGTTAGGAGGTGAGACACACTGACTCACTGTTAGGAGGTGAGACACACTGACTCACTGTTAGGAGGTGAGACACACTGACTCCCTGTTAGGAGGTGAGACACACTGACTCATTGTTAGGAGGTGAGACACACTGACTCACTGTTAGGGGGTCAGACACACTGACTCACTGTTAGGGGGTCAGACACACTGACTCACTGTTAGGAGGTGAAGACACACTGACTCACTGTTAGGAGGTGAGACACACTGACTCACTGTTAGGAGGTGAGACACACTGACTCACTGTTAGGAGGTCAGACAGACTGACTCACTGTTAGGAGGTCAGACACACTGACTCACTGTTAGGAGGTGAGACACACTGACTCACTGTTAGGAGGTCAGACACACTGACTCACTGTTAGGAGGTGAGACACGCTGACTCACTGTTAGGAGGTCAGACACGCTGACTCACTGTTAGGAGGTGAGACACGCTGACTCACTGTTATGAGGTGAGACACACTGACTCACTGTTAGGTCAGACACACTGACTCACTGTTAGGAGGTCAGACACACTCACTCACTGTTAGGAGGTCAGACCCACTGACTCACTGTTAGGAGGTCAGACCCATTGACTCACTGTTAGGAGGCGAGACACACTGACTCACTGTTAGGAGGTGAGACACACTGACTCACTGTTAGGAGGTGAGACACACTGACTCCCTGTTAGGAGGTGAGACACACTGACTCATTGTTAGGAGGTGAGACACACTGACTCACTGTTAGGAGGTCAGACCCACTGACTCACTGTTAGGAGGTGTGACACTGACTCACTGTTAGGAGGTGAGACACACTGACTCACTGTTAGGAGGTGAGACACACTGACTCACTGTTAGGGTGTCAGACACACTGACACACTGTTAGGGGGTCAGACCCATTGACTCACTGTTAGGAGGTGAGACACACTGACTCACTGTTAGGAGGTGAGACACACTGACTCACTGTTAGGAGGTGAGACACACTGACTCACTGTTAGGGTGTCAGACACACTGACTCAATGTTAGGCGGTCAGACACACTGACTCACTGTTAGGAGGTGAGACACACTGACTCACTGTTAGGAGGTGAGACACACTGACTCACTGTTAGGAGGTGAGACACACTGACTCACTGTTAGGAGGTGAGAAACACTGACTCACAGTTAGGAGGTGAGACACACTGACTCACTGTTAGGAGGTGAGACACACTGACTCACTGTTAGGAGGTGAGACACACTGACTCACTGTTAGGTCAGACACACTGACTCACTGTTAGGAGGTCAGACACACTCACTCACTGTTAGGAGGTGAGACACACTGACTCCCTGTTAGGAGGTGAGACACACTGACTCATTGTTAGGAGGTGAGACACACTGACTCACTGTTAGGAGGTCAGACCCACTGACTCACTGTTAGGAGGTGTGACACTGACTCACTGTTAGGAGGTGAGACACACTGACTCACTGTTAGGAGGTGAGACACACTGACTCACTGTTAGGGTGTCAGACACACTGACTCACTGTTAGGGGGTCAGACACACTGACTCACTGTTAGGAGGTGAGACACACTGACTCACTGTTAGGAGGTGAGACACACTGACTCACTGTTAGGAGGTGAGACACACTGACTCACTGTTAGGAGGTGAGAAACATTGACTCACAGTTAGGAGGTGAGACACACTGACTCACTGTTAGGAGGTGAGACACACTGACTCACTGTTAGGAGGTGAGACACACTGACTCACTGTTAGGTCAGACACACTGACTCACTGTTAGGAGGTCAGACACACTCACTCACTGTTAGGAGGTCAGACCCACTGACTCACTGTTAGGAGGTGTGACCACTGACTCACTGTTAGGAGGTGAGACACACTGACTCACTGTTAGAGGTGAGACACACTGACTCACTGTTAGGAGGTGAGACACACTGACTCACTGTTAGGAGGTGAGACACACTGACTCCCTGTTAGGAGGTGAGACACACTGACTCATTGTTAGGAGGTGAGACACACTGACTCACTGTTAGGAGGTCAGACACACTGACTCACTGTTAGGAGGTCAGACACACTGACTCACTGTTAGGAGGTGAGACACACTGACTCACTGTTAGGAGGTGAGACACACTGACTCACTGTTAGGAGGTGAGACACACTGACTCACTGTTAGGAGGTGAGACACACTGACTCCACTGTTAGGAGGTGAGACACACTGACTCACTGTTAGGAGGTGAGACACACTGACTCACTGTTAGGAGGTCAGACACACTGACTCACTGTTAGGAGGTGTGACACTGACTCACTGTTAGGAGGTGAGACACACTGACTCACTGTTAGGAGGTGAGACACACTGACTCACTGTTAGGGTGTCAGACACACTGACACACTGTTAGGGGGTCAGACACACTGACTCACTGTTAGGAGGTGAGACACACTGACTCACTGTTAGGAGGTGAGACACACTGACTCACTGTTAGGATGTGAGACACACTGACTCGCTGTTAGGAGGTGAGACACACTGACTCACTGTTAGGAGGTGAGACACACTGACTCACTGTTAGGAGGTGAGACACACTGACTCACTGTTAGGTCAGACACACTGACTCACTGTTAGGAGGTCAGACACACTCACTCACTGTTAGGAGGTCAGACCCACTGACTCACTGTTAGGAGGTGTGACACTGACTCACTGTTAGGAGGTGAGACACACTGACTCACTGTTAGGAGGTGAGACACACTGACTCACTGTTAGGAGGTGAGACACACTGACTCACTGTTAGGAGGTGAGACACACTGACTCCCTGTTAGGAGGTGAGACACACTGACTCATTGTTAGGAGGTGAGACACACTGACTCACTGTTAGGGGGTCAGACACACTGACTCACTGTTAGGGGGTCAGACACACTGACTCACTGTTAGGAGGTGAGACACACTGACTCACTGTTAGGAGGTGAGACACACTGACTCACTGTTAGGAGGTGAGACAGACTGACTCACTGTTAGGAGGTCAGACAGACTTACTCACTGTTAGGAGGTCAGACACACTGCCTCACTGTTAGGAGGTGAGACACACTGACTCACTGTTAGGAGGTCAGACACACTGACTCACTGTTAGGAGGTGAGACACACTGACTCACTGTTAGGAGGTCAGACACGCTGACTCACTGTTAGGAGGTGAGACACGCTGACTCACTGTTAGGAGGTGAGACACACTGACTCACTGTTAGGTCAGACACCCTGACTCACTGTTAGGAGGTCAGACACACTCACTCACTGTTATGAGGTCAGACCCACTGACTCACTGTTAGGAGGTCAGACCCATTGACTCACTGTTAGGAGGTGAGACACACTGACTCACTGTTAGGAGGTGAGACACACTGACTCACTGTTAGGAGGTGAGACACACTGACTCACTGTTAGGAGGTGAGACACACTGACTCACTGTTAGGAGGAGAGACACACTGACTCACTGTTAGGAGGTCAGACACACTGACTCACTGTTAGGAGGTGAGACACACTGACTCACTGTTAGGAGGTGAGACACACTGACTCACTGTTAGGAGGTCAGACACACTGACTCACTGTTAGGAGGTGAGACACACTGACTCACTGTTAGGAGGTGAGACACACTGACTCACTGTTAGGAGGTGAGACACACTGACTCACTGTTAGGAGGTGAGACACACTGACTCACTGTTAGGAGGTGAGACACACTGACTCACTGTTAGGAGGTGAGACACACTGATTCACTGTTAGGAGGTCAGACACACTGACTCACTGTTAGGAGGTGAGACACACTGACTCACTGTTAGGAGGTGAGACACACTGACTCACTGTTAGGAGGTCAGACACACTGACTCACTGTTAGGAGGTGAGACACACTGACTCACTGTTAGGAGGTCAGACACACTGACTCACTGTTAGGAGGTGAGACACACTGACTCACTGTTAGGAGGTGAGACACACTGACTCACTGTTAGGAGGTGAGACACATTGACTCACTGTTAGGAGGTGAGACACACTGACTCCCTGTTAGGAGGTGAGACACACTGACTCACTGTTAGGAGGTGAGACACACTGACTCACTGCTAGGAGGTGAGACACACTGACTCACTGTTAGGAGGAGAGACACACTGACTCACTGTTAGGAGGTCAGACACACTGACTCACTGTTAGGAGGTCAGACACACTGACTCACTGTTAGGAGGTGAGACACACTGACTCACTGTTAGGAGGTCAGACACACTGACTCACTGTTAGGAGGTGAGACACACTGACTCACTGTTAGGAGATGAGACACACTGACTCACTGTTAGGAGGTGAGACACACTGACTCACTGTTAGGAGGTGAGACACACTGACTCACTGTTAGGAGGTGAGACACACTGACTCACTGTTAGGAGGTGAGACACACTGATTCACTGTTAGGAGGTCAGACACACTGACTCACTGTTAGGAGGTGAGACACACTGACTCACTGTTAGGAGGTGAGACACACTGACTCACTGTTAGGAGGTCAGACACACTGACTCACTGTTAGGAGGTGAGACACACTGACTCACTGTTAGGAGGTCAGACACACTGACTCACTGTTAGGAGGTCAGACACACTGACTCACTGTTAGGAGGTGAGACACACTGACTCACTGTTAGGAGGTCAGACACACTGACTCACTGTTAGGAGGTGAGACACACTGACTCACTGTTAGGAGATGAGACACACTGACTCACTGTTAAGAGGTGAGACACACTGACTCACTGTTAGGAGGTCAGACACACTGACTCACTGTTAGGAGGTGAGACACACTGACTCACTGTTAGGAGGTGAGACACACTGACTCACTGTTAGGAGGTGAGACACACTGACTCACTGTTAGGAGGTGAGACACATTGACTCACTGTTAGGAGGTGAGACACACTGACTCCCTGTTAGGAGGTGAGACACACTGACTCACTGTTAGGAGGTGAGACACACTGACTCACTGTTAGGAGGTCAGACACACTGACTCCCTGTTAGGAGGTGAGACACACTGACTCACTGCTAGGAGGTGAGACACACTGACTCACTGCTAGGAGGTGAGACACACTGACTCACTGTTAGGAGGTGAGACACACTGACTCACTGTTAGGAGGTGAGACACACTGACTCCCTGTTAGGAGGTCAGACACACTGTCTCACTGTTAGGAGGTGAGACACACTGACTCACTGTTAGGAGGTGAGACACACTGACTCACTGTTAGGAGGTGAGACACACTGACTCACTGTTAGGAGGTGAGACACACTGACTCACTGTTAGGAGGTGAGACACACTGACTCACTGCTAGGAGGTGAGACACACTGACTCACTGTTAGGAGGTGAGACACACTGACTCACTGTTAGGAGGTGAGACACACTGACTCACTGTTAGGAGGTGAGACACACTGACTCACTGTTAGGAGGTGACACACACTGTCTCACTGTTAGGAGGTGAGACACACTGACTCCCTGTTAGGAGGTGAGACACAATGTCTCACTGTTAGGAGGTGAGACACACTGACTCATTGTTTCGGTGGCTAGCATGAGGCATTATAGTGACTGTCCCCCCCACAATGAAAGTTATCACATCTCTGCCTTACTGCCTTGTGGTTCTGTACACACTATCAGCACACTGGGTCGAACACAAGTTTGAACCCTAAAACATGGCCCCCAGCCCTGGCGCCATGGCAACCCCATCCCATAAATACTGTGTTCTCAGATTGCCCATCCAAGACAGGGAGGAGACAGGGAGGGTCACGGAGTTGAGTGGGACGTTATATAAACCGTAACCTTTCGATCTAATTCTAACCCAGATTTCAATCACACAATCATCAGTAGGAATGTTTAGCATCAACACACATCTGATGTTGACGTGATGTTGAGGTGATGTTGATGTGATGTTGAGGTGATGTTGAGGTGATGTTGATGTGATGTTGAGGTGATGTTGATGTGATGTTGAGGTGATGTTGAGGTGATGTTGAGGTGGTGTTGATGTGATGTTGAGGTGATGTTGAGGTGATGTTGAGGTGATGTTGAGGTGATGTTGATGTGATGTTGAGGTGATGTTGATGTGATGTTGAGGTGATGTTGATGTGATGTTGAGGTGATGTTGATGTGATGTTGAGGTGATGTTGAGGTGATGTATGTGATGTTGAGGTGATGTTGATGTGATGTTGAGCTGATGTTGAGGTGATGTTTGAGGTGGATGTTGAGGTGATGTTGAGGTGATGTTGATGTGATGTTGAGGTGATGTTGAGGTGATGTGATGTTGAGGTGATGTTGAGGCTGATGTTGAGGTGATGTTGAGGTGATGTTGAGGTGATGTTGAGTGTGATGTTGAGGTGATGTTGATGTGATGTTGAGGTGATGTTGATGTGATGTTGAGGTGATGTTGATGTGATGTTGAGGTGATGTTGAGGTGATGTATGTGATGTTGAGGTGATGTTGAGTGTGATGTTGAGGTGATGTTGAGGTGATTGTATGAGGTGATGTTGAGGTGATGTTGAGTGGTGATGTTGATGTGATGTTGATGGTGATGTTGAGGTGATGTGATGTTGAGGTGATGTTGATGTGATGTTGAGGTGAGTGATGATGTGATGTTTGAGGTGATGTTGAGGTGATGTTGAGGTGATGTTGAGGTGATGTTGAGGTGATGTTGATGTGATGTTGAGGTGATGTTGATGTGATGTTGATGTGATGTTGAGGTGATGTTGATGTGATGTTGAGGTGATGTTGATGTGATGTTGAGGTGATGTTGATGTGATGTTGAGGTGATGTTGAGGTGATGTATGTGATGTTGAGGTGATGTTGATGTGATGTTGAGGTGATGTTGTGGTGATGTTGAAGTGGTGTTGAGGTGATGTTGATGTGATGTTGAGGTGATGTTGAGGTGATTTTGATGTGATGTTGAGGTGATGTTGATGTGATGTTGAGGTGATGTTGAGATGATGTTGATGTGATGTTGAGGTGATGTTGAGGTGATGTTGTTGTGATGTTGAGGTGATGTTGAGGTGATGTTGATCTGATGTTGAGGTGATGTTGAGGTGATGTTGATGTGATGCTGAGGTGATGTTGAGGTGATGTTGAGATGATGTTGAGGTGATGTTGAGGTGATGTTGATGTGATGTGATGTTGAGGTGATGTTGAGGTGATGTTGAGGTGATGTTGAGGTGATGTTGAGATGATGTTGAGGTTATGTTGATGTGATCTTGACTTCAGGTCTGTAGCTAGTAGGAGGCCAGTGGTCCACACACAGACGACAGATAGGAAGAGGTCTGACAGCACAATAAATATGTTGAGAGTTAGAAGCCTCTCTCATGCTCGGCTTGCTCTCTGATTAACTGAGGATTGCCTCCCAAAACAGTCTAGTGTCAGCGACACACCGTGACATGTCGCTATGGCAACGGAGGCGGCTGGGCAGAGCAGGATGCCAGTTAGGAAGCACTTTGATGCCTAGATTGTGCCAGTCTGAGCCCTGGAAAGGGTTGCCAACTCAGACCACATCCTTAGAGATTACTGTAGAAAACAAGAATGGATAGCTGGATGGATGGAGGGAGGGAGGGAGGGATGGAGGGAGGGAGTGATGGAGGGAGGGATGGATGGAGGGAGGTTGGGATGGATGGAGGGTGGGAGGGTGGGTGGGATGGATGGACGGAGGGATGGAGGGTGGGAAGGAGGGATGGATGGAGGGTGGGTGAGATGGAGGGAGGGAGGGAGGGTGGGATGGAGGGTGGGAAGGAGGGAGGGATGGATGGAGGGAGGGTGGGATGGATGGAGGGTGGGAAGGAGGGATGGATGGATGGAGGGATGGATGGAGGGTGGGAAGGAGGGATGGAGGGTGGGTGGGAAGGAGGGATGGATGGATGGGTGAATGGCTGTATGCATGAATCCACTAACTGTACACCAATATCAATTGTCCAGTAATTGATCAACAACAATTCCATCAAATTAGCACTGTGCTGAACCAGTGAAGACAATCAACCACTCTTCTACCTCTCCCTCTCAACCCCTCTACCCCTCCCCCTCTCCCTCTCAACCCCTCCACCCCTCCCCCTCTCCCTCTCAACCCCTCCACCCCTCCCCCTCTCCACCCCTCCACCTCTCCCCTCCCCCTCTCCACCCCTCCACCTCTCCCCCTCCCCATCTCCACCTCTCCCCCTCCCCCTCTCCAACCCTCCACCTCTCCCCCTCTCAACCCTCCACCTCTCCCTCTCCACCTCTCCACCCCTCCACCTCTCCATCTCTCCCTCTCTACCTCTCTACCCCTCCACCCATCCCTCTCCACCCCTCCACCTCTCCTTCTCCACCCTTCCACCTCTCCCCCCAGCCCTGATGCATGCTGTGGTGTTCGGTAACGTGACAGCCATCATCCAGAGGATGTACTCTCGGCGCTCCCTCTACCACACCCGTACCAAGGACCTGAAGGACTTTATCCGGGTCCACGGGCTGCCCAAGGCCCTGGAACAACGCATGATGGAGTGCTTCCAGACCACCTGGTCCGTCAACAACGGCATCGACGTCAGTGAGGTGAGCTACCAGGTTTTATGAGCTGACCTCATGCTGTGAACAGGTCAAAGGTTACAATCTGTCTCTGTCATTTTAGGTTACTGCCATACAGAGTTTGTATCCAAAATAGATTTCCTATGGGCCGTTCTGGATCGCACAAGGCTAACTGACTTACTTGAAGTGGATTTAGCCAATGGTTATTCTATAAGGTTAACACATTGAATGAGGAAGTGAAAAAAAAGTTTAGTAGACAGATGTGGCATGTGTTCTTTATTCTCCTCTCCTCTTCTCTTCTCTCCCCTTCTTTCCTCTCCTCCCCTCTTCTCTTCTCTCCTGTCTCTCTCCTTTTCTCTCCTCTCCTCTCCTCTCCTCCCCCTCTCCTTCCATCTCTCCTCTCCTCTCCTCTCCTCTGCTCTCACTCTTCTCTCCGGTCTCTCTCCTCTCTCTCTCCTCCCCTCTTTTCTCTGTCTCTCCTCTCCTCCCCTCTTTCCTCTCCTCTCCTCTCTCCTCTCCTTTATCCTCTCCTCTCTTCTCCTCCTCTCTCCTCCCCTCTTCTCTCTAATTTTCTCTCCTATCCTCCCGTCTCTCTCCTCTCCTCTCCTCTCCTCCCTCTCTCTCCTCTCCTCTCCTCTCCTCTCCTCTCCTCTCCTCTCCTCTCCTCTCCTCTCCTCTCCTCTCCTCTCCTCTCCTCTCCTCTCCTCTCCTCTCCTCTCCTCTCTCCTACCGTAGCTGTTGAAAGACTTCCCAGATGAGTTGAGGGCGGACATCGCCATGCACCTGAACAAGGAGCTCCTGCAGCTGTCTCTGTTTGAGTCGGCCAGTAGGGGGTGTCTGCGTTCCCTGTCCCTCATCATCAAGACATCGTTCTGCGCCCCGGGAGAGTATCTCATCCGCCAGGGAGACGCCCTGCAGGCCATCTACTTTGTCTGCTCGGGGTCCATGGAGGTGCTGAAGGACAACACTGTGCTGGCTATACTGGGTAGGGGACTGGCAGTGTGTGTGGGGGGGTGGGGGGGGGGGGTCTGTGTGTGTCTACTTTGTCTGCTCGGGGTCCATGGAGGTGCTGAAGGACAACACTGTGCTGGCTATACTGGGTAGGGGACTGGCAGTGTGTGTGGGGGGGTGGGGGGGGGGGGGTCTGTGTGTGTCTACTTTGTCTGCTCGGGGTCCATGGAGGTGCTGAAGGACAACACTGTGCTGGCTATACTGGGTAGGGGACTGGCAGTGTGTGTGGGGGGGTGGGGGGGGGGGGGTCTGTGTGTGTCTACTTTGTCTGCTCGGGGTCCATGGAGGTGCTGAAGGACAACACTGTGCTGGCTATACTGGGTAGGGGACTGGCAGTGTGTGTGGGGGGGTGGGGGGGGGGGGGTCTGTGTGTGTCTACTTTGTCATGGTGTTGGAAGTGGTGGTATAACTATAAACCTTCTAAAACATCTGTGCAGCCTTCACTGCCAGTCTTTACCATTTAGCTATCATTGTGTGTGTGTGTGTGTGTGTGTGTGTGTGTGTGTGTGTGTGTGTGTGTGTGTGTGTGTGTGTGTGTGTGTGTGTGTGTGTGTGTGTGTGTGTGTGTGTGTGTGTGTGTGTGTGTGTAGACTTCACTGTCTTCACAGGAACATGTCTCTCTGTGATTCATTATGAAGGAGGCCTGTATTATAGATGATGTGTTGGTTATTAATATGGAGGGTTCAGTACAGGAACATGTCTCTCTGTGATTCATTATGAAGGAGGCCTGTATTATAGATGATGTGTTGGTTATTAATATGGAGGGTTCAGTACAGGAACATGTCTCTCTGTGATCCATTATGAAGGAGGCCTGTATTATAGATGATGTGTTGGTTATTAATATGGAGGGTTCAGTACAGGAACATGTCTCTCTGTGATTCATTATGAAGGAGGCCTGTATTATAGATGATGTGTTGGTTATTAATATGCAGGGTTCAGTACAGGAACATGTCTCTCTGTGATTCATTATGAAGGAGGCCTGTATTATAGATGATGTGTTGGTTATTAATATGGAGGGTTCAGTACAGGAACATGTCTCTCTGTGATCCATTATGAAGGAGGCCTGTATTATAGATGATGTGTTGGTTATTAATATGGAGGGTTCAGTACAGGAACATGTCTCTCTGTGATTCATTATGAAGGAGGCCTGTATTATAGATGATGTGTTGGTTATTAATATGGAGGGTTCAGTACAGGAACATGTCTCTCTGTGATCCATTATGAAGGAGGCCTGTATTATAGATGATGTGTTGGTTATTAATATGGAGGGTTCAGTACAGGAACATGTCTCTCTGTGATTCATTATGAAGGAGGCCTGTATTATAGATGATGTGTTGGTTATTAATATGGAGGGTTCAGTACAGGAACATGTCTCTCTGTGATTCATTATGAAGGAGGCCTGTATTATAGATGATGTGTTGGTTATTAATATGGAGGGTTCAGTACAGGAACATGTCTCTCTGTGATTCATTATGAAGGAGGCCTGTATTATAGATGATGTGTTGGTTATTAATATGGAGGGTTCAGTACAGGAACATGTCTCTCTGTGATCCATTATGAAGGAGGCCTGTATTATAGATGATGTGTTGGTTATTAATATGGAGGGTTCAGTACAGGAACATGTCTCTCTGTGATTCATTATGAAGGAGGCCTGTATTATAGATGATGTGTTGGTTATTAATATGCAGGGTTCAGTACAGGAACATGTCTCTCTGTGATTCATTATGAAGGAGGCCTGTATTATAGATGATGTGTTGGTTATTAATATGGAGGGTTCAGTACAGGAACATGTCTCTCTGTGATTCATTATGAAGGAGGCCTGTATTATAGATGATGTGTTGGTTATTAATATGGAGGGTTCAGTACAGGAACATGTCTCTCTGTGATTCATTATGAAGGAGGCCTGTATTATAGATGATGTGTTGGTTATTAATATGGAGGGTTCAGTACAGGAACATGTCTCTCTGTGATTCATTATGAAGGAGGCCTGTATTATAGATGATGTGTTGGTTATTAATATGGAGGGTTCAGTACAGGAACATGTCTCTCTGTGATCCATTATGAAGGAGGCCTGTATTATAGATGATGTGTTGGTTATTAATATGCAGGGTTCAGTACAGGAACATGTCTCTCTGTGATCCATTATGAAGGAGGCCTGTATTATAGATGATGTGTTGGTTATTAATATGCAGGGTTCAGTACAGGAACATGTCTCTCTGTGATTCATTATGAAGGAGGCCTGTATTATAGATGATGTGTTGGTTATTAATATGGAGGGTTCAGTACAGGAACATGTCTCTCTGTGATCCATTATGAAGGAGGCCTGTATTATAGATTATGTGTTGGTTATTAATATGGAGGGTTCAGTACAGGAACATGTCTCTCTGTGATTCATTATGAAGGAGGCCTGTATTATAGATGATGTGTTGGTTATTAATATGGAGGGTTCAGTACAGGAACATGTCTCTCTGTGATTCATTATGAAGGAGGCCTGTATTATAGATGATGTGTTGGTTATTAATATGGAGGGTTCAGTACAGGAACATGTCTCTCTGTGATTCATTATGAAGGAGGCCTGTATTATAGATGATGTGTTGGTTATTAATATGGAGGGTTCAGTACAGGAACATGTCTCTCTGTGATTCATTATGAAGGAGGCCTGTATTATAGATGATGTGTTGGTTATTAATATGGAGGGTTCAGTACAGGAACATGTTAACCTTGAGGAGGCCAGTACACAACACACGATTGGTTGAGACAAGTACACACGTTACATAAGGAGCTAAAATTAGCATGTATCTGTGTGGGGTGGGTGTCTTTATGTCTGTGTGTTGCATCACTTCATGGTGACCTGATTGGCTCTGACTCCCTGTGTGTGTTTCCTATGTATCCCCAGGTTGTGGAGACCTGATTGGCTCTGACTCCCTGTGTGTGTTTCCTATGTATCCCCAGGTTGTGGAGACCTGATTGGCTCTGATTCCCTGTGTGTGTTTCCTATGTATCCCCAGGTTGTGGAGACCTGATTGGCTCTGACTCCCTGTGTGTGTTTCCTATGTATTCCCAGGTTGTGGAGACCTGATTGGCTCTGACTCCCTGTGTGTGTTTCCTATGTATCCCGAGGTCATGGAGACCTGATTGGCTCTGACTCTGTGTGTGTTTCCTATGTATCCCCAGGTTGTGGAGACCTGATTGGCTCTGACTCCCTGTGTGTGTCTCCTATGTATCCCCAGGTTGTGGAGACCTGATTGGCTCTGACTCCCTGTGTGTGTTTCCTATGTATCCCCAGGTTGTGGAGACCTGATTGGCTCTGACTCCCTGTGTGTGTTTCCTATGTATCCCCAGGTCGTGGGGACCTAATCGGCTCTGACTCCCTGTGTGTGTTTCCTATGTATCCCCAGGTCGTGGGGACCTAATCGGCTCTGACTTCCTGACCAAGGAGCAGGTGATCAAGACCAATGCCAATGTGAAGGCCCTGACCTACTGTGACCTGCAGTACATCAGTCTGAAGGGGCTCAGAGAGGTGCTCTGGCTCTACCCAGAGTACGCCCAGAAGTTCATCACTGACATACAGCATGATCTGACTTACAATCTGAGAGAGGGGCATACGGCTGAGGTGAGTACTAGACACACAGTGTAAAATAACGCATTTACTGGGACATACTGGCACTGTGGTGTTCTATCTCTCTCTCTCTCTCTCTCTCTCTCTCTCTCTCTCTCTCTCTCTCTGACTGTGGATTACAAATAGCAGCAGTTTCTCAGAGTGTGCCGCGGCAGCTAAAAATAGCGTGTGAGGGAGGGGGTGGTTGTCCCTGCCTGCCTGTGTCCCCCTCTGCCTACAGCACAAAGCCGCCTGATTAATATAGATCCACAACAAGCAGATGGGTAGGTATAGATGTTTAGAAGTAGATCAGTAGTGAAGGGTGTAGAGGGGAGATCTCCCGATGACTTCAGGGCTACAGTAGATCAGTAGTGAAGGATGTAGAGGAGAGATCTCCCGATGACTTCAGGGCTGCAGTAGATCAGTAGTGAAGGGTGTAGAAGGGAGATCTCCTTATGACTTCAGGGCTGCGGTAGATCAGTAGTGAAGAGTGTGGAGGGGAGATCTCCTGATGACTTCAGGGCTGCGGTAGATCAGTAGTGAAGGGTGTAGAGGGGAGATCTCCTGATGACTTCAGGGCTGCGGTAGATCAGTAGTGAAAGGTGTAGAGGAGAGATCTCTTGACGGCTTCAGAGCTGCGGTAGTTCAGTAGTGAAGGGTGTGGAGGGGAGATCTCCTGATGATTTCAGGGCTGCGGTAGATCAGTAGTGAAGGGTGTAGAGGGGAGATCTCCTGATGACTTCAGGGCTGCGGTAGATCAGTAGTGAAGGGTGTAGAGGAGAGATCTCCTGATGACTTCAGGGCTGCGGTAGATCAGTAGTGAAGGGTGTAGAGGGGAGATCTCCTGATGACTTCAGGGCTGCAGTAGATCAGTAGTGAAGGGTGTAGAGGGGAGATCTCCTGATGACTTCAGGGCTGCGGTAGATCAGTAGTGAAGGGTGTAGAGGGGAGATCTCCTGATGACTTCAGGGCTGCGGTAGATCAGTAGTGAAGGGTGTAGAGGGGAGATCTCCTGATGACTTCAGGGCTGCAGTAGATCAGTAGTGAAGGGTGTAGAGGGGAGATCTCCTGATGACTTCAGGGCTGCGGTAGATCAGTAGTGAAGGGTGTAGAGGGGAGATCTCCTGATGTTTTCAGGGCTGCAGTAGATCAGTAGTGAAGGGTGTAGAGGGGAGATCTCCTGATGACTTCAGGGCTGCAGTAGATCAGTAGTGAAGGGTGTAGAGGGGAGATCTCCTGATGACTTCAGGGCTGCAGTAGATCAGTAGTGAAGGGTGTAGAGGAGAGATCTCCTGATGACTTCAGGGCTGCAGTAGATCAGTAGTGAAGGGTGTAGAGGGGAGATCTCCTGATGACTTCAGGGCTGCAGTAGATCAGTAGTGAAGGGTGTAGAGGAGAGATCTCCTGATGACTTCAGGGCTGCAGCCCAGCTGGAATTCTCTGGATCTGTAAGGATATCTCACACACACATGATATCCTGAGGGTCACACACACTCACACACACACACACACACACACACACACACACACACACACACACACACACACACACACACACGTAAAGACACACACACACGCAAAGACACACACACACGCAAAGGCACACACACACA
This sequence comes from Salmo salar, assembly GCF_965601325.2. Taxonomy (NCBI): domain Eukaryota; kingdom Metazoa; phylum Chordata; class Actinopteri; order Salmoniformes; family Salmonidae; genus Salmo; species Salmo salar. The sequence goes on from NC_138307.1 coordinate 24,409,039, forward strand.
TTTGAAGATACACATACGCACACACACATGCAAACACACACACAAGATCTCCTGAGGGTCACACACACACTGTGTTCTTTTTTGTGTTGCAGTCTGAGAGTGCGCTTTCCCTTTCTGTGGCATGCTGCACATTAATGGTGGCACATGCACACACACACACACACACACACACACACACACACACACACACACACACACACACACACACACACACACACACACACACACACACTCTGAACAGTCAGAACAGAACATTCCCTCCTCAGTGCTGTTCTACCCAGGCATCTCTCTGCTAAATTTAGACCCTCTGATCTAAATATAGGTCTCTACTATGGGGATGTTGGGCTGGTATAGAGAGAAGAGGAGGAGAGACCCTCTGATCTAAATATAGGTGTCTACTATGGGGACGTTGGGCTGGTATAGAGAGAAGAGGAGGAGAGACCCTCTGATCTAAATATAGGTCTCTACTATGGGGATGTTGGGCTGGTATAGAGAGAAGAGGAGGAGAGACCCTCTGATCTAAATATAGGTCTCTACTATGGGGATGTTGGGCTGGTATAGAGGCAAGAGGAGGGGAGACCCTCTGATCTAAATATAGGTCTCTACTATGGGGATGTTGGGCTGGTATAGAGAGAAGAGGAGGAGAGACCCTCTGATCTAAATATAGATCTCTACTATGGGGATGTTGGGCTGGTATAGAGAGAAGAGGAGGAGAGACCCTCTGATCTAAATATAGGTCTCTACTATGGGGATGTTGGGCTGGTATAGAGAGAAGAGGAGGAGAGAACCTCTGATCTAAATATAGATCTCTACTATGGGGATGTTGGGCTGGTATAGAGAGAAGAGGAGGAGAGACCCTCTGATCTAAATATAGGTCTCTACTATGTGGACGTTGGGCTGGTATAGAGAGAAGAGGAGGAGAGACCCTCTGATCTAAATATAGGTCTCTACTATGGGGATGTTGGGCTGGTATAGAGAGAAGAGGAGGAGAGACCCTCTGATCTAAATATAGGTCTCTACTATGGGGATGTTGGGCTGGTATAGAGAGAAGAGGAGGAGAGACCCTCTGATCTAAATATAGATCTCTACTATGGGGACGTTGGGCTGGTATAGAGAGAAGAGGAGGAGAGACCCTCTGATCTAAATATAGGTCTCTACTATGGGGATGTTGGGCTGGTATAGAGAGAAGAGGAGGAGAGACCCTCTGATCTAAATATAGGTCTCTACTATGGGGACGTTGGGCTGGTATAGAGAGAAGAGGAGGAGAGACCCTCTGATCTAAATATAGGTCTCTACTATGGGGATGTTGGGCTGGTATAGAGAGAAGAGGAGGAGAGACCCTCTGATCTAAATATAGGTCTCTACTATGGGGACGTTGGGCTGGTATAGAGAGAAGAGGAGGAGAGACCCTCTGATCTAAATATAGGTCTCTACTATGGGGACGTTGGGCTGGTATAGAGAGAAGAGGAGGAGAGACCCTCTGATCTAAATATAGGTCTCTACTATGGGGATGTTGGGCTGGTATAGAGAGAAGAGGAGGAGAGACCCTCTGATCTAAATATAGATCTCTACTATGGGGATGTTGGGCTGGTATAGAGAGAAGAGGAGGAGAGACCCTCTGATCTAAATATAGATCTCTACTATGGGGATGTTGGGCTGGTATAGAGAGAAGAGGAGGAGAGACCCTCTGATCTAAATATAGGTCTTTACTATGGGGACGTTGGGCTGGTATAGAGAGAAGAGGAGGAGAGACCCTCTGATCTAAATATAGGTCTCTACTATGGGGACGTTGGGCTGGTATAGAGGCAAGAGGAGGAGAGACCCTCTGATCTAAATATAGGTCTCTACTATGGGGACGTTGGGCTGGTATAGAGAGAAGAGGAGGAGAGGAGAGACCCTCTGATCTAAATATAGGTCTCTACTATGGGGACGTTGGGCTGGTATAGAGAGAAGAGGAGGAGAGACCCTCTGATCTAAATATAGGTCTCTACCGGGGGCGTTGGGCCGGTATAGAGAGAAGAGGAGGAGAGACCCTCTGATCTAAATATAGGTCTCTACTATGGGGACGTTGGGCTGGTATAGAGAGAAGAGGAGGAGAGACCCTCTGATCTAAATATAGGTCTCTACTATGGGGACGTTGGGCTGGTATAGAGAGAGGAGGAGGAGAGACCCTCTGATCTAAATATAGGTCTCTACTATGGGGACGTTGGGCTGGTATAGAGAGAAGAGGAGGAGAGGAGAGACCCTCTGGTCTAAATATAGGTCTCTACTATGGGGACGTTGGGCTGGTATAGAGAGAAGAGGAGGAGAGACCCTCTGATCTAAATATAGGTCTCTACTATGGGGACGTTGGGCTGGTATAGAGAGAAGAGGAGGAGAGACCCTCTGATCTAAATATAGGTCTCTACTATGGGGACGTTGGGCTGGTATAGAGAGAAGAGGAGGAGAGACCCTCTGATCTAAATATAGGTCTCTACTATGGGGACGTTGGGCTGGTATAGAGAGAAGAGGAGGAGAGACCCTCTGATCTAAATATAGGTCTCTACTATGGGGACGTTGGGCTGGTATAGAGAGAAGAGGAGGAGAGACCCTCTGATCTAAATATAGGTCTCTACTATGGGGACGTTGGGCTGGTATAGAGAGAAGAGGAGGAGAGACCCTCTGATCTAAATATAGGTCTCTACTATGGGGACGTTGGGCTGGTATAGAGAGAAGAGGAGGAGAGACCCTCTGATCTAAATATAGGTCTCTACTATGGGGACGTTGGGCTGGTATAGAGAGAAGAGGAGGAGAGACCCTCTGATCTAAATATAGGTCTCTACTATGGGGACGTTGGGCTGGTATCGAGAGAAGAGGAGGAGAGACCCTCTGATCTAAATATAGGTCTCTACTATGGGGACATTGGGCTGGTATAGAGAGAAGAGGAGGAGAGACCCTCTGATCTAAATATAGGTCTCTACTATGGGGACATTGGGCTGGTATAGAGAGAAGAGGAGGAGAGACCCTCTGATCTAAATATAGATCTCTACTATGGGGACGTTGGGCTGGTTTAGAGAGAAGAGGAGGAGAGACCCTCTGATCTAAATATAGGTCTCTACTATGGGGACGTTGGGCTGGTATAGAGAGAAGAGGAGGAGAGACCCTCTGATCTAAATATAGGTCTCTACTATGGGGACGTTGGGCTGGTATAGAGAGAAGAGGAGGAGAGACCCTCTGATCTAAATATAGGTCTCTACTATGGGGACGTTGGGCTGGTATAGAGAGAAGAGGAGGAGAGACCCTCTGATCTAAATATAGGTCTCTACTATGGGGACGTTGGGCTGGTATAGAGAGAAGAGGAGGAGAGGAGAGACCCTCTGGTCTAAACATAGGTCTCTACTATGGGGACGTTAGGCTGGTATAGAGAGAAGAGGAGGAGAGACCCTCTGATCTAAATATAGGTCTCTACTATGGGGACGTTGGGCTGGTATAGAGAGAAGAGGAGGAGAGACCCTCTGATCTAAATATAGGTCTCTACTATGGGGACGTTGGGCTGGTATAGAGAGAAGAGGAGGAGAGACACTCTGATCTAAATATAGGTCTCTACTATGGGGACGTTGGGCTGGTATAGAGAGAAGAGGTTGAGAGACCCTCTGATCTAAATATAGGTCTCTACTATGGGGACGTTGGGCTGGTATAGAGAGAAGAGGAGGAGAGACCCTCTGATCTAAATATAGGTCTCTACTATGGGGACGTTGGGCTGGTATAGAGAGAAGAGGAGGAGAGACCCTCTGATCTAAATATAGGTCTCTACTATGGGGACGTTGGGCTGGTATAGAGAGAAGAGGAGGAGAGACCCTCTGATCTAAATATAGGTCTCTACTATGGGGACGTTGGGCTGGTATAGAGAGAAGAGGAGGAGAGACCCTCTGATCTAAATATAGGTCTCTACTATGGGGACGTTGGGCTGGTATAGAGAGAAGAGGAGGAGAGACCCTCTGATCTAAATATAGGTCTCTACTATGGGGACGTTGGGCTGGTATAGAGAGAGGAGGAGGAGAGACCCTCTGATCTAAATATAGGTCTCTACTATGGGGACGTTGGGCTGGTATAGAGAGAAGAGGAGGAGAGACTGTAAGTGTTGTTACATAGATGCTGTGTTCACTATGCATGATTAATACATAATTCAAGGTTTATTTGATGTAGTAAATAAATACATGATTTATTGATGTATAGATAAGAATTTAAATGTGATGTAACAGGTAAATTAACGTTAGGCCATTAATTGTGTTTTTATGTTCCATCCCGGAACTAACGTTCTCTGTTGTGTTACTGCTACGGAATTTGTTCATTGACTGTGTGCAATCTAACTTAAGCAGATCTTAGTCTGAGTCATAATTGTTGGTGGCAGAGGCTAAGAAAGACAGTAAAGGGACTTTCATGGGACTTTAAGAATTCAAGAACCTCTTTTCAGGACAAGCAGCCAACGAGGTATTTTGTTCAACCTATAGAACTTTGTTTATAGTCGCGCCAAGTTCCATTTGTATTGTCGCGCCAAGCGCCATTTGTATTGTTGCGCCGAGCGCCATTTGTATTTCTTTGTTTCAGTACTATAATTTATCAACGTTACTGTGTTCATTCAAACATATAGTTCTCACGGCGTGACGTGGATGCATCGGAGAAAAATACGTGCAATGCAATAAACGCCCGTTTCAAAGAACCAACCTGTGTCTGTTGTCGTGAAGAGAGCTACAGTGAGAACTCGCCTGCTCAACACGGGTAGGAGAGACAACAAGATCGCCGCGGGTAACGACGCAACGAAGATCCAGCAGATCAGATAAGCAAAGCCCATGACATTGTCGGCTTAGCGACAGCAAGCAACGGTGATTGGACTGTGTTGAAAGCGCAACTTTTCAGGCCAAAAGCACTCTACCACAACATTCAAGTTAAGTTGGTATGAGAAGTGGTTCTACTTTGAAATTGCAACTAAGGACTCAGCTCTATGAATCGTACATACTGTGCTTAGCCTACATGTTTTGGGGATAAATCGAATGTGCTGGTGTTTGTGGTTGTTACGTGTTACGAGATTTAAAGGGAAACTTAACTCCATAAGCAAGTGAACACGTTTTGAGTAAAGATAAAAGATAATCATACATTGAAATTAAGATTAATGTTTTATGAAAAGTGGTGTTAGCCAAGCTTAAAGAGCAATTTAAGCAAAGTTTAACCTCTATGGGCTAGGTGGGACGCAAGCGTCCCACCCGTGGTGCACTCCATCAACAGCAGGTGCATTTCAAGAGCGGCAAATTTGAATCCAAATAAATGTCAAAATTCAAATTTTTCAAACATACAACTATTTTACACCCTTTGAAAGATAAACATCTCCTTAATCTAACCACGTTTTACGATTTCAAAAAGGTTTTACGGCGAAAGCATAAATTTAGAGTATGTTAGGACAGTACATTTACAAGAGTTGTGTGTAATGTTGTGCCAATTCAAAGACAGGCGTCACCAAAACCATAAATCAGCTAAAATGATGCACTAACCTTTTACAATCTCCAACAGATGACACTCCTAGGACATTGTGTTAGACAATGCATGCATTTTTAGTTCTATCAAGTTCATATTTATATCCAAAAACAGCGTTTTACTGTGGCGCTGATGTTCAGGAAATCGTTTCCCTCCAATAACCGGCATTCAAGTCAGCACCACAAATTAAATAATTAAAATTAGAAAACATTGGTAAAATATTATATTGTCATTTAAAGAATTATAGATTTACATCTCTTGAACGCAATCACACTTTGCAATAATCTGAGCACTGCGCCCAGAAAAATACGCGTTGCGATACAGACTAGCCGTCATGTTGGGGAGATCTAAAATCGAAAATACTATGTAAATAATCCATTACCTTTGATTCTCTTCATCAGATGTCACTTCCAGGTATCACAGGTCCATAACGAATGTAGTTTTGTTCAAAAAAGCTCATCATTTATGTCCAAAAATCTCCGTCTTGTTAGCACATGATCTAAGCCCGCCGGACTTCAATTCATGAACGAGGGGAAAAAATATATTTACGTTCGTTCAAACATGTCAAACGTTGTATAGCATAAATCATTAGGGCCTTTTTTAACCAGAACATGAATAATATTCAAGGTGGACGAATGCATACTCTTTTATAACGTATTGGAACGAGGGTACCCAACATGAACTCGCGCGCCAGGTGTCTAATGGGCCATCATCGTTCCATGGCTCTTGTTCGGTCAGATCTCCCTCCAGAAGACTCAAAACACTTTGTAAAGGCTGGTGACATCTAGTGGAAGCAATAGGAAGTGCCAAAATATTCCTCAGCCCCTGTGTTTTTCAATGGCATAGGTTTAAAGGTAATACAACACATCAGGTATCCACTTCCTGTCAGAAAATGTCTCAGGGTTTTGCCTGCCAAATGAGTTCTGTTATACTCACAGACACCATTCAAACAGTTTTAGAAACTTTAGGGTGTTTTCTATCCATGTATATGCATATTCTAGTTACTGGGTAGGATTAGTAACCAGATTAAATCGGGTACATTTTTTTATCCAGCCGTGCAAATACTGCCCCCTAGCCCCAACAGGTTTTAAAAGGTACCTCCACTGATGTGAAATTATTTTATTATGTGAAGTGATATGTGATTTAATGCATTATATGCATATGATTAAGGTTTATACTAAGTTTATTTGTACCAAAGTAATTTTCAATCTTATTTTGAAATTGAAGTCAACTTGAAGTCTAGCTAAGTTTAAATGCTGATAGTTATCTTGATGCAATACTGAAGTTTATATTTAGAAGTTAGGCTACCCACCTAGTCTTCACACAGTTAAGGAATTCATACAGTTATTAACCTTCCTGGCTAATCACATTTAGGCCTACTGTAGCCTACATTCACCCATAGCCTAATATAAATCTAATTCAAGCTCAATAGTTGAGACACACATACCACATCCATCTCAAAATGTCAGACACAAACACTGAGACATGCCGTGAAATTACCGAATCACCTGCTCAAACCGACGCAACAGACACAGAGTCTGCAGAAGAAGTGGAAAGGCTACGAAGAAGTGAAAGAACCCGATCCCTAACAGAGAAAGGAAAAGAACTTCAAGAAGAAAGGCTGAAGAGTGTACAACGTCGGTACAGGATCATCCATGAGAAGTGGAAGTATCATGCAAGAATAGGCAAGGAAATATTGACTGATTCAGCCTCCGAGGACGAATTAAATGAGCTGATTGAGAACATGAAAAGCACCTGTTCTGATGTACAGGTCATTTATGAAGAGTTACGTAGAATGCAAACTCCTGAACCAAACCTGCGACGCAGAATTGACACGTGCATTTCGCTTTCAGGATTTATCATTCAAAAGGCAGAAAGGCAACTTAAAGGGCATACATCAGATGAGGAGGAAGAACCTTGGCCCGATGTTGGCTCGATCCTAGACTCAACAGGTTCTCTATCAAGGCCACCGTCTCGTCGATCAAAATGTGTTTCTATCCACTCTAGCATCCACTCAGTTAAAAGAAATGAGGCTGCAGCTGAAGCTGCCGCATCCAAGGAGATTTTGGCAGTGTTGGATGAACAAGAAAGGGAAGTGAAAGAACTTCAAAGGCTAGAGGCTGAAGGAAAACAGCGGCTGACACAATTTGAATCTGAGAACCTAGCCAGACAACAGGCAATGCAAGACAAGCGTAGAAAACTTGAACGTCTAGAGGAAGTGAAGAAGTTGAACGCTGCAAGAGCTTGAGTAAAGGTCTACGATCAAGTCGAAGACAATTTTGAGACCACTGACTTTCTGCATGATGTTGAACCAGCAGGAGAACTTCAAGTTCTTAACCTCACAGTTCCTCCAGACCGCCCTCAATCTCTACCAGTCACAACGCAAGCCCTATATGCCTCAAGTCCCTCATTCATTCCTCAATCTCTACCAGTCACAACTCAAGCCCTATATGCCTCAAGTCCCTCATTCATTCCTCAATCTCTACCAGTCACAACGCAAGCCCTATATGCCTCAAGTCCCTCTGTCATTCCTCAACCTCTACCAGTTACAAGTCAAGCTCTTAGTTCCCAAAGTCCACAATTGGTACCTCAAGCTCCACCAACTTCAGTGTCCATGCATCAAGTGCAGAACAGCTTTGATCTGGTCAACATGCTAGCAGAAGCTATAAGTGCCAATCATCTCCCAACACCAGAGCCTGCATTATTCACTGGAGATCCTTTGAAATTCAAAGACTGGCAGCTATCTTTCGAAACATTGATAGATAGGAAAAACATTCCAAAGAATGAAAAACTGTATTACCTAAGGAAGTACTTAGGTGGTGCCGCAAAGAAAGCTGTTGAAGGATTTTTCCTACTAGGCACTGAAGCAGCATACGACCCAGCCTGGCAGCTGTTGCAAAAACGTTTCGGAGACCCATTCATAATTGGGAAGTCCTTCAGAGACAAGCTGCATGGATGGCCAAAGATAAGCTCTAAGGATGGTTGTGAACTAAGAGACTTTGCAGACTTCCTCAAGAGCTGTGAGGCTGCAATGCCCCACATTAAGACATTGGAAGTTCTCAATGACTGCAATGAGAGTCAAAGGATTCTGCTGAAGTTGCCAGATTGGCTGGTATCCAGTTGGAACCGCAAAACGATGGAAGTCAGACAAGCAAACGCTGGGTACCCACCATTTAAGGTGTTTGTAGACTTTCTATCAAAGGAAGCAGATCTCGCTTGCAATCCTATATCCTCAATACAAGCGCTCAAGAGTGTGGAAAGCGAGAAACCAAAGCATCCACGAAGTCAAACCATTCAAGCAAAGACACTGTCCACAAACACAACACAGAGCAACATCCCATCATGCATTTTTTGCAAAAGAACAGGACATGTCCTCGTCAAGTGCAGAAAGTTCAGTGAACAGACGGTTCAAGATCGTGTCAAGTTTGTGCAAGCAGAAAAGCTTTGCTTTGGATGTTTGAAGACCGGTCATCACTCAAGAACGTGTGATAACAAGAGTACGTGTGAAAGATGTCAGAAGAGACACCCGACATGTTTGCATGATGACAAGTTCAAGGAACATCAAAGGTCGACACCTCCAAAGGTAGACGACTACTCAAAGCACAGGGCAGACACCAAGGAAATAGCTGCAGCAGCAATAACCAACAGAGTCATACAAGAAGGCCTAAGCACACAAACATCCTCAATCATACCAGTCTGGGTCTCGTCCACAAAACAGCCAGATCAAGAAGTTCTCGTCTACGCTCTCTTAGACACACAAAGCGATACGACTTTCATCCTAGATGAAGTAGCCCAAGACCTCAACACAAACAAAGAGAATGTCAGTTTGCGGCTGTCCACAATGTCTACAAGGTCAACAGTCATACCCTGCCAGAAACTGACAAGTCTACAAGTGAGAGGGTACAACTTAAAGAAAAGGATCCCATTGCCACCACTTTTCACACGAGAATTCATTCCAGCAGACAGGTCGCACATTCCAACTGCTGAAACAGCTCTAAAATGGCCTCATCTGGAACAATTGGCAGACAAGATTCCACCACCACTGGATTGTGAAGTAGGCCTTCTGATCGGCTATAACTGTCAACAAGCCCTTCTTCCAAGGGAGATCCTGTCCGGTGAAGAAAATCATCCATATGCACAGCGAACTGATCTCGGCTGGAGCATTGTTGGCTGCTCAACTCAAGCAAGTGACTACGGTGATGCAATAGGAACCAGTCACAGAATCATAGTGCGACAAGTGACACCTGCCGTGCAGCCATCAGTTGAGCTGAAGAGAGAAGTACACTTTGTGTGCAAAACTCAAGTCAAAGAGATCAATCCAACAGACATAATCAAGGTCCTCGAATCTGATTTCGCAGATCACACTGCAGATGACAACCCAGTTTCTCAGGAAGACCTTCTCTTCTTGTTTAAAGTGAAAGAAAGTATAAGGCAGAAGGAAAACGGCCACTATGAACTCCCACTTCCTTTCAAGACGGACAAACCTAATCTCCCAGACAATAAACGAAGTGAAGTTCAGCTGAAAGAGTCTAACTGGCTGAAAGGACCCAACTTTCTTTGGCAGCGGAGTCTTCCACGTGAAGAGGAAATGGTGGGAGAAGTAGAAACAACCGACCCTGAGCTTCGCAAGGCCCATGTCCACGCAGTCAAGATGAAAGAAGTGAATTCAATAGTGAATCGCTTCATTAAGTTTTCTGACTGGTCCAGAGCAGTGAGAGCCATCGCCAGGCTCCAGAAATTTGTCAGGGAATTCAAAGGACTCACCAAGAAACTAGTGGAAGCTTGCCAGGGTTGTAGAAGCTCATCCTACTGCAGACGGCATGGTGCGAAAGCTGAAGCTACTAGTCAGTGACACTACACTTGGTAAAGGAAAACCATACACTAGATCAGTCCACCTTGAAAGGCCTATTCACAAGGTAGTTACCTTACTAGAGGCTAACTAAATCACATGCGTTCATTCAGACTTAAAACATTTTATTAATTATTTTCATAATTTTGTTTAAAAGAAAATCCCACATTCCAAGTTAATGAGTGATTTGGTGGGAGTGTAAGTGTTGTTACATAGATGCTGTGTTCACTATGCATGATTAATACATAATTCAAGGTTTATTTGATGTAGTAAATAAATAAATGATTTATTGATGTATAGATAAGAATTTAAATGTGATGTAACAGGTAAATTAACGTTAGGCCATTAATTGTGTTTTTATGTTCCATCCTGGGACTAACGTTCTCTGTTGTGTTACTGCTACGGAATTTGTTAATTGACTGTGTGCAATCTAACTTAAGCAGATCTTAGTCTGAGTCATAATTGTTGATGGCAGAGGCTAAGAAACACAGTAAAGGGACTTTCAAGGGACTTTAAGAATTCAAGAACCTCTTTTCAGGACAAGCAGCCAACGAGGTATTTTGTTCAACCTATAGAACTTTGTTTATAGTCGCGCCAAGTTCCATTTGTATTGTCGCGCCAAGCGCCATTTGTATTGTTGCGCCGAGCGCCATTTGTATTTCTTTGTTTCAGTACTATAATTTATCAACGTTACTGTGTTCATTCAAACATATAGTTCTCACGGCGTGACGTGGATGCATCGGAGAAAAATACGTGCAATGCAATAAACGCCCGTTTCAAAGAACCAACCTGTGTCTGTTGTCGTGAAGAGAGCTACAGTGAGAACTCGCCTGCTCAACACGGGTAGGAGAGACAACAAGATCGCCGCGGGTAACGACGCAACGAAGATCCAGCAGATCAGATAAGCAAAGCCCATGACATTGTCGGCTTAGCGACAGCAAGCAACGGTGATTGGACTGTGTTGAAAGCGCAACTTTTCAGGCCAAAAGCACTCTACCACAACATTCAAGTTAAGTTGGTATGAGAAGTGGTTCTACTTTGAAATTGCAACTAAGGACTCAGCTCTATGAATCGTACATACTGTGCTTAGCCTACATGTTTTGGGGATAAATCGAATGTGCTGGTGTTTGTGGTTGTTACGTGTTACGAGATTTAAAGGGAAACTTAACTCCATAAGCAAGTGAACACGTTTTGAGTAAAGATAAAAGATAATCATACATTGAAATTAAGATTAATGTTTTATGAAAAGTGGTGTTAGCCAAGCTTAAAGAGCAATTTAAGCAAAGTTTAATCTCTATGGGCTAGGTGGGACGCCATTTGTATTTCTTTGTTTCAGTACTATAATTTATCAACGTTACTGTGTTCATTCAAACATATAGTTCTCACGGCGTGACGTGGATGCATCGGAGAAAAATACGTGCAATGCAATAAACGCCCGTTTCAAAGAACCAACCTGTGTCTGTTGTCGTGAAGAGAGCTACAGAGACCCTCTGATCTAAATATAGGTCTCTACTATGGGGACGTTGGGCTGGTATAGAGAGAAGAGGAGGAGAGACCCTCTGATCTAAATATAGATCTCTACTATGGGGACGTTGGGCTGGTATAGAGAGAAGAGGAGGAGAGACCCTCTGATCTAAATATGGGTCTCTACTATGGGGACGTTGGGCTGGTATAGAGGCAAGAGGAGGAGAGGAAAGTAAACAAGAGGTGGAGGAGGGGGTGAACACGGGGGAGAGAGAGAGAGGTTCAGATGAAAGGAAAATGGGAGAGAGGGGGTTGGAGGGAGAGGGAGACAGATGCGTTCACACTTACCCGATGAACAATTAATAAGCTAATTATAGTACATCAAAAGGATCTTGTCTTCCTCCGATGAAGGATTTATTTTTTATTAAAGATAGAGGTGGGGGGGCAGAATAAATAAGGAAATGAAACACAGAGAGCAGAACAGTCCTGGTTTTGCACGACTAGGATTCCTATTATAAAGGATTTTAGGCTTCTTATAGTAGTGTCATTGTGAATAGTGTTTGTCTTCATATGTCAGTATTGTGAATGTTAATTTGTCTTATATAACGTGTATTATCCTCATGTAAAATATAATTCTGAAATATCATTGTGCAGCAGTCATTTAGCACTATTGTGTCTTCATGTTGTGAATGGTAGTGTATTTATCTTGATATCCTAGTATTGTGAATGGTAGTGTATTTATCTTGATATCCTAGTATTGTGAATGGTAGTGTATTTATCTTGATATCCTAGTATTTTGAATGGAAGTGTATTTATCTTGATAGTATTGTGAATGGTAGTGTATTTATCTTGATATCCTAGTATTGTGAATGGTAGTGTATTTATCTTGATAGTATTGTGAATGGAAGTGTATTTATCTTGATATCCTAGTATTGTGAATGGTAGTGTATTTATCTTGATATCCTAGTATTGTGAATGGTAGTGTATTTATCTTGATATCCTAGTATTGTGAATGGAAGTGTATTTATCTTGATAGTATTGTGAATGGTAGTGTATTTGTCTTGATATCCTAGTATTGTGAATGGAAGTGTATTTATCTTGATATCCTAGTATTGTGAATGGAAGTGTATTTATCTTGATATCCTAGTATTGTGAATGGAAGTGTATTTATCTTGATATCCTAGTATTGTGAATGGTAGTGTATTTATCTTTATATCCTAGTATTGTGAATGGCAGTGTATTTATCTTGATATCCTAGTATTGTGAATGGAAGTGTATTTATCTTGATAGTATTGTGAATGGAAGTGTATTTATGATGATACCTGGAATGCAGCAGTGTTGTCAATGCTAGTCTTTATGTTACATCAATGAGTCCTCTGCTGATCAAACTTAAACATCAACACTCAATCCTTCCACTTTTCTCTCCCTCTCCTACCCCCTCCCCATCTCTCTCTCTCTCTCTCTCTCTCTCTCACAAACACAGATGGACTGGGTGACTAACGGTGGTATTGTGAAGAAGCTTTCCTCCATCAAAGAGGACGAGGAGGGGTCTGAGGAGGCTCAACACTCGCCCCTCCCCAAAACGCCCCGTTCCCCTCTGGGTCTGGGATGGGGGCTGCGCTCGCCCCTGCGTAGCCCCTCCCGCCCCACCACGCTCCAGATTCCTGTGGTGAGCTTCAGTTGCGCCCCTCTGGACCTCAATCCCAGGTAGGAACCCTCCGTCAGTCAATCTGTGATGGTTTTGATGACATCAGCATCCAGTGCAACTTTTATTATGACAATTGAAATTGACTACGGTTCTCGTACCACAGGCTACTGAATGAGCTATGAAGACATACTATAGGATCAAAGAAAGGAAATATAGGATTATAGGCAATTATTCCACAACCTTATTCTAGGCTATTCCAGATCGTCTCTACCAGTCAGAGTGGGGGAGTGTTTCAGAATGATGCCAGGTCACAGAGGGACAATGGCCACTTTGTTTACTACCTCATCATCTGGCTGATAGTGCTTAGAGCCTATTTCACAGTTTAGCACAGCGCACGTTGTGCAGATCCATTCATTTATGTTGTGTTCAGATCACTGTTTATATCAGGATCAACAGTTCATTGGTGTTCTTCTGCCATCTGGTGGCCACAATACAAACTGATATACATGTCTGTTTCTCTCACTCTCTCTCTCTCTCTCTCTCTTTCTCTCGCTCTCTCTCTCTCTTTCTCTCTCTCTTTCACCCCATCTCTCTCTCTCTCTCTCTCTCTCTTTCTCTCTCTTTCACCCCATCTCTCTCTCTCTCTCTCTCTCTCGCTCTCTCTTTCACCCCATATCTCTCTCGTTCTCTCTCTCTTTCACCCCATCTCTCTCTCTCTCTCCCTCTCTCCCTCTCTCTCTCTCTCTCTCTTTCACCCCATATCTCTCTCTCTCTCTTTCACCCCATCTCTCTCTCTCTTTCTCTCCCTCTTTCACCCCATCTCTCTCCCTCTCTCTCTCTGTATCTCTAGGTTTGTAGATGGCACTGAGACAGACAGTGTTAGTAGTTTGGGCCAGAAGTTTGACTTCAGCCCCAGTGTGACCCAGAACATCCCACCCAGCTCTAGTCCAGGTAGGCCACATTCATAACCTCCTAAACACAATACTGTACAGCATTGCTATGCATAGTGATATCCTTTAATCTAGATGAGCACACACAACTGTTCTGGGATATTTCAATGTGCTGCTAAGTGTGTTTTATAACTCTTTAGAACTTATTTGCTCTCTTTCCTGCATGAGCTCTCTCTCTCCCACCGCCGATGTCGATTAAGGCAGCCCCCCGCACCTCTCTGATTCAGAAGGGTTAAATGTGGAAGACACATTTCAGTTGAATGCATTCAGTTGTGCAACTAACTAGGTTTCCCCCTTTCCTGTTTTCTCTCTCTCTCTCTCTCTCTCCTCTCTCTCTCTCTCTCTCTCTCTCTCTCTCCTCTCTCTCTCTCTCTCTCTCTCTGTCAACAGGAATGCAGGAGGATGCAGAGACCGTACAGACCATTACTAAACTGACAGAAGAGGTGAGTGACATATGGCAGCACCACTGAGGAATAACTGCCATTCCTAGACTGGATTTTAATGGCAATTCTTAACTTTGCCCTATTTGTTCCTCCCTCTCCCCTTCTCCCTGCCCTATGCCCTAATCTCTCCCTGCCCATGTCCTGCCCCCCTCCCAGATGACTAGCCTATCCCTGCAAGTGTCACAGGTCAGCCAGCACCTCCAGGAAATGACACGGCTGCTCAAGCCCCTCCTCCAGCCCCTCCTCCTCCAAGGCTCTTCCCAGTCCGTCCTCTCCTCCCTTATGGCTGCCCTGACTCCGCCCACCAGTGAGACTCTCAGTAGCTCCGCCCCTCCACCTCCCAAAACTCCTTCCAACACCAACTTACTGCTGTTGGAAGATACAGAGATAGGGGAGGTAGGGAGGGAGAGGAGACACCCGGATCGCCACTTCCAGACACCTTCCGGGGGTCTGACACCCATCCCCCTGCCCCATCCTCACCCGGCTTCTATTGGGGCAGAGATGACCCCGACTAGCCCTGTTCAGCTCAGCTTCATCGATGAGGAGAGGCCCACTGTCTGAGAGAAAGGATTCACCAACACAGGACTGGCATGACGAGACTGTCATCCTGGCATGGCTGGCATGACACCCCTCATATCACTGCATGAGGCACATGCCCACGGCTGCCCTGGGTTACTGTTTATTTAATACTAAGATAACATGAAGTAAGTTATTATTACCACATGTATTTTTCCTAATATGAAATGTTATGAACTGACCAGTTATTGTTATACCATATCTATCACTGGCTATGATTAAATGAAACACATCAAAAATATAAACGTCTTGTTTTACAGTTTAGGCTCTAGTTGGTTTGACGCAGAGTGACTGCAGAGAGGATCTTGTCCATTGGTTGTTGGCTGTATTAGACATTGTCAGACACCAAACACACAATAAAAACACAACTGGTCAGCTGCTTGCCAGCCAGGGTTTTATTTTAGCTGGTGGCCGTGGCTCAGTGTTAGGCCCATCTCTTGGGTGCCCATTGGTTGGTGTTGAGAATGGTAGGAGATGACTTGATCGAGCATTGGGCAGGAGGGATCGGATTGGTTGGGCGAGAGGGGGACAACTCTAGACCCTGGTTACTCAGTGAGGCGTCTGAAGGACTGGACGTTGGGACACACCGCGCCCCAGTCCGTGGGCTTGCGGTACTCGCCCTTCTCCAGGAGATACTGACGGCCCTTGTAGTTGGGGTGCTCGTAGAAGACCCACCAGCCGCCCAGCACCTTGCAGGAGTGCACCTCGCGCCAGTGGAACTTCTCCAGCACGGAGGGGCAGTCCTCGGTGGCCTCGAACGCCTGGCCTGCCAAGTCTCCCTTCCCATACAGCTGCAGCTTGTAGGGGATACCGCTAGCCTGGAGGAGGGGGGTAAGGTGGGGGCATCAGTACAGAGGGGAGGGCAGGATAGGTAAAACGGAAGGAAGCAGGGATATAGAAAGACATCAGACATATTCTGGATCTCATTCTCAGATCTCTACAATTCAAGATGATCAACAGGATTTAAATACTGAATGTTACACCAGCTGCATGCTGGGTAAGTCTAGTCTATATTATTGCTACATTAATACAGAATGTTACACCAGCTGTATGCTGGGTAAGTCTAGTCTATCTTACTGCTACAATAATACTGAATGTTACACCAGTTGAATGCTGGGTAAGTCTAGTCTATATTACTGCTACATTAATGCAGAATGTTACACCCGCTGCATGCTGGGTAAGTCGAGTCTGTTACTGCTACATTAATACAGAATGTTACACCAGTTGCATGCTGGGTAAGTCTAGTCTGTGTTACTGCTACATTAATACTGAATGTTACACCAGCTGCATGCTGGGTAAGTCTAGTCTATGTTACTGCTACATTAATACTGAATGTTACACCGGCTGCATGCTGGGTA
Organism: Salmo salar; assembly: GCF_965601325.2. NCBI lineage: Eukaryota > Metazoa > Chordata > Actinopteri > Salmoniformes > Salmonidae > Salmo > Salmo salar. Next base: position 24,425,835 of record NC_138307.1, read on the forward strand.
AGTCTAGTCTATGTTACTGCTACATTAATACTGAATGTTACACCGGCTGCATGCTGGGTAAGTCTAGTCTATGTTACTGCTACATTAATACTGAATGTTACACCCGCTGCATGCTGGGTAAGTCTAATCTAAGTTCCTGCTACATTACATTGATATTTCATAACTCCTTGTAATTATCTCTAAGACAAAAACAGCTGAAAAATACATACTGTATATTTGTGTATTTCTAGAACAGTTACACAGTATTTATGTAACTCTATCTATATAACAATATATATATAACAATATCTAAATAAGGATATCTACATTTCCCCTAGAGTCAAAAAACAGATCTACAAGTTTGATGCACACTGACTCAGGTGCGAATGGAACTCTATTCGCGGTTTAGTGCACTACTTTAGACCAGGGCCCATTGGGCACTACTTTAGACCAGGGCCCATTGGCCACTACTTTAGACCAGGGCCCATTGGGCACTACTTTAGACTAGGGGGCACAGAAAATACCTTTCTCTCTTCTACACAACTACACCACCTCTTTACCATAATGGCTCATCCACTTACAAAGTGAACCATCTTGCAGGAGCAGACGTGGTCGTTGAGGCCCATCCAGCGCTGGTAGTCAGGGTACTCTCCCCTGGTCAGTACATACTGGTAGCCGGTGTAGTTGGGCCTCTCGTACAGCACCCAGCAGCCGCTATCTACCTTGATGGAGTTGCAGCGGCTCAGGTAGGAATGGAAGTCTGTGCAGTCGCTGTCACACTCATAGCGTCGGCCCTGGTAGTTCTTGTCCTCGTAGAACACGATCTGGAGAGACAGAATACAATAGACTGTATTCTGATAACAGATTGACCTCTATTGTTGTCCCCTGGAGCTAAATCTAATGTCCATTTGGAACCATTAAAAGACTGTTATCCTAACTGGGTACTACTAGTGTTTACTACTGATCACATTGGTCACGTAGACATGTTTTGCAGTTGTTATCGCAGGTGTAGAGAAATGCTTATGTTCCTGACTCCAACAGTGCAGCAATTCCTAACAATACATGCAAATCCCAAAAATACAAATAAATAATACAAATGTAATAATATTAGAACGAGCAATATCAGAGTCCGGAATATATTGTAAATATATACATTATGGCATGTTTAGACAGTATATGAATAGAAAATGTGTGTACAGCAGTAGATGACTAGAATACAGTATATGTCACGGTTGTCGTAGGAAGGAGCGGACCAAAGTGCAGCGTGTGTGTCGTTCCACATTTTATTTACACTGAAACTATACAATACATAAATAAACTGAAGGACAAAAACAACAAACCGTGACGCAGAGGTGAAACTTACACTGACTCAAAGATAATCTCCCACAAACCCAGGTGGGACAAACACCAACTTAAATATGACCTCCAATTAGAGACAACGATGACCAGCTGCCTCTAATTGGAGATCATCCCAAACAAAGCCCAACATAGAAATACAAAACTAGAACAACCCAACATAGAAATACAAAACTAGAACATAACAACATAGAAAAACTAAACTAGAAAAACCCCCTGTCACGCCCTGACCTACTCTACCATAGAAAATAACAGCTTACTATGGTCAGGACGTGACAGTATATACATATAAAGTGGGTAAAACAGTATGTAAACATTATTAAAGTGACCAGTGTTACATTATTAAAGTGACCAATGTTTAATTATTAAAGTGACCAGTGTTCCATTATTAAAGTGACCAGTGTTCCATTATTAAAGTGACCAGTGTTCCATTATTAAAGTAACCAGTGTTTAATTATTAAAGTGGCCAGTGTTCCATTATTAAAGTGACCAGTGTTCCATTATTAAAGTGACCAGTGTTCCATTATTAAAGTGACCAGTGTTTAATTATTAATGTGACCAGTGTTCCATTATTAAAGTGACCAGTGTTTAATTATTAAAGTGACCAGTGTTCCATTATTAAAGTGACTAGTGTTCCATTATTAAAGTGACCAGTGTTTAATTGTTAAAGTCACCAGTGTTTAATTATTAAAGTAACCAGTGTTCCATTATTAAAGTGACCAGTGTTCCATGACTATGTACACAGGACAGCAGTCTCTAAGGTACAGGGTTGAGTACCGGGTGGTAGCTGGCTAGTAACAGTGACTAAGTTCAGGGCAGGGTACTGAGCGGAGGCCGACTAGTGGTGACTGTTTAACAATCTGATGGCTTGGAGATAGAAGCTGTTTTTCAGTCTCTCGGTCCCAGCTTTGATGCACCTGTACTGTCTCCTCCTACTGGATGGTAGCGGGGTGAAAAGGCCGTGGCTCAGGTGGCTGAGGTCCTTGATGATGTTCTTGGCCTTCCTGTAACACCAGGTGCTGTAGATGTCCTGAAGGGCAGGCAGTGTGGCCCCGGTGATGTGTTGGGCTGACCGCACCACCCTCTGGAGAGCCTTTCGGTTGTGGACAGTGCTGTTGCCGTACCAGGATGCTCTCAATTGTACATCTGTAAAAGTTTGTGAGGGTCTTAGGTGACAAGTAAAATTTCTTCAGCCTCCTGAGGTTGAAGAGGCGCTGTTGCTCCTTCTTCACCACACTGTCTATGTGGATGGACTATTTCAGTTGTCAGTGATGTGTATGCAGAAAAACTTGAAGATTTTTACCTTCTCAACTGTGGCCTGTCGATGTGGATACGGGGGTGCTCCCTCTACTGTTTCCTGAAGTCAATGATCAGCTCCTTCGTTTTGTTGACATGGAGGGAGAAGTTATTTTCCTGGCACCACTCAGCCAGGGCCGAGACAGCCTCCTCCCTGTAGGCTCTCGTCATTGTTTGTAATCAAGTCTGCCACTGTTCTGTGGTCTGTAAACTTGGTGATTGAGTTGGAGACGTGCGTGGCCACGCAGTCATGGGTGAACAAGGAGTACAAGAGGGGGCTGAGCATTCACCCCTGTGGGGCCCCAGTGTTGAGGATCAGCGTAGTGGAGGTATTGTTGCCTACCTTCACCACCTGGGGTTGGCCTGTCGGGAAGTCCAGGACCTAGTTGCACAGGGCGGGGTTCGGACCCAAGGCCCTGAGCTTTGTGATGCGCTTGGAGGGTACTATGGTGTTGAATGCTGAGCTGTAGTCGATGAACAGCATTCTTACATAGGTATTGCTCTTGTCCAGATGGGTTAGGGCAGTGTGCAGTGTGATGGCGATTGCATCATCCGTGGATCTGTTGGGGTGGTATGCAAATTGTAGTGGATCTAGGGTGTTGACAGAAGTGAGTGCTACGGGGTGATAGTCATTTAGTTCAGTTACCTTCACTTTCTTGGGTACAGGAACAATGGTGGACATCTTGAAGCAAGTGGGGGCAACAAACTGGGATAGGGAGAGATTGAATATGTCCGTAAACGGACGCATGACTCAACCTTCGCCTCCCGAGCACGTTGGGGAGTTGCAGCGATGAGACAAGATCAAAATTGGGGAGAAAAACGGGGTAAAATACAAAAAACATCAATAATAATAATCTGTGATTGTCTGGAGTCCCTGTCACATACGTCTCATGTCTGAGTTGGTGAATTGTGACTCCACTTTGTCTCGCCTGTTTGATTGCTTTACGGAGGGCATAGCTGGTCTGTTTGTACTCGTCCATGTTCCCAGTCACCTTGCCGTGGTTAAATGTGGTGGTTCGCGCTTTCAGTTTTGCATGAATGCTGCCATCTATCCACAATTTCTGGTTTGGATAAGTTCTAATTGTCACCGTGGGAACAACATCCTCTATACACTTCCTGATGAACCCACCGTGGGAACAACATCCTCTATGCACTTCCTGATGAACCCACCGTGGGAACAACATCCTCTATACACTTCCTGATGAACCCACCGTGGGAACAACATCCTCTATGCACTTCCTGATGAACCCACCGTGGGAACAACATCCTCTATACACTTCCTGATGAACCCACCGTGGGAACAACATCCTCTATGCACTTCCTGATGAACCCACCGTGGGAACAACATCCTCTATACACTTCCTGATGAACCCACCGTGGGAACAACATCCTCTATGCACTTCCTGATGAACCCACCGTGGGAACAACATCCTCTATACACTTCCTGATGAACCCACCGTGGGAACAACATCCTCTATGCACTTCCTGATGAACCCACCGTGGGAACAACATCCTCTATACACTTCCTGATGAACCCACCGTGGGAACAACATCCTCTATACACTTCCTGATGAACCCACTGTGGGAACAACATCCTCTATACACTTCCTGATGAACTCAGTCACAGAGTCAGTGTATACGCCAATGTTATTCTCAGAGGCAACCCAGAATATATCCCAGTCCGCATGATCAAAAATAATCTTGATGCATGGATTCCGATTGGTCAGACCAATGTTGAACTGTCCTTAGCTATAGTAGTTCTGGTGTTTGTATCAACAGTATCAAACAATGCTACGATCAATGACATTATCGAAGCTAAAATACGGCATAGCATGAGAATAAACTCCCTGCCTACTGCCTGAAGACTATCGTCAATTCAAGAAGACTCAATTCAAATGAGCATTGACTAAGTTGACACATACTCAATGACTTAGTTATAACAGAGAAAATGCAGCAACCGCTCCCCACACTATCTGACAACATCAAAACATAGACTACTACATCAGTCCTTCAGTTTAAAAGTCACCCTTTGAAGTAATCAAATCATAGAATCCCCTTGCAGGTATTAAGTATGTTTTAGACAATGTTTCTTTTTTGCGTTCCCCTCCAAACACTGGGTGTGTGTGTGTGTGTGTGTGTGTGTGTGTGTGTGTGTGTGTGTGTGTGTGTGTGTGTGTGTGTGTGTGTGTGTGTGAGTGACACCACTGTGCTCCTTCAGCTAAAGCTGTTATCCTGTCCTCCGGTCGTTCCATACTCACCCTTCCCATCTTTGACATGGTTTTAGTACTGCCCAAGTCTCCCTGTGTGAGGTGGTGCTGGTTCCCTTACCCACTCCCCCACTCCCTTTTATACCCGCCGGGCCGGGCCTTTGTTTTATCAAACCGCTACAAATGCTTTGTCATGAAAATGAGATCCAAAAATTGAGTCAGTGATTCGAATGCTGTTCATGTCATTTCCAGAAAAGACAAGTGGGGATTATATGGCATAAAGGACTGAACTGACTGAACACGCGGGAGGGGGGGGGGGGGGGGGGGGAGCACTGACCCTGTGAACAGCCCCCCCCCTAACTCCCCACCCCACTGAGGTAAACACACAAACAGATACACACACATGCCAATATTATAAACATCAAGACACTCACTAACCGACAGACAGACACACACACACACACACACACACACACACACACACACACACACACACACACACACACAAAGAAAATCACTTTTCACACAGCTGGTTTTTAATAAACACTCACCACAGGAGGTTGGTGGCACCATAATTGGGGAGGACGGGTTCGTGGTAATGACTGGAGCGGCATCAGTGGAATGGTATCAAATACATCAACACATGGTTTCCAGGTGTTGATTCCATTCCATTGTCTCCATTCCGGCCATTATTATGAGCCGTCCTCCCCTCAGCAGCCTCCTGTGACACACACATTAATAACAATATCAGTGCCACAGCCAAGACCTCTGCCAAAATGTGAGATCCCAGATGAGTTGGATTATTGCGTTCCAGGACATTGAGAGAACAGAACTGCTGAGTCAACTCCCTCTGTTCTCTATCAAAATACCAACATAATCAATAGCTGCACCGTTTCATCCAATGATCAAGCTGGAAAGCAGCTGTCATTCAAGTCAACGACCAATCATTACAGCGTTAGGCTAATGCTGGGTTGTGACAGAGCCGTGGCGTCCACCCAATGAGAGGAGGGTTCACATGGCCTCTATGGGCCTGTTTATTTTTGTGTGGAATGGATGCAATACAACACTACAATACAACACTACAATAAAATACAACAGTACAGTACAATAAGACATATCAATACAATACTACAATACAATAAGACATTTCAATACAATACAATACTACAATACAATAATACAACACTACAATACAATAATACAATAATACAACACTACAATACAATAAGACAATACAATATAATACAATAATACAATACAATAAAACAATACAATACAATACAATAAGACAATACTACAATACAATAAGACAATACCACAATACAATAAGACAATACTACAATACAATAAGACAATACCACAATACAATAAGACAATACTACAATACAATAATACAAAACTTTGAATACAATAAGACAATACAATATAATACAATACTACAATACAATAATACAATACTACTACACAATAATACAATACAACAAAACAATAATACAAACCTACGAATACAATAAGACAAGACAATATAATACAATATTACAATACAACAATACAATACTACAATACAATATGGCAATACAATATAATACAATAATACAATACAATACTACAATACAATACGACATTTCAATACAATCCAATACTACAATACAAACCTACAAATACAATACAATAATACAATACTACAATACAATAAGACAATATAACACAATAATACAATACAATAATATAATACTACAATAATACAATACAATAAGACAATACAATATAATACAAGAATATAATACAATACTACAATACAATAAAACAATATAATATGATACGATAATACAATTAAATAATACAACACAATAATACAAGACAATAATAGAATCAATTAATACATCAATGATATAGTACAATAATACAATCAAATAATACAACACAATAATACAAAACAATAATACAATACAAAAATACAATACAATTCAATAATAGAATACAAAAATACAATTCAATAGTACAACAATACAACACAATACAATAATACAACACATTACAATAATGCAATACTATACAATAATGCAATACAATACTACAATACACTACAAGACAATAATACAAGTCAATAATACAATAAAATAGTACAATACTACAATACAATACTACAAGACAACAATACAAAAATTCAATACAAGAATACAAGAATACAATATAACACAATAATACAATAAAGTAATACAATACAATAATACAATAAAATAATACAATAATATAAGTAAGGTGGGATAATCAACGAGCGGTTATGCATTCTGGAAAATAATACAACTCTGTGGAAGGTCAGTTCCACTCAGCTAGCGCGTCACACACACCGTAATGTCTTCATTCCTTTCCGGAGAATGCATGGAGCCCCGAGTTGATTATCCCTTTCATACCTTGAATATAATTTATCACATTTTCCGCTAGAAATGTGTTAATTTGCTGGTAGAAATGTGTTCAGTATCAGTCCTAGCTTGCCATAATGAAAAACGAATTCAACAATGCCAATAATGCTTTCAATTCGACTTTTGCTTTCAAAAGCACCTCAAACATAGAACATGTAAGAATGAACTATAGCCATTGAATTATACCATGCAAATATACCGTGCCTTATAGGGAAATAATGCACACTCTAGAATGCCATTCAAGCCAATCAGAAACAAGTATTCAACAATGCCATGATATAATTCTTTATATTTGCCAGAGAGTTGAGAAGCACCAGAGAGCTGATACTGTAACTACTGCATGGACAACACTCAATCAGTCTGGTGAATTCTGGTTCTAGACTGATTGACTTCCTGTCTCTGACCTGGTGAGACTGACAGAGGCACATTCATCTAGCTATTGAAATAGGGATTAGTCTTGCAGTAAACACATTTTTGTGGCTGGTGTTTTTGCCTCACTGTTCAATGTTGGAATCCTTGTCCAATTCTCTACTTTAAATAACCACAGCGCAGCCTCAAACGTAACTAAACTGCCTTGCCACTGTCTGTCAGCGACACCTGTCTGTCACCCTGCACCTCCAGCAGCTGCCACAAGGGGGCAGCATCACCACAGTATAAAGCCTCCTATCATGTGTTCACAGTGTATCAGTTGAAAATGAAATTAGGTCATTTTTCCAATCTGGTCTCCATGGTTTCTGTTGGTTGACAGGGTCCACATCAGTCATGGTCTCCATGGCGATGAGGTGGCAAGCCAGCACACTTCGCTAACATACTTAACCCATGGGACAGTGGCTGACATTGCTATTGTCTTTCTAAGTTCACAGACGGGGGATTGTGCAACAGACTCAGAGGAGTGCCTTGTTGGGGTTTATTCAGTCAGTTTCATGCTATTGCACTACATTTCCGTGCAATTAGTTCAGTTTCAAATGTAAAAATGTTAATATTTACAGTTACAAGGTAAGGAGAGAAAGATTGTTTGCCTTGAGTTCTGGTGGAGGCCGTCTTTGATGTGGCCCTACATCACCCTACCCCACCACACACGCAAACTTGTGCACACACATACACACACTCTCCTGGATCAGGGTTAATAACTGTGTGGTTAGCTGTCAGAGGCACTTAGTGTGAAGCTGGGCAGGCAGAGTGGGCTAACACACACACACACACACACACACACACACACACACACACACACACACACACACACACACACACACACACACACACACACACACACACACACACACACACACACACACACACACACACACAGGCTCTCTGGCTGTTAAGGAGCCCTGGCTATGCACAGAGAGGAGGATGGGATGAATGAAAGAGAGAAAGGAAGGCAGGCAGGACAAAGGGTAGATGTTCCAACAGTAAGAGAGGTTAAGTGTGACGTTGTCCCTTACAGGTGTCTGCTGAGACATGATGAGACTGGACAACTTCCTTCATCCACAAGTTCACACACACTGTCTGGAAAGAGGGCGCTCCCCCACAACCAACTCTCTCAGATATATGGACTCAACTACCTCCATAACATGCTGCCATAGCCGCAGGAAGTCTGGGGGGGGGGGGGGGGGGGGGTCTATATCGATCTGCTAATACAGGACTAGTAAAGGCCCAGTGCACTACTTTTGTGAAAAAATGTCAACTAAATGTATTGGAGTGTTAACCAGCATTTGTAACTTGAGTCTGATAATTATCTGTACAAAACAGTTACTACTTGTGGAACATAGAAATACTTGCTTGACATACAGTATGTTTTCCAGTTTCTTGAAATACAACTTATTTCTGTGTCAACTGAAATGGTCTTTTCATTCCTTTCACATTTTGGTAAGCTCTTTTATCCAGAGCAACTTACAGTAGGGAGTGCATACATGTTCATACTGGTCCCGCATGGGAAGTGAACTCACAACCCTTGCATTGAAAGCACCATCCTGTACCAACTGAGCCACACCATCACACACTGTCATCACAAACCAATTGAAGTCTCAATGTACTCAATTACTGTATTGGACCATTGTTGTTCATCATGGTAATAGAAAGTCTGCAGGTACTAACCTAGATGACCAGCGTATGTACAGTACAGTCATGTACATTTACATTACGTGGTTTGGAAGGATGGTCAATTAATACTGCACAAAAAGTGATTGTTTTCCATGTTATTTGATCAAGAAAAATATTTAATTTGATGTGTGTTTTGTGTCTTTGTCCATAACGTTGCACCTTTTGATGTAAATGTTTGAGTACAGGGTTTAGTTCTTTCTGGATTTCATTAGAATGACATCACAGAGAAAGGGACAGGGCAACAATTCCAACTATTGAATCTTGCAAGATACTGTTCTTAATTATACAACTACCTTTATTGCCAAAGTGGAGATGCTGTAAAAAAACATTTGCCCACGCTACAGACGTCTATATCGGGCCACTAATACTGGTAAGGGCCCAGTATACTACTTTTGTGGAAAAATATTTTTTCAAATATATATACACAACCATTCAAAAGTTTGGGGTCACTTAGAAATGTCCTTGTTTTTGAAAGAAAAGCACATTTTCTGTCCATTAAAATAACATAAAATTGATCAGAAATACAGTGTAGACATTGTTAATGTTGTAAATGACTATTGTAGCTGGAAACGGCAGATGTTTTCTGGAATATCTACATAGGCGTACAGAGGCCCATTATCAGCAACCATCACTCCTGTGTTCCAATGGCACGTTGTGTTAGCTAATCCAAGTTTATCATTTTAAAAGGTAATTGATCATTAGAAAACCTTTTGCAATTATGTTAGCACAGCTGAAAACTGTTGTACTGATTAAAGAAGCAATAAAACTGGCCTTCTTTAGACTAGTTGAGTATCTGGAGCATCAGCATTTGTGGGTTTGATTACAGGCTCAAAATGGCCAGAAACAAAGAACGTTCTGAAACTCATCAGTCTATTCATGTTCTGAGAAATTAAGGCTATTCCATGCGAGAAATTGCCAAGAAACGGAAGATCTCATACAACGCTGTGTACTACTCCCTTCACAGAACAACGCAAACTGGCTCTAACCAGAATAGAAAGAGGAGTGGGAGGCCCCGGTGCACAACTGAGCAAGAGGACAAGTACATTAGTGTCTAGTTTGAGAAACAGACGCCTCAGAAGTCCTCAACTGGCAGCATCATTAAATAGTACCCGCAAAACACCGGTCTCAACATCAACAGTGAAGAGGCGACTCCGGGATGCTGGCCTTCTAGACCATATCTCAGACTGGCCAATAAAAATGTAAGATTAAGATGGGCAAAAGAACACAGACACTGGACAGAGGAACTCTGCATAGAAGGCTAGTATCCCAGATATTCCATAAAAAATCTGCCATTTGCAGCTACAATAGTCATTTACAGCATTAGCAATGTCTACACTGTATTTCTGATCAATTTTATGTTATTTTAATGGACAAAAAAATGTTATTTTCTTTCAAAAACAAGGATATTTCTAAGTGAGTCCTAACTTTTGAACGGTATTGTATGTATATATATATTGTAACGGTTGTCGTACTGTAGAGAAGACCAAGGCGCAGCGGATTGCGTGCTCAACATCATAATTTATTAAATAATGAGAACACGGGAAAATAACGAAGGACAAACCGACAGTTCTACAGGCTATATAGATACTTACAGCAGTGCAAAATAAACAACCCACCACCCCAAGAGAAAAACACACACCTAATATATGACTCCCAATCAGGAACAACGATATCCAGCTGTTCCTGATCGGGAGTCACAAGACTAACACAGAAACAGAACAACTATAAACTACATACAACACACAACTTCTGCCACGTCCTGACCAAATACTAAACAACTACTCCCTCTGCTGGTCAGGACGTGACATATATATATACAGTACCAGTCAAAAGTTTGGACACACCTAATCATTCAAGGGTTTTTCTTTATTTTGACTATTTTCTACATTGTAGAATAATAGTGGAGACATCAAAACTATGAAATAACACATATGGAATCATGTTCAAAGTAGCCACCCTTTTCCTAAATGACAGCTTTGCACACTCTCGGCATTCTCTCAAACAGCTTCCCCTGGAATGCTTTCCCAACAGTCTTGAAGGAATTCCCACATATGCTGAGCACTTGTTGGCTGCTTTTCCTTCACTCTGTGATCCAACTCATCCCAAACCATCTCAATTGGGTTGAAGTCAGGTGATTGTGGAGGCCAGGTTATGTGATGCAGCACTCCATCACTCTTCTTCTGGTCAAATAGCACTTACACAGCCTGGACGTGTGTTGGGTCATTATCCTGTTGAAAAACAAATTATAGTCCCACTAAGCGCAAACCAGATGGGATGGCGTATCACTGCAGAATGCTGTGGT